>NC_071467.1:40261111-40571111 GCF_028500815.1 Rissa tridactyla | reverse complement strand
AATGGGAGGAGGCCGAAATAAAAACCAGACCCTGCCCTTCTTTTGCTTCCTGAGGGAGAAAAATGGGCTGAGTAAGCCCAGCAGAGTCTTTGATGTCTTCTGACTGGACTCACTGGATCCCAGGGACTGACATGCCACTTTAACTACAGACAAAATGTTGTCAGCTGTGGCAATAGTGAACGCTAGTGATTTCACCCAATGGTGGGTCTGGAATTTAGCCAGACAGCTGCAATCACACCTCTGTTTTAAGGCCTGCTGCCCGCTTCAACTTGCATTGCATGTGACTGGGCTCCAGGATTTCTGTCTCCTCCTGAAGTGCTCAGATTGACTTCCCTGATTTTTCTGAAATATCTTGCTAAAAACATGTAAAGAAAATGCAATGGAGTTACCTATGCCAGTATGGCTGCCATGAAGCATGGGGTTAGCCATACCCCAAAGGGTCATATTTAGCTCTGCATGCCCTGTCAGGATATGTGCCAGACCTGTTAGAGAAAGAAAGTGACTGAAGCCGGGATAGGGTGACCTGCCCTTTGGACCAGGCCTCGTACTGGTCCCTGATACAAGCAGTTTGCATAACTTCTTGGTTTTAGCATAGATTTTCCCAATGAATTGAACAAGAGAGGAATTAGGCCAATGCTGAGGACTTGTGAAAAACCCACCTACAGCATTGTCAGGAATTAACCATCCGGTATGGATTAGAGAAAGAACAGATCACTTGAAATCTTATAGCCTAAATCCTATTAAGATATAACGGTTTGCTTTTCCTGTGTAGCTTGAGAAGATAAGAAAGGAAGACTGTAGATAGCAAAATTTATCTTTAAGTGTTTTATACTTCCCTTTGTTGATGCCATTTTAAGAGCCGTAGAGAGAAAGACCCAGGAAAAGCCTAAGGGGACAATCTTGACAGAACTCCAGCTAGTAATTCTTTTAGGTTTTATACTTCATTCCTGCTCTCCAGTGTTTGTCATATCCGCACAGAGGCTGGGGAATTACTCCTCTTTCTTCAAGTTTTCATTTCCCCATTTAGATGTATTGATTTTCTCTTCTGCTCTTCTGTGTGGTTGAAATTACCATTGCACTCTCATCCCAAAATCCCAGCACCTTTGACTTCCACACTTTCCAAGTGAGGGCTTGTGGGCCCACGCTGTTGAATCCTGACAGAGGTTACAGAAACCCTGGAAGGGCAGTCGCTGATCCCTAAGTAGCCAGAGAGGTCAAGGGGGAAGGAAGAAAATATTGCAAGCCCTATCTTGCGAGGGTTGTAGTTAGGGCTTAGCTGTAGGACACGGGGAGTCTGACCTGCCCGGAGCTGATGGCTCCTTTCAGGAGGAGGCTCACTGTCACACCAGGTGCTCCACAACAAACGCTCAATAATGCTGCGGTGGCTGCTGAGCTGCGACCGCTGCTCGTGACACTGCTCATTATTATCTCCCTCTTCCCATCTGCTGATTTTATGGATAGCTTGCTTTTTGTTTTCCACTTAGGTTAGGAGTTTGGGGACCCTAATTCTTCTTTGGAGCCATTCTTTACAGCAGCAGAAGAGACAACGGATATTGATAGCACTTTTGCGGAGGAGCAGTCTCTGACTTCCATGGGATCTTTGCCAGAGGACAAACATTACCATTTGACTGTTCATCTTCAGATCTGACCAGGGATCTGAAAGTTAGGAAGACTTGTGCAAAGTCTGACATTAATGCAAGACTCCAGGGTGGCCGGTCCGGGACAGACTGCCCTGCCAGGATGGTTCCTTTTCCCTGGCAGCTGGAGATCTGCAGGCAGTAGCAGTGTTGTGTAGTAGTGTAGTATTATATATAGCAGGCGTAATACAAAATGAATGAGTGTTTCTCTTAGAGCGAACAAATGAATTGTAATCCCAGATCCAGAAATTCCGGAGCTGGGGAGTGTGCTGTGAAACTGTTAATAAAGAAATAAGTTTGCTGCAAATGGCCTATCTTTAACACAAAATGTTTGATGGATTTAGGGTTTCATCTGACTTCAGATACAGAATATATATCACAGCTTATCCTGTAAAAGCAGCTGCTAAGCTTGGCCACATGTATACACAGATGCTGATTTTACAACGCATGCAGTGATAGGCACCTGAGAAACTGAGATCGGTGAAAAACTGATAATGTGTTCTTGACACCACAGAGTGTGAAGGGAATTTACAGAGAATAGACATATTTAAAGTAAAAATGTAAGTGAATTCAGGGCTCTGAGTTAATAGTCACAGCATCTTCGGTCCTTTATCCCTTTCGAAGTAAGTAGGCAAGGGAGCAACAATGCAATGTTTGCTGAGAGCTCATTAGCACTAATGGTATTACGGTATCAAGCAGAGCTGAAGGGTAAACTTCAAGGAAGTCACCAGTGAAGGTGACCGGGAGGCAGTTTTATTGCCTGGAAGTAGCATGAAACCTGAAAATTCAAAACTGTTCTCAGACCAGAAATCCCAAGGTATTTCCTTTTCGGAAAGTCAGGAAACTGTGGTTTCCAAAATAAAACGTGTTCCCTGGGATCTCAAACACTTCATCTGTATGCGTGAATACAGCCAGGCACCCCAGAAACTCCTGACTGCGGTCTGCATGACACCTGCCATTTCAGTGTCTCACCAGCAGCACCACGGGTGGACCAAAAGGCATCATCCATCCTCGGCTACCCCATCATTCTCCTGTCAACCCAGCAGGAGACAGGTGGGATTCGATACAGAGCTGCCAGGCCTCTGGGCCTCCCAAACACTGGATTAGGATAGTGGATGGCTGCAGATGCAGAGACCCAGGCACCATGGCACCCTTGGTGAAGGAATCCAGGGCCCCGGTGTCGCAGGTCCCCGATATCTGGGCTCTGAGCTCAGGCTGCGGTGAGTAACTAGGCATCTGGAAAAAAAACCTGGCAAGCTCCCTCTCTCTGGCCTGCCTGCCCTTCAAAGCCCATTGGAGGTTGGTTAAAATAATGGAGGTTGATTTTGGTGAACTAGCTAATTTCAGTGAGTAATAGGATTGAGAATTTTGCTTGCCAGCTCTGCTTGACAGCTCAGTTTAAAGGCCCTAGGTGGGGTGCTCTGGTAGCTCTCAGGAGTTTGCAAGGAAAGAACATTAATGATTTTTTTTGTTTAGATTTTATTTAGGATAGACACATTCAGGGTAAAAATAGAAGCTTTAAGGATATTTAGGATAAAAAATCAGAAAGCTATTTAGAATAGATTCATGGATCTATGGGTCTAGAGGTTTGCAGTCCTACAGGTTGCTAGAGGTAATCATTTTGCCCTTTGCGAATCAACACACCCACACTGAAAACAACACAAGGCTCGGCTGAAGCAGTACTATATCTCCTAAAAGGTAATTTAAGTACCGGAATAGCACTGGAATAATGGCTATCTAGATATTGAAATATCTCTAAAAATCCATGCTTGAGAACCTATTGGAATTTTTAGTAGCCGTTTTTTGCTAAGAAAGGCAGCAGCATGGATTAAAGGTGTGACTGTGTTTTTTGTGGGGTGGCTAGCTAGATTGAATTATTAAGGGCATCGAACTCCAGAGAAGAATGAAAATTACTTTGGAGTAAAGGTTATCTAAATGGAGAGCTTTAATTTTAAACCCTTTGAACTACAGGAGTGGATTAAGGTCATATTTGAAAGATTAGATTCTGCTGCCTCAGTTTTGGCTTTGTTTCAAATGACAAACCCAAGTGCAGATAACTTTCAGCTCTGTGGTCCTTCAAGAAAGACAAGTCTGAGTTCAGGCTCACAGTGACCGACCATGGCACCAGGTGCGGAATGGATGGACTGGCCAGCTCACCTCCAGCCCTGGCCAATCACCCCTGCTGCCAATCAGTCCCTAACATGGGGATGATCTCTGTTTTTTTAATCAGGACCAGGACGTTGCTTATAAAATGTTAAATACCTCTTCAGGCACAACAAATACCACAAGCTGAAACAAGCCAAACCTGCGCATGCCTAGTTTACTGAAGAAAGAACAGAGAACAGTCCATGTTGTCCCCCCTCAGCCTTTCTCAAGGAGAGGACAGAAGGAAATTCACCTTTATATACTTGCCTATGGCTCCAGGAAGTCAAACATAAAACCTTGTGTTTCTATCATCTTCCATAAATTCAGAAGATTTTTGAGATGCCTGTGTTTGGATCCGTTCACTGGTATTTCCTTGTATTAGGACTTCTATATCAATTTTTATGCTACAACTAGTGCCATGAACTCGTCTTTTTTTTTTTTTGTTGTTGATTGAAGATGTTGATTTTTATTCTGTTAAGGAATGAGCTGGCCCTTTTTAGGTCTGCTTTTAATACTTCTTATTTGCTCTGTTGTGACAAGATAACCCGAATGAAGTTTCTGGGGGTTACTTAGTCGCTTGCATACTTGTGAATGAAGTGTTCTTAGATATGAGTTGCTGGTTTCGTTCAAAGCCACTTTAACTTGTTTCAATTTGTTTGGGTTTTTTTTTACACCTTGGTTAACTGGGTTAATTGACTTTGCTCTAACATATGATAACCCTTACAGATAAATAGTTTTCTCTCAACTATGAAGAAAAATCTGTGCCTCTTTCAACCTTCTTGAATATGTGAATTAATTCATTTGATAGCAGGATTGGATTTCAGATGCCGAGTCTTTGTATATATACTGTATTAAAAAGGAAGCCATATAAAAGCTATTATTGTTGGGACCACAGAAGGGGACCTTTCTTGAAAACGCCTAGAAAGCCGGTGGAAGAGAGCACCTATCTGAAAAAGACAGGAAAATCCCTTTCAAGGCTTTTTAAAATTTTAAGGCAATTTAAGAACATACAGCAATTCTTAAGCACACACTAATGCGCTCCGAATGCCACTAGGGAGTACGTTCAAGGGTTAAATGTGTCTTTCCTCTTACCTTTGTTTGGCGGAAGAGGGAAAGGAAGGAGCTGTGTAAAGGGACAAAGCTTTTCTCTGCTAGGGCATCTCTCCATGGGAGAGCTCTGCAGGCATCACCTGCTGGACTGAAATGAAAGAGGCCCCCGGCTTGGAAGGAGGAGACAAGGAGGCAGTTTCCTTCTCAAGACATATCAATCTGTGGGGAAGTATGTATTAGGGTTGAATCTTCTGTTTCAATGAGAAAAGGATGACTTGGAAGTCACATTGCCAAGATATGAGTGGAGTGTGGGAAAACTGCCTATTTCTTCTTTCTGGACTCTTCAGCTGAAATCCTCTGTCCCTGTATTGGCCTGAATATCATAGAATCATAGAATCATAGGATTGGAAGGGACCTCTGGAGATCACCTAGTCTAACCCCCCTGCCAGAGCAGGGTCACCTAGAGTAGGTTACACAGGAGCGTGTCCAGGCGGGTTTTGAATGTCTCCAGAGACAGAGACTCCACCACCTCTCTGGGCAGCCTGTTCCGGTGCTCTGCCACACTGAAACAGGAGAGAAATAGGACATGATTACATGGGAAAGAAAAGGAAATTCCCAAGCACCCTACACTCACGCTTCTTTGAACCCCAGCACAGCTCTACAGCCCATCACAGCTCAGCAACACTTGTGCTTTGTTGATCCATAAAAAACCCTCTGTGTCCTTCCCACAGCCTCCTCCTTCACACTTCATTTGCTGGAGATGCTGATGCAACAAAGCAGGCATAAGCATGGGTACTTCCATGCCCAGGTCTGGATTTAGGAGGTGTTAATAAGTATATACAGGTCCCCTAGCATCCTTGATACAGCAAAGATTTATCCAAAAGCCAAGCAAATTGTGATGCTCTTGTCGTGTTTGGGCTGAACTGAACTCTGATGCTCTCCCTCACCTCTCTCTTTAAAGAGAGGTGGAAGAGAGATAAAGAGATTTATGAATTTAGAAAAAACCCTAAACTACTTCAATGACAATAATAATAAAATAATGAAATAATAATAATAAAAAATAATGAAATATATACAATACCTACAAAACCAATATTGAGCTCCCAGGACAATGATTGCATCACCGGCAGTCACAGGGAAAGTACAAGACTGGACTGAGCAGCGGATGGGAGCTGGATTCAGTATCTGGATTCAGGAATGCTTGGATCGGGATCAAAGGCAGATGAACAGACAGAGTCCTCCTTGAACGCTGGCCATTGAAGAAAGAGGGCTGGCCCTTTTATCCCTCAGCTTTTATACTGAGCATGATGCAGATGGGGTGGAATACCCTGTTGGTCAGTTTTGGGTCACCTGTCCTGTCCGTTCCTCCCTGCAGATGGGACCCCTCTACGCTTTTCCACTTCTGACCCTCCAACAGGGTAAATAACGAAGTTAGCTGGCCTTGGTTGTTATAGCAATAAGTATAAGGAAGAGCCTCTCTGCATACCGTTCCTTGGCATAATTATAAATAATCCGGTCTTATCACTCTGAGAACAAACAGTTTTTGCACAATCTACTGTTAATTTCAGAGACTGAGTTGGAAGAGGCTTAGCTGAAAAGTAAAATTACTGAACAGAAAATTGGTTCTGTTTTACCTCAAACCAGGACAGCTCTGTAGTCACATGTGAGGATACACCTGTGCAGCCAAGTGCAGGCAGACCCCTCAGCAGCTTGTTGAGCTGGGTAGGTCAGTGCTGTGGCTGAACAATGTGCTCTCTTGCTTGGTTTCCCAATGAGAAATGCCTCTCATCTGGCCTTGTCAGAGAAGGGCAAAGCAAGCTTTGTTGTATGAGCCTTGAACTGCACACGATTTGGGTTCCTTCTGCAGGTCCTGGAACTCCTGTTCTAGAAGATATTGTTTTTGCGGGGCCAGACATTCAGCCCAGGGAATTCTGTACAACCTTGTAATTCATGAATATTCAGTGGGTTTTCTTACATCATAATTTCTAAAAACAAATGCCACATGCTGTATTCAAAAATCAATATTTTAGTGAGCTGTATACAAATGATTAGTCTCACGGGCTTTTTTGGGGTACGTAACATGCAGCTGCTTTTATCTTTATAAACTAAGGTGATATTCCTAATGCGCTGTCTCTCAGGACATATGAAAGAATGTAACATCATTCAGCCAGTTCAATAAAATTCAACTGATGAAATACTATTGAAATAAATATTGAACCTAGTTCCTAAATAGTCCATGGGGCTATGTCTTAAAAGAAATCAATAATAAAGCAGATATGCTGGATTTTAGCCAAGTGAATCGATTTTTACCTTAAAAATAACAAGTCGCTTGACTTGTGTCTTCTTGATACAGTTGGAAAACCAAACAATATTCCATGATCAATATCATACACATAAGTGATTTTTTTTTGCATCTAAATGTGTTGAGTAAACATTATATCTGGTGTCAATAAGTATATTTATTGGTGGTGTTAGGAAGTGTCTCCAAGTAAGAACCTCTACAGATACAATAAAGAGAGAAGCCCTGTGCACAAATGTAAGACTGATGGAAACCTTGACTATGTGTAACTATTTATATTCACCTGGTGAGCTAAAATCTAGAAATTACTATTAGCTGTAGGACATAGTTAAATCTTGATATATGAAAGCCAGATACAATTATCAGAGTGTCAACACCATTTTTCTAGTACAGAGGAAATGGAAAGGAAGAGCATGCAGTATGTAATATGGTTTTCTACCATCCTTTGTGACCTCTATCCTCAAGTAGTTTTGGAAACAAAGCAAGGTGACTATATTCTCTTTTCCCTACAAAATAGACAGTATTGAAAAGAATTAGTAAAAAAGCAGGATACATGTACACTAACAGACTGAGTTTTAAGGCTTGAACTCAGCAGCTTTGCTCAGCCTGGGCTGAAAAGGCTGAAGCGTCTCTGGCAGCACCTGCTATTTCCAACCTTGATAAATTTTGTCCACTTTCTACAGTCTAGGAGAAAAGCAATTTCATCAGTAGCAGCTCTAAAACCTCATATTCCTGACACTGGTAGTCTACTTTTTTCTACTTCGACTGTAATTAGAGAGAAGACAAAACAGACTTATCCTTCACAGGACTGCTGGAGGATCAGAGAGCCCAGTGGGGACACCTGTAGGGTATGCTGGCAGGTGACACGTGCTTGATGGCCTCCAGACCCAGCTTTGAATTTTTTCTCAGCTTTTTCATATCTTTATGATTCTAAGAAATATTTAAATTAACATCACAAAAAGAATGAGGGACTGAAGTCTCCTGCATCAGACTTTAAGACAACCTTGTACTTCCAGGATGAGGATGAGGACACATTCAGGTAGGCAAATGCTCCCTGCAGGTTCCTCTGAAGTCACAGTCCTCACAGACACTTCCTTGGAAGCAGCCGGGCTTTTCCCTGTTGGAAATAGGATGCTGTGCTAGATGGACCGTGTGCCTCATCCACCATGGCAGTTTTTGTGCTCCTGTCTGCTCCAGGGATGCTTCAGTAAACTGTGTCAGGAATCTGGGGCCAAAAGTGACAATGAATCCTAAAAAAAAAAATGTTCTGCATAAATATGCTATGGAATTTGCCTGTGGCCAGCACCACTGACCATGTTTCCTAACATGAAAAAGATGAATACATAAATGCTCTGCTGGCAGTGTATCAGAGAAAGAGGCTGATATGGCTTGCCGAAGAAACATCCTGGATAGAAGCAGTATGTGCGACATCTAAAGAGAAGAAAAAAAAGAGAATGAGTCTGAGTAGGATTGAATTAGTAATGGCAGAAGTTAAAATCTCTATTTTTAGAAAGATGTTAAAATGTCTGAGTGCTTCATGCATTTCGGATCTGTTTGATTTGTTTGCTTAGTTGGATTTGAATATATTTTAGATAAGATATGTTGCCTCTGTTAGTATGGAGGTGGCAAAGTCCTATGTTCAAATCAAATTTTAAATGATTTTTTTAACTGGTAACTGGCTCCAAATATAGATTTTGCTTTCACATGTGTTAATCTAGGCTAGCAATCATAGCGACTAATAGTATTTAACCCTTGCAAACAGCCTAGCCTGATGCTATTTCTGCAGACTGGTCTTACCCAAACTTTATAAATTAGAATCTTTCTTCAGGAAAATGAACCCAAATCATACTCTTCACCTCTAAATCTCCCAGGTTGTATTTAAAGCCTTCCCTTTCACTTTTTAGATATAGCATGCTGCAAGCTGTTATCCCTCCAGCACTGTTCTGCAATTGGGATAAATATCCAGGGATAAATATCCAATACAGTAGTCTGTATGTTGTTGACTCTAACCATTTTTCAGAAGTATCACGCTACCTGGGGCTATAGGAAAAGCCGCAGATCCTGGATCCACATGGTTGTGTGTTAACTACCATTTAGACCATACAGAAAATACGCTGTTTCTCCTAGTCAGACAGCAAAGTTTCAAATAATGAATAAATTTGTTGGGAAATCAGAATGATTCCATAAACATAATAGGCATAAAGTGCAGACCCCCTGGCGTTTGAAACAATCTCATGCTTATACATAATAGATACTAGTTGGTTTTTGTGTTCTAGACTGGCAATACTATATGTCCAAGGATCATAGACAGTTTGTTTCCTTTGCCCTTTTTTTCTGCACAATATGACATCCCAGAATGTGATACATACATGATTTTGGTGTCACTGTGTACACTTTCCCAGCTTTTGTACCCTGATCAATGGTACATGGAATGGTGACTGGATTGCCCCAAATGTCTTCTCTTATGTGAGTATCATGTGGAAAGAAAAGTCTCTAAGAACTAATCTGTCAATAAGAGGGCTCAACAAGAGACAGTTCTGGAAAACTGGATGTGCCCACAGCTGTCTTCAGTGGTGCGGCTCCCACGCAGTGGGCAGCAGCTTCTTTGCAGATTAAGCCACTTAGTAGAGTTAACATGTTCACAATTTCACTTAGTAGCAGAGTACCACAGCAAACACACATCTCAATTACATTTATTGTTAGTGAATCCAATGACGGAACTACACGGTATTTTGAATATTGTTAGAGGGGAAAACCCCCTTTTTTCACCATTTACTTTACCATTTCCATGATCTTTTGGTATCATATCTCAGTCATCTGAGATTCTCTCCTCACGTGTGATGAGGTGGCATCATGCCCAGAAAGGCAATAGCTCTTGTTTAGTCTTTTCCTTGCATGTTTTGGAATGAGGCCACTAATGAAGCTTGCTAATTTGCATTTTGATATTTTTCCTTCCCCCATCCCTTTTTTTCCCCTCGTTTCCCCTTCTACTTTTCTTCCTCAGTCCGAGAATTTCAAGATAGCTTTTCAGGGGGGATTGTTTTCCATGCTTTCATCTCTACCTCCCTCAGCTGCGCTATTGTAAATGGCTTTGTTTTTCTTTAATGGATTTTCTTGTAGTGGTGAATAATTGTTTGGTTCACTGCTTCATTTTTCATGCTTCATTTGCCTCATGTTCAAACTTTTGCTCTCCCTTGAGCAATTCACTTTTGTTGCTTCTGCTTTGCCTTGCAGCCTGTGGCTAAGACAAGTGCTCAGCCTGGAGTTCAGGCTGGGGCTCCTCACGGCAGCAGCTGTGCCTCGCTTTACTTCTGGTTTGCTGGTTTCTGTAGCATGAAAGCGTCGTTTTCCCAGTGGTGTTTTGTATCTCTAGCTGGTGAGAAGCAACATGGAGCAGGTGGATTAGCCTGCAGCAGCTCAGGGGATTGGCAGCTGGTGGCAGGAGAACAGGCAAAAATTTCCTATCTTTGTGATAAAAACCAGAGCATGAAATCAGAAGACAGGTAAGACCCAGCTGTTGATCAGTTTTCTCTTCAGCTTGTCTTTAGAATCTACTTCTTTCAAGTGTTACTCAATACTTGCAAGTCCGTTCTAACATAAATGACCACAAGTAATATGTCATCGTAGGTATGACCGTAAGTGTGACTATTTCTACTTTAAAATATGCTAGAACAGGAAAAAAAAATAATCATGCAGTAATGGGGATCCTGACTTTCTAGATGACTTGAAAGGTTGCATCTAGATGGAGTGGTGGGAAAGCATAGTAATTCTGGCCTCTTCAAAGTGACCACATCATGGCCCTGGATGGAGTTTGCACCTCCAAACCCTTCCAGAACATGTGCCGGGCACTCCTTCACATGAAAACCAGGGCATAGGACAGGTTAAGGGTCTCCTATGCACTTTGGTCTGATTCAGAGGTACAACTGGACCCCTGATGTTCATGGTCATCTGGGCCTTGGAATGTGGAAACATTTCTCTGCCCCAAAATCAAATGGAGCCAAAGACTCCATATTGAAATGGATTTGATGGTATTAGAAAGTGAATGCTTGCTTATTCACCATGCAGTAAGCTCCAGACTGTTACAAGTTTCTCCCATTAACAAAAAGCAGAGGAGAATCAGTGCGTGTTTACACCAAAGGCATTCCCAAACACAAACGTGCTGAGAAGCTCCATGAAAATGCCCTTAGCTCAACTATTGGCAGTGGTATAGGACTGGAAGCTCTGCTGAATATCAGGGATTTCTCATTATTTTTAACACACACACGCCTTCATTTTGGAGAATAATGCAAGAATCACTCTGTTCCATACTAAGTGATATCAGGGAAGAAACGAGAGCAAAGCTAGCATGTCAGGAGCAGTACTTGTGCGGCTTATTTTGTGTTCTGTGTAAGCCACGTCTGCAAATATATTTGCATTTGGTGATTGCTCATCCTGTGCAGAGAACTAAATTATTCCATCATCTGAAGTAGAAATAAACCCATTCACGTCCATCTTGCCAGCGGGAGAACGGTGAGTAGCTGGAACGAGGCCAGTCCATTCTTGGAGGTTACGCATTTTGAGTGAAAAGTGCTTCGTTTCACTAAGGGAAAGCAGAGTTGACCAAACATAGTATGTAATTCCGTCTCTACAATACAGTATTTTTCCATAAGGTCACCGGCTACTTCAGGAATTTGGTCAGGTACTACAGAAATGGTTACAGAATAATGACATTTCACCACCTACTTTTGCCCTTTTCTCCACAGTGTTTCTTGTAGCAGATGCCAGCTTCAGGGAGGGCACACGGATGTCAAAATTGCAGGCACATTGTGTATTTGTTTCTTTTCCAGATACCATGGCCTAAATCATGCGTTTTAATCACTCTGAAGGAAAACAAAATAAGAACAATAAGATTCCAGATAGATTTAGGCAAAAAGAACTGGTTACCTGATTACAATAAAGTACACCATGTGCCTACTACTTCCCCCTGCATCATTAGCATAAGTATGACCCCATCAGTTATTGTAGTCTTGTATCTGTTCAATGCGCAGCTCAGAGATACATATTCTCATTTTGTGAGAAATACCTTTATTTGAACATTCAAATTCAATGGTAGTATATATAAAACTGAAAAATACAATACAATGGTGTTTTGCAAAAAAACCCAGCTTTCTAATAAACTGAACAGTTGTGATTTAGACTTTCTTGTGGTAATTTCTACATTTCAAACTGATGCTTTGGTTGGCTTTATTTCAGGTAAAATATCAAACCAACTCCCTATGGTAACGTTGCCCCGAGCAAAACACTGAGTTTCAAATCTTCCTGAAACAAATGGAGACAGCCTAGAGCTGGCCACAGCCTGGGTCCCACTGAGCTGGTAGAGCCAGCAAAGAAGTGCAGATGGTGGTGGGATCACTGGGTATGTTACAGGACTGTGAACTGCAGGTGATTTCAGGCTGCTAGAAGGTAGATGGAAAGAACAAAGACTAAATAACTCTTCAGCCCTCCTTGTGAAATACGTAGTTGACTAGAGTGTGCTATGTTCACTGTATTTCCCGTTCCTGTCCCCAGATAAGGTTCACGTTAAACTGAACAGGTCCAAGAGCCTTTTTCTGACCCTGAGACCAAGTGCACAGGTCACATCCATGTAGCTCACTCTCCTTCTTCCACCTCAAAACAAAACCAAGGAAACTGCAGGGAATCTTCATCTGTATACAAATAGGGAATATCCCATGATCTGTGTCACCTTGCAAAGCATTTCAATGTTGTATGGGGACTGCAGTTCCCATGGGCCAGAGCCGTATGTGGCAGGGAGCACGCTATTAAACAACACATGTTATCATGGACATAGCTTGAGCCTCTGCCCTGGTTCTTTTTCATTTCCCGGTATAGACAAACTTATATGTCTCTGGCCAGTCAGGATGAAGGAAACCCTGCAGGAGCCAGCTCTGCCAGGGTGTTGTGCCTGGTGGGGGCTTGGCAAGAGATGTGACCTTCAGGAGAGACCTCAGAGCTGGCGGTGAGACAGTGGCTCTTCAGGAGGCTTTGTGTGGAGCTGAAAGAAGTCTAACTGGAGGAAGACTGATTTTGTTTCGAGGTCGCTACATATTTAGGCCTGTAAGTTGATTATATGATGTAAAAACTATGAAGAGTGAAGAAATGAACCACAATGACTACATGCTCTGAAATGCTCAGGATGCTTTTTTATTCATATGAAGCTGGCTATTTATATCTAACGAAGGGCATTTTGGGAAAATGGATGTAGATTAGTAGTGTATTTCTTGTTATGGCAATTTAGACGTTTACAGACAAGGCAGCCATAACATTATTACCTTTCTGGTAATAATGCTTTCTTCTGGTTTCTGAACAATTTTTTTTTGGTACTTTCTCATTAAGAACTCAATCAAGACATTAACTGTATGTAACCTTTTGCCTAAGAGAAGACTGCTGACAGAAAAGCTTATTTTCTTCCATACAAATTAAGAGAGCAGGAGGCTGAGGGAAAAGTTAAGGAATAAGGCAAGAATAAGTAATTATCTTTTTTTTTTTTTAAATCAGGTAAATGCATTATATATATTATTCTGGAGAACTCCTAGGTAATACTGGCAATATCGCATTAGTCTGGAAAAAGGAAATGATGTGATGCTCTTCATAGTTGCACATTAACAGAATGATCCCATGTTTCCAAAGGAAGCACAGACATGTTGTCTCAGATCTTATCTCTTTCAGCAAACTGACTGATTTAACTTCAGGCTAGACTGTACATCAGTTTAGTTAAACCAGAGCTAAGGTTTGTATAAGTGCTCTTTGGTCAGTTTATCATGAGGTTTTGTAGATGTAGCCTAAATCGATATACAAGACATTCAAAATAAAATCATAATAAAAAAATAATGCCAAGGTGAGATTGAAACAAATATCCAAACAAGATTTAAATACTGCTTTAAATTAGGACCTAGGCACATGATTGACTTACAAAGGCGTACCAATTTACAGCCTATTGCTACAGCAGCCCACCCCAACACCCAGCCCAGCTCTGCCAGTATGTGCTTCGGCTGTAACTCAGTTATGTCTGTGCCTGAACTCTGAAACAGAGTCGGAAGAAACAAGCACCACCTATCTTCAAGGCTGCAGCTCTTCGGGATGAGCTTTATTTCCCACAGGGGCATAATGCATAGAAGTTAAGGCCATTGAAAGATTTCCTTTCCTACTTTCCTTTCCTGCTTTTTTGTTTGGTTTGTTTGTGATTTTTATTTTCCCCTTGTCTTGCTGTTGAAAGTGGAAGGTGAAGGGGAAAGGAAGGACAGAAGCAGGAAGAGGGAAGGAAGCCACTGTTATGTTTCTCAGACTGAAGCAGCTGCAAGTCTTCTTGACCTTCATGTGGACTGCACAAGAGGAAGACAAAATTGCCCCCTCTCCATGCCCTTTCAATGTTGTCAAGGTGGCAGTCCAATTAGTGCTCTGTGCTAGGCATACAGAATGGCAGGGCTTTATTTAGTCACAAACATCTTCATCTCTGCTGAATGAACAGCAACTTATTCAGACTTCCTCAGACTGCACAACCAGCTCCTATTAACAGTAATTAGAGTGAAGTATGTGCATTGAGGGAAAACATCTGTAAATGATGAAGAGATGGCAAGCCTGGTCTTAATCCCTCCCAAATAGTTATCCTCACATTACAGCTTGAAGTATCTGCCTGCAAAATGTCTTCAAAAGGGTTTGGAACTTGCCTTTGATAGGGAAAAACTTAAAAGAAGTGATAGATCTGGTGTTGCAGGACATTTGAACTGACTGGCTATACTAGATTCAACAGAATAGCCATCATCAAAAATAAAGAAAAAAGTTTAAAGCCCCTGCATAGCGTAAAATCAATTTTTGGAAGCCACAAAGTAGGATCACAAGGTTGATCTAAGTACTGGGACTGCATGACTTCAGATGTAGTTAGAAACAGGATGGGGACTTAATTGTTTGGGGAACTTCGGTAAGTCACACTACAAAGCTGTATTTCAGCTTCTTTGTCACCTCTGCAGGCTGCACATTTAGGGGTCACATTTCTCTGAAGGGTTGTAGGGATTTCTTTCCTCAGAAATATTCGAAAGTGGGACATGTTTGAAATTTTTACTGAGGAAATTTGATTATGAATTGATAATAGCTCGGTGGTGTTTATTGATTGTCAATGCAAAATGATGTCCTCCTTGTTTCTCGCTAGGAATCAGCCCAAGCCCACAAAAGTCAACATGAAGGAAATGTAAGTCAAAAAATATGTTTCATTTCTGGCCATTGCAGTCACAGTTATCAGAAAGCTCTGAATTAGTAATGGTTTTTTAAAGGCAACTCCAATAAAACACTACTCCATTTCTATTGAACTAGTCAATGTTAAACAAATAATAAAAAGATTGAGTAGCCTTTACTAACTTTATGACAGTTATGACTCATGATATGACAGAAAGTATAATATTTTCCTTTATCTCTTTTCAGGGCACTAAAAAAAATGGCTTATTCCATTGCTCCAAACCCAAGGAAAAAATTCTACTGCTCTGAGTAAAAATTCCTATTCAAGGGCAATATGTGGCGTGGAAGATAGCTGGGAACAGGGAAGATGCTGGAGGTTCCATGGCAGGATTCTCAAGATGCTTTCTTGTCCTCTCCACACTCTCATCCTCTTCTCAACGCACAGCTTTTCTCAACTTACAATAAAATGGTTAAACAAGAGAGGACACCTACATGATGGAGAATACTTAGCACATTGATAGCAAAGTCCTCTCTTTTACATCATTTTTACTACAAGGTTGCTGTTGGTCCTATTTATGACAATGTTCTCTTACTTGAAAGTAGGGGAAAACTATTTCTTATACAAAAGGTCCATGATGCCTGCACAAATACAAATTTTAAAGAAGATACCAGTGAATATGTTCATTAAGTTTTTTTTCCCAAATTACTGCTTCTGTTATAGAAATGATTATGTAAAAAATGGTAGCATAAGCAAAACTTCCTACCTTCCTATAACAGGATTAGGTTATTTCACACTATCTCTCTAAAAAGCTGAAGAAACTTAATTCAAAAGTCAGCTTAATATTAATCAGCTAGAGAAAAGTCACAGGTCAGGTGTTGTTTTATTCCAACATAAGTTATGATGAGGGTAAGGATAAGGATAAGGATAAGGATAAGGATAAGGATAATCCTGCCCTCTAAGGTAAGGATGAAAGGATAAATCACCCTCTGGACATGCTAACTCAGAATTCATGCTTAGCTTTTAGTTGCTACCATTGCTTCAGCCAAATTTCACCCTTAATTTTTGGAAGTTGGTATCAAGGGATGCTCACACATTTGATTTTGCCTTGAAGTGCATTTGACTTGAGTTTTGGTTAGCCTTTCTGCATGGTCTTTGGAGGAAGGAGCCTCCACATGCTCCCTCACCTGTGAGTCCACTAAAAAGACAATCGGACTTAAATAGTTTGTTGTAGATCACCAGTGAGATTCTTATCCTGTTAAAGTAAGTAGTCATGTCCATTAACATCAATAGGGCCAGGATTGTATCCTAAACCTGTACAATGCTGCACCTTTGCAGGGTTAGCCCCTTCTTGAAACAAAGAGGAGCCATCTGGTTCAGAGCCCATTTCTTGTGTGTCTCAAAAAGAAGGGAACATAAACAGCCGTGTCGGACAACTGCAGCAAAAAGCACGTGAACAGGTCTGAAGGGCACCTTTTTCTTTGGGTAACCATGCAAAGTACTAGGATGTCCTGTAGTAAGCTAACAATAAAGCCTGTTGTTGACATCCATTTTTACCTCAGTAACGGAGGAGGTAATTTATAGGCAAAATTCCTGTTCACCTTATACCTGAAAAAGAGCACAATGTTACAGGACAAAATAAGACTCAGGCCTGTTTTTTGAAAAAATACACTGGGCTTGTTCTTTGTTATTGCTCTCTTCTCCCAAGTACTGTAATTGAACAATCTTTATTTTTACAAAAGTGCTGTTTCACACAAGCTCTTAGTGCTTGAGGATCAATGAGAGATGCTGGAAGGTGAAATTTAGACTGACAGAGGAAAAAAGGGCTTTTGCGGCACATTCCATTATTTTTAAATAAATGACCTTAATGCATGCGTTAAGCAGGAGCTGGCCTTGAAGAAAGGCAATGGTAAAAGCACTGCCAGCTGGACTGGAACATGGGCCCTTTGTTCCAAATATTACGTATTTATTCTGGATCTAAATGAATATAGGATTTTTTTCCACGCTTCTCATAATGAAGTGAATGCCTGCCCTCCCCCAGGGAACTGACACTGACCAAGAGGCAAGCGGTTGTCAGACACTGCCTGCAGCAAAGCTTACAGCTGCTCCAGATCAAGCCGCACTGAAGAAAAGACTATTAGGTCTCTGGGGGATGCAGATAATAGACAAAAATGATAATGTATGTGCACAAAAGTAGAGGACAGTAGTGCTTTCTGGGATTAAGAAGCAGGCAAAAAAAATGGTTTTGTTATACCCTGCAAAATGATTGCTGACTCTCGTTTTAGGATGACCCCTGACCTGAAGGAAAATAATGGATGGCCCATCTGCTTGATACACAGGAATCCTCAGGCACCATTTTGTCCTATTATGTCAAAACTGGTGCTAGAATTATGAATGTGTTACCATTTGTCTTTCCTTTGTTACATGAAACAAAGGTACCAGATACTTAACAAAACTCTCCCCCCCTTCCAAGTGTCATTCCCCCTGCATAGGGATGAAATAGAAACAGGTCTTCCTCCTGCAGTCTTACTTCTCACTCTGTTTTCATTACAGAGGAAGCCATCCATCTCAGCTCAGAGCAGACATTTCTTCAATGAACTATGGATGGCCTGAGAACTGCTAATAGGTTATGGAGACTTTCATTACCGTGCTGGTCATCTGAACCTGGGCCAGCTGGGGAGACACTGAAGAGCATTATTGTTTGTCAGCTGTGTGAAATAGATGAGGGAATCTATTCTGCCGTCCCCTTTATAACACCAACAACATTTCCAGCTCTCTTAGCAGCTGAGCGAACAATTTACGAGAATCTGAACTCTTTCCCCTCAGTAGCTGTACTGTTCAGGCTGAGGCTGAACCATGTTGAACAGGGAAGTTGGGCTGGGGTTCCTATGTTATGACTCTGTCATGCTAGAAGGAAAATAGCCAATTCCATGCCCATCAACTCCGGAGACTGCGCAAGAAGCTGGAACCAAAATTGCAGAACCGAGACTTACTTCTGGCATTTCTTTCACAAATCAGAGCTTGGCACCTACAGTTCCAAGTGACTTCACTGATACTCAAGAAGGTTGTTTATTTTACCTTTATAGACATGAAAAGAGGAACGTGGAAATAAGAAAACAGTACTCCTTGAATCATACTACTCACCACAAGCAGGAAGCGGTTCTTGTATCCGGGTGGTTTTCAATGCATTTTGTTATTTCTTTCATCTGTTGTGTGAAAGATCGTTCTCCTGGGCCTGATCTAGGACAGAAGGAGGTGGCATTGCTTACAGAGAATAGCACGGTGATCAGCAGTTGCAGGCACGAAGTTACCGTGCACATTGCCTGAAGTGTCCCCGTGTTTGTACTTTCTACACAATCTGTTCCTGTTGGTACTGTTGCTGGGAGCATTTATTCTAGCAATCTCCTGCATGCAACCTTCATTCTGTCCTTTACCCTGCAGCAAGCCTGGGCAGATGGAAGTAAGTTGGCTCTCAACTGTAATCCCAAGCCTTGTGAGTCTCCTTCTGGTTGCCCAAATGCATCCTCCAGCATCATCCAACAGCTGCAAGGCTGTGGTCAAAGATTTCTCCCCAAGGAGAAAAAGAACTGGCATAGATCTGAAAGGCACGTCAGCAAAGCATAATCAAATCTGCCGAGTAACACATAGGGTTATTATTTCAATTGCCTTTGCAGAACAGCTTTGCGTGATGCACACTGCTAAAAACATCAGCACTGGCATAATATCCCTCACTATTAAGGAGCTGCATTGTCTGTTGATGGGAACGGGAAGAGAGTGTAGGAATGCAGCTCCTGGGCTGAGTTTTGTGCAACGTGAAAGCAGCACCTTGTGACTGGCCCAGTGATCCTTGAGAACTGTTTGTAGCTGGCCTGGAAGAGAGATAGAGAGAAGGACAGAAAAAAACCCAAACAAACAGAGAACTTCAGGGAACAGTCCACCATAATTCCCAATATAAACCTGGGTAAGCATGGCAAGCTCTGTGGGATACCAGGTGGGATACCAGGTGACAACTCTCTAGAATTTTGCTCAGATAAATGTCCCTAGCTATGATGTCACTATATAATTACATTTATTTGATGTGGGGTGACAGTTAGAGAAATCTGACTCACTTGTAGGAGCCTCAGAACAAAGGTCAGTAATAACACCTTGCATTTATGTAACATTTTTTCGTGTCTGGAACACAGAATGCACCTAATGGTTTATCAGCATCTTCATTAGGCAGATCTGTTACAAAGGTATGGGGAAGCTTAGATGCATAGAAGTTAAATAACTTGTCTGAACAGGGGTTCTGACTCAGAGCCGAGAATATAATTTAGAATAACCAAGGCCTCATCTTCTTTTTAACCACTAACCTACAATCTGTTTTAAAATACTTTTTGCTTTTGGATCAAAAGATAAAAACTCAGTTTAACTTATGATATATAGATAACTTGATTTCAATGCAAAATCCTCAGTGCCATTCAGTTGTTCAACTGCCTGAGATAAATAAAATGCTAAAAATATTCCTGTCTTTCTAGTGATTTATAGGAATATGAATCACAAGCACTAAGAAGGCGTGACATGCACACTGACATTTTAATACAACATTTCCCAGTAAATACCAAATCCCGTCCTCCAGATTTGTAAAACCAGAGACAAAAGCCACGATGCCATCACAAAGCAGCAGTTCTTCTGTTGTAACATCTGCCCTTCGCCTGTAGCGCTTCTGCTCCCTTCTCTATTGGGCCACAAAAGGAGAGCTTTTCCCCGAGACCCAGCTGGCCCTGGCCTGATACCTCAAAGCATGAGGATTTGTAGTTCTTATCATGTTCTCATCTCAGGCTGAGCTGCAGATGCTGCTTTTTTTCTGGAATTTACCAGGCTACTTCCTGTGGCAATGAACCGCACAGGTTAATTGTAAATGCTAGAAAATGGCATACTTGTACTATTTTGTGTCTCTTGCCTTTCAGTATGGGTATTTCTTGTCTTTGTGGTAATCTAAAGGACAAACCGGGATCAAATATCTGTTTTTTTATGATATCATTTGTTATTTTAAATACGCATCACATCATTGCTTCTTTTAGTTGCTTTTCCTTTTAAAATGTGCCTAGTCCTCCTCATAGCTTTAAACTTTGCATTATCCCACCGTACACCTTTTAAGCATTTACTAGATCTTTTCTTAGACAAAGTGATCAACAGGGATTATGATATTTACCAGAAAGCTCGATTCATGAAATACTGTTCTAAAAACTGCCATTGACTTCAACAGGCCTTTGACACAGGTAACTGTATTCATTGAAACTGAATCTCTCTGCTTTCATCTTATCTGGTTATTTACTCTATATTTCCTTTTCTAGGGGTTGGATAATCCTCTGTAACTGTCTTTGCTAATTTAAATAATGACTGATATTTGTTAAATTTCTCTTTCTACACTTATTGATCCTTATTCTCTAGGTGTTTAGCAATGAACTTGCCGAACTAATCTACAGAGCATCACAAATGATTTCTGGATCAAACGCAGTTATTGATTCTTGCTCAAATGCTTTGCAACCTTTAAGCAAACACATATTTCCCCTTTCCAAAATGGTGGAAATCTTTGAACTTAACACGTAGGTGCCTTAAACGCCACATAGCATTCAGACGGCTCTAGCCAACAGTACATAGATGTAAAACCAAGAAAAATTGTCAGTGTCTTTATGTGACAGCACACATCTATTCTTCAACGTGTTCAAGATGCAAGATTCACTTACCCAAAAGTGAAAACCATTCTCATGTCTTTTAAAATATGATAATTACATTAGCAATCTTGGCACAGAGTACTTCCTGGGAATTAGTGGCTGACTGGCATAAGTGGCCTTTGCCTCGAGTATCAACTCTTCCCACTTCTCCATCAATTCACTGAACCTGTCCAGCACCTCCTCTGTTATTGCTAAGCAGTAATGATTCTTTTAAATGTTAATATATATAAGTACTCAGTTACAACATACTAAATTTATGGCATGAAGCATGCTCCAATTACTGTTTCTAATAACCTCACCATAAAAGTGATCTTTCCGTAACAATTAATGACTGAATAATTTCTATAATGAGAGATAAATGTTGGTGTGGTAACATAAAGTGATAAGCCTCCCTTTCTCTTTTAACATATAGACTCTGCAAAAAACTGCTACGAGAATATGGAACAGATGGCCTCATCTTTGAGTTACCATTCACTCCAGATTTGTGATCAAATCAATCAACCACAAGTGTAAATCTGGATCAAAGCAGAAAGGGATCAACCTGACATATTCAGGTTCCTCTTTTCTTGTTTGTTTGTGTTTGTTTTGTTTAAAAATTTTTTACATTATCCCAAAGAGCTTGCATAGTGAAATCAAATTGGTTTAATGCTCTCAAGAAATCAAGATCTGGTAAGCAGCCTTGTCATAGCTGAGAAGAAAACTGATTTCTCTCAACATAACCAGACTAATGAATGCAAAGAAAAGTTGTCTGTTAAACCTCACTTGTATATCTAGTTCTTCGTTTCCTTTGGTACAAAGTACTGTGACCTAAGGGTTTGCGCCCTGTCCTGTGAAACTCAGTGTTCATAGCAGCCACTCCGAAACCCAGGGCTTGCAACAAGCAATGGGGCGGTTCTTTGGAGCAGCCTGTGATAAGTCACTTCTTTTTCCACCTGCCCCTGGCCATGAGGCCACAAGTAATACCACACTGTGTGGAAAATGGCCTGGCACAATGATATTTCAGCACCACATACCAGAATGTATCTTATTGTAGCTGTTGAAAGAATGATAGTAGCATCTTTTCGCTTATCATTCATGGTGACTGAGGACTGATAAGCAGCATTCAGAGGATTGTAATTTATCTCAGCTCAAATGTGTGTGTATGTAGTTTTCAGTGTCTCAGCTGATGCCTGGTCTTGCATGCACCACTATGCACATCCCTGCTCAGTGCTCCTCTGGGTGTTGTGCAGCTTTGGACCATAATGAACGAGTGGCACCGTTGTATTATACATGCCATACTGGCCAGCTATTTGGCTGTTATGAAATAGTTATAACTATATAATGATATAGTTGTGACTATTTCTTATAGTCGCTTGGGTGTTAACCCAAAGTGGCAGCAAGCTGCTCATACTGAAATTTGCTGACAGCGTTTAACATGGAAGAAAACTGAGAAGAGGAGGCCTGGAGCAGTCAGTAGGGCACTATCATGCTTATATGTTTAATATAAGACAGAAATTTCTAGTCTGCTTCCTGTCAGACCTAACTTGTGAAACCTGTCAGAACTTATTAAGTTTGATTTTCCTGAATTTAAGGCAGAGGTAGAGGCATCCAGAATTTCATAAATCTGTTTCATCTAATCATTCAAGCTGTTTATTTCTGTAGCTAGTGTGCACACTTTACCTTCATGGCTTCTGCAAAGGTGTATATGCTTGAATATTTTGAATTACACATCAATTATTACCTCACGCTGACAATTAGGTTTGGTCTACCTGGTATTTGCCAACACAGTCCTCTGAAATCCATTTGACAAAGATACACTGCAGATCCAGGCAGATAAAGCTGCTCTTTAGCTGCTGCGAATAAGGATGTTGGACAGGCATCAGGTGGGGAACAGCACATTAACGTGCCGTGTTTTCTGTCTTTAACAAAGCAAAGCCTTTTGTGGCAGACAGGAAATGAACAAAGTATTTCTTCTTTGTCTAATCCATTTACGCTTTGTGCCACGACAATGTCAGGAAAGTAGTGGGATGAAGCACATATTTTTGTAACGGAGGGAAGCAGTCCTGAGCAGGCTGGTTATCTCATCCAGTTTTTTGCCATGTTCGTGCCCTACAGTTCATTTGATCAGATGACACTGCACTAACTGGTGCTGTAGCAGTTTTTAACGGTACCTCACAGGAGATTTTTGATTTTCTGAGATGAAAGCTTATCACCTAGTTTAATTTCAGAACCCGCTGTTCCCTTTGTGAATACACTGTCAAATTCTCCTCACATATTTTTCCACGTTCTTGAGAAAAAAGTATATGGAGTCATGTTCTTCCTGAAACACATCTAGAGGCCACATCAGCCAATCCGTGCTTGTCCCTCTCTATACTGGATATTAAGAAGCTTTAAAGGGTATGTCTTAATCGAATGATTCCCCAGACATTTGAGAAATGAGGATTTGGCCACTGTTTTTAAAGTGAGTCATGGTTTTGTATGCCTAGGTTTGGGGATGCGCTGCTGAGCAGCCCCCATCTGAAGTCTCATGCTACCTCCATTCAGACTTCCAAAAAAAGCCTCCAGAGTGACCACCCATCTCTCAAAAACATTACCAGCTCTTAAGGGCCCGTAAAAGCTACAGATGACTTCTGGTCTCCACTTTGGGAGTCTTTTTCCTAAATAAGCTGCATTGTTTGCATAAATTTGTCATTTATATGAATCTTGCATTTCTGACATTTCTAAGTGTGTTGTCAACCTTAAACCACTGCCTGCCATTAATGCGGTTTGAGGATTTCTTAGTTCTACCAAAAATTGTCCCGGAGTTCATCAGTCAGGCTGGTAGAAAAAGTAGTCCAACAATAGCAGCTGAATCAGACGTAATTATGGGTTATGTTTAGCCGCTGTACCAGGTGCTGTAGCAATGAAGTAAAATAATCGTGAGGCAAGATTCCAACTCTATTGACACATAAACAAAAGGCTTGTTTGATAAATACAGGTAGGAGATTCAAATAACACCTCAGTGCAAGCAGAGTGCTGTCTGTGCAAAGAGGCACTGCTGAGCTGAGATGAGTAGCAGCCTTCTCTGATAACCTTCATAGCCCTTCCCTAATTTTTAATCTCCACTCCTGTGTAGAATAGTAAGGCATGTATTATTGTTAAAGGTGTTTTTATTCTTCACTGTACTTTCCTCAAGGCCAGAAAGAAAGTGCTAATCCATTCAAAGAGACGTCTCCTAGAGACATGGACAGGTAGCAAAGCTTCACATCATAAGAGGGAGACTCATTCTCGGAGTAAAGTTTTAGTCAAGATGTAGCATGGCATTAAATCTCTGTTGAGATACTCAGCAGAGGGCCTTTGTGAACCAATGAACCATTCTTTTATTTTTCCAGGAAAAAAAAAAAAAAGGAAAAAAGAGAAACTTCTAGGGTTTTTTACTGTGGTCTTTTAAAAGATGTTGTTTTCTTCAAAAGTTTTTATAAAATAGTGATGTGCATTGCTTCTAATGAACTCCATTGTTTTGCATGGTGGTAATGTTATGCTAACCAGATTATAGATGCTGAAGTCTTCAAACCCCTTTTAAATATGAGGATTTGACTAATAAACCTCCCATCTTTTGTAGTGTTACATTGTTTAACCATTACTGTGCTCAGGAAGATCCTCACCCACTTCCTCTTTAATTTACACTGTCTGGGCTTTTTTAGCAGATTTCTCATCCTTTTTTGTCACAAACATGTCCTTTATCCAGCATATCATATGGGATGGAAACATGTTCCTGCTTTATTTCAAATGCAGAAGAGAAAAATCTATCGAGCATTTCCCATCCCTCTGAGTCAGTATTTATGATTCATTGAGTGCAAGAAATAAGGTAGAAATGGAATGTGCTTGCCTGAAAGGAACACAGCCTGCATTTGGGAAATCCAGTGATAATATTAGTTGTAAATGTCTATTATATAAGATTTTTGCAGTTTCTCACTCCTAGCAACAGTCTGACTGTCATAGTCTGAAGTGCCCAATATGACACTGCGTTTATGCAGTGGCACTTTTTCTCTTCCCCTTCCACAGCTGCATCACTTGCTGTTTGGTATTCAGTGTTGGGTTTGTATTCAGTGCTGCCAGAACCCGGAGTCTGAGAAGGATTGCCACTAACCCGTTTGCCTGTTATTCTCCAAAGCAATGCTGTCTCTCCCTGAAAGAGTGGTTAAAAGCTTGATTGCTGACTTGAGAGTCCTCGTCAGGTCCTTCAGCTATGTTGATGAGGTCCTACAGCTTCAGCAAAAGCCATCTCTGCATTATTAAAATCTGTCTCAAAGATTTCGGAAAGAAAGTGTCATGGAGGGTTCTACCCAGAGTTTTTACATGAGAAACACTCTACAGGAGCACTTCTACATTTTTTTCCTCTATTTTTCCCAGGCTCCACAATTCAGCCACACCAGACTGCAGTGAGCCCTCATCACAAGTAAACTCTGCAGCTCTTTGACTCCATTTGACCCCAAAAGAATAAGCAGCATTATGTTATTTCTTTTACTTAACACTTAATGGAGCATTTGAGCAAAATACAGCAACGACAAATTGGCAAAGTATGCCGTAAGTGTCCTATGACAGAAATACAAGTGACACTTGGCCAATGCAGTCTTTTCTCTTCACTCACCAAGAGATGTCAATCAAGATGTCTTGCTCCCTGACAGACCTTCCATCTACTGGAAATGCTTAAGAAGATTTGGATCACTCTTTTCCCTGTGTTAACAGCATCAACAATGAGCTCTTTATCTAAGGGTCAGCAGGTCACTAGCCCGTCAGCTTGGATTACTCATTGTTTCACTCCAGGGTCCTGTTTCCCTGACCAGCAGCACAGCATGCAGGCTAGATTTGCCCTGGGATCTGTTCTGGAGGGGAGCAACTGGGTATCTCTCAAACAAAACTCGCGAGTGGTTTGATGCTTAGATCAATCAAAGGCAGTTCCGGTAGGTTTTATGGCCAGGGCTATGCCTATCTCTCTACCCAGCTCAGGCCTCCAGCAGGTACCCAGTATGATGGCCCTTTTAATGTGTTGTAATATCATAGCCTGCTATATGCAGCCCATGCTCTCTGCAGTCTGTTGGAAAGGTATAAATGTACTGCAGGTGTCTCATTTTCCAAGCATATTTAAAAAGAAATGATAAATCTTTTTTTAAAAGTTTAAAAAAAAACCACAACCCAACAGTGAAGTGTCCAGCACAAAAGAGAGGCTTGACATGGCCTGGAGGAGAAATCAGACTTTTGCAGCAGCAGGACTTAAGCAATCCCAGAAATGAGGGACTGGAAGAATTTGCCTGTTCACCCAGGGGGAGCAGCAGTGTGGCTTCATGGTAAGAGGTTTGAGGCTCAGACCAGACTGTGCAGTTCAAAATTAGAAAGAATAAAAGTGACTCATGATGAAAACCAACTCAAAGCAGACAAGTAGTGTCTGTGTGTTAAAGAGGCTGTGGGTGACTGGACACAGATCTGTGGGCACAAATGCCTATGGGATAGTAATCGAGCCAGGGCACTGTGGAGAAGGCAGTAACTGTACATAGCCATGTAAGTGAGCAACTGTGGCACAGCTGACCAGGAGAATAAAATCACTCTCTGTAGCTTGTCACTTGACATTTTCTTGCCAGGTAGATGACTGGAGAAAAATTAAGACTTGGCATCATCTCCCACAGCATACTTCTTTGGGAGATGAAGCAGGATGGGCTGGAAGGAAGGGTTTGTTGGATGGACTGTTAGGTGGGTTAAAAATTGGCTGGATCATCAAGCTCAAAGAGTAGTGATCAAAAGCTCAATGTCAAGATGAAAAGCAAAAAATAAGCAGAGTAACCTAGGGGCCAATACTAAGGCCCATATGATCATCTGCATCAAACACTTGGATGATGATATAAACTGTGCTCTCAGCCAGTCTGTGGATGACATTCAATTAGGTACAGTGGCTGACATGATAAATAGCAGTGTTCAGTCCAGGGGTAACTTAGAAATTTGAGTATTGTGCCAGTCACAACCATAAATGACCACACATTGCAGCCTGGGAGGTTGACATTAAGAGAAGAAAGTCACTAGGAAGGTAATAGGTTCGGTCTGGAGAAAAGAAGGCTCCAAGGAGACCTTATAGTGGCCTACCAGTATCTTAAGAGGGCCTACAAGAAAGCTGGTGAGGGACTTTTCAGGATGTCGGGTAATGGTAGGACTAGAGGGAATGGATTAAAACTAGAGATGAGTCCATTCAGATTGTATGTTAGGAAGAAGTTCTTCACCATGAGGGTGGTGAGACACTGGAACAGGTTGCCCAGAGAGGTGGTGGAAGCCCCATCCCTGGAAGTGTTCGAGGCCAGGCTGGATGGGGCTTTGGGCAGCCTGGTCTAGTGGGAGGTGTCCCTGCCCGTGGCAGGGGGGTTGGAACTAGATGATCTTTAAGGTCCCTTCCAACCCTAACAATTCTATAATTCTATGATTATACGGCTGAAACAGTTTGTACAGAGACTCTTCATTCTTGGAGGTTTTCAAAACTGAGATAGACAAAGCCACAGTTGACTTGACCTGATCTCAGCAATGGCGCCACTTTGAACAGGAGACTGGAGTAGACATCTCCAGAAGTCCTTCCCAAACAATGCTTTTGTTAGTCTTTGATACTCTGCTGCATTGCTGTGCTCGTGAGCCATCTGTAGAGCCTTAGACAGTGACATCTGGGATGCTCTGGGATATGTTCAGACCCATGAAGTGTCTTTTAGCCACCTATTCACTGTAGAAAGGAATGTGGGTTTACGCTTTCCAGATGTTAGGGAGCAGCAAGGGCAAGCTGCTCTGCAAGGAAGGGGAGCTAAGAGCAGAGGGTGATGGCAAGGCAGGCAGGGTCTGTGACCTCCCCAACAAGAGGTCAGAAAGTTTAGACAATCAGGGTCAGGATCAGGTCCAGGGACAGTGATCTGGGTCAGCCTTAGTTCAGTGCCAGCCCTGCAAGTCCATGGGATCAGGCTGGTCCAGGGTCAAGCCAGGAAGTCAAGTCAGTCTGCCAGGATCAGAGCCAGGTCCGAGGAGGTGTTTGGACTGGACACGCAGAGCTGTAATGCAGCAGAGGCATGGCCAAGCTGAAGAGCCACAGCTTGAAAGCAGATCCCGAGAGAAAGCTTGGAGGGCAGGACATTGTTTCTAGCTTTCTTCACAGTAGTTCTTATAAGCGAGGGAGTTGACTTTGGACTCAGTCAATTAGACTCCTTAACTTAGCCAAATAGTCTCCTACAAGTCGGGGAAGGTGTGTTCAGGACACCAACATGGCAGGGATTCCTGGGATTCCTGCCCAGAGCTCAGCAATCCAGAGCCCAAAGCTGCAGAGGAGAGCTTCTCTGGCCCATAGGTCCCTAACCACATCCTGGTTACAAGGCAGACACCAATTCAAGCTAACAGACACACGCCTTTTCAGTAGATGTTTTAGCAGGTTTAATACCTAAAATCCCTTAGACATATCCCGTGCTAGAAAAGTAGCAGATCTGCCCGATCCAGCCAGACTCTGTCATCTGGGGCTGTTTCATCTTTCTGACAGATCAGCTGCCTTGACTACCTCCTTGTTTCACAATAAATGTAGCAGTAGTCAAGGCTTAGCTAAAGGGTCGTTGTCTCTGATATTGAAAGCATTTCCTGAACTTAAGCTTTCTTTTCTTCTCACCTTTGCAGGAAGCAGGTTTTTGGTGTTGTGTCTAGCTAAATCCCTTTTGTGCAGGTGGGAAGGCTTTCTTCTTGCTCTGTAATAGATCAGGTTTTATTATTTAAAACATGTATTATTATTTAATACATACTTGGCTTTCTATATGCACTTAACATAAGCAACACAATGAAAAAATTGATATTAGGCTGCTTTAAAGAAACAGCCTCCTCCCTCCTTTTTTATGGTTTTTTTTTTTTTTTTTTTTAGTTTTCCTGTCCTGGGAGTGTCCCAATATCCAGCAGCTGGAATTCATGGGGGTGCAATCCCGCGGGTCTCCAGGCAGAGTGGGTAGAGGCAAGAGGGAGCTGAAACACAGTGACACACAGCTATTGCACTGCCCTTTGCTGAAAGAGGCCAATGAGATCGAAAGGAAAGGATGTGTCTTGTAGTACACGGAATATGAGCAATGCCTCAACACTGGAAGTAAGGAATGAAACCTTGCATCCTAACGGCATCTACAACAAAATGGTCTCCACAACAAAAAACCCAACAATCTAAAAGCAGTCATTATCTAAGGAAACAGTGGTGTTGGTTGTTTAGAGCATTCAGACTTCCAACTAAAACATGTTCAGCTGGCCACTGGTTGCTGGCTTTGTGTATTTGTGGTCACGGATAATTACCCCCTGTGATGAACCAAAATATTCCACAGAGTACAACTGCATTGATCCACAACCTACTTCTAAACATCATGAAAATATCTATCAAGGGGCATCAATGAGTAGCCTTGTTCTGGAGGAAATTGGGTTTGATTTGGCAGTATTAAAAGTGTTTAAAGATCACTCACTGAGCAATTAAAGTGTCGTCTGTGCTCATCTTGTTGATGTTGAAATTTGCTCACCTAAGGAATGATACACTGAGCCTGCCTGCATAGCTGGAGATAAGTCACTAGAATAGTCAGTGGGGCATAGGGCACATAAGTCAAAGGATGACTGTTTTCTTGCAGAATTATTATTATTTTCTCAGGATCATATTCCTCCTAGTAGAAGTGTGGCACTCTCTGCCAGGGACAGTAATTCAAGGGGACAAACACTTTGTGGCTATGTGGGCATGTGGGGGAAATTTGATTTAGTCAAGATCACTGTTTAGTCAAGAAACCTCATTTTGACTACACAAAGAATTAGACTTTATGTAATGGAGCCTTTCATTTCAGTTTATAATTCTTGCTGCTTCGTATATCTGGCCTTTATCTGTTGCCCACCCAACACAAGCTCAACAGACTTAAACTGGCATTCATCACTGTCCTCTCAGCGGAGCTTCAGCTTGACAGCATTAGTGTGCGACACCTTCTTCTGTGCTGCCAGGTGAGCAGGGATGATGTCAGGCAGCAGAAACTTGTCAGATCCCATAGCTAAGTACAACTCAGACTTCAAAGCCAGAAAAATAAACTCCTGAATGGCTGTCATGCTTCAAGGCTCATTCCAGTTTAAAGCACTAGAAATTATCTTGGCTCTGTCTCAAACCCTTGTTTTGTGGTGTCACTTCTATTACAAGACACAACAGCATTTGCTTTACAAAAATGGTTGTTTAACAAGTAAAACACCGGCTTTCAAAAAAAAAATTAAATATAATTGAATCCTCAAAGATTTGTAGCCTATAAATATAATTGAATCCTCAAAGATTTGTAGCCTATTTACCATAATAATATTCTGGTTTTCTTTTACACCTTCTTTTCAAGACTCAGAAATCACATTACCCATATTAAAGAATTAGGACCTATAACATCTCCACACTCTAGGCTGGCATCACTATTATCAGTCAATGGAGCAGGAAATTTAAGGCAATCAGAGTAATGATTTTGTTCACTGTCATTTAGCAGATACGTGAGATAACTGGGAGTAAGGTACAGACCTCCTCAGGCCCAGGACTGCGTTGTCAGTACTGCAGGATTCTCGTCTTACTATTGGAAGTAGTAAAACAGGCACCGAATTAACAGAAACTACACTGAGGACTCATGCACTTCATCAGGCTATGGCAAGGTAGCAGGATACTGGAATAACCCAGTCATTTGTGCATTCTCAGAGCGCTTCATCTGTGAAGTGTTGCTCTTCCATTGAGCTTTAAAGTCAGGGGAAAGAAGCTAAATTAGTAGTGAGTATATTCATATGCCGTATGTTAGGGTTTCTCTGCTGGGAGGTGGCAACTTTATATGTTCATGGCATATGTTCAGCCATCCCTCTGAGCCTTGAATATAAACCAGGGATTTAATTTTGTTGCTTCAAATGTGTCACAGCAATGGGTTCCCCCCAGCAGTTTCCAAGTACGTATGTAGTAGCTGTCGTACATCACATGTCCTCATGCCCTGTGGTGATATGCCTGCAATAAGTATCTTAATACCAAGAAGAGCAGAGAGAAAATGTCGATTCTGGGACAGACTTTGCAAACCTCAGACATGCCGGTGCATGTTTGAAAAGGTTTTGACTGAATTTAAAGAGAGACCACATTTATGCCATCCCATCCTCGTCCAGAAATGCTTGCTCGCTCTGCCCCCCTCTGGAAGCCACAGGATGACACACGGGGAACCGGGGACTCTGCGGTTCCTGGCTCTCTGTCCTGCCAAGGCACCCACAACTTCTTTTCATCTGCCTTCGCAGTTCCAGCCACTGAGGATTATTAAAAAAAGTGACGGAGAAAGTGCGCTAAGAAGTAACAGCGGAGGGAAGTATTGTCTGCCGCCTGGAGCTGGCAAAGGACTGTAATCCATACATTCTGTAAAAAATAAAGCGCAAGGTGTATGAAATGAGGAAAAAAACAAGGTTAGACTTTGCAAATAAAATTAAAACAAACAGTGAAAATCTCTTGTAACACAAATAAATAAAGAAATGAGCCCACTGTGTAGTGAGGACGGGCTAAATATCAAACAATAACGATACGGCTCCAGCTCCAAACTAATATTTTGCCTCATTTTTCAGTAAGAACGATGACGGTGATGGGATGGAAGCAAAGGCTAAATGGCTAATGGAGGTGAACGCACGGAGACAGAATTGACCACATCTGGGTTGGAAGGATGCTCAATATGGTCTTTTGAGAAACAAGGTGATTTACACACTGCAATCTGAAAAACATCCTGAATTTTTAATGAAGCATGGACGAGTAACATCTGACTAGAAAACAGCAAGAACACTACCCATATATAAAAAAGGGGGAGGAAAAGATTCCAGAATCAAGAATTTAATCTGAATTGGATGTGAAATTAGCACATATTTTCAAGTGGTGAATATTTAAAAGCAGGAAATGAAGTAGAAACCAGAATAAAATATAATGTGTATTTAATAGTGTTAGATCGGTCAGATAATTGTTATATGTTTTGATACCAAAGGACGACTAAACCTTTGTAAAATACAGAACCCCCCCCACCAAACCCAAAGCTAAATCTCGTCTATCTGTATTGTAGCTAACAACCAACACCTTACAGAAAATTATTATTTGTAGAGGTAATATGAAGAAAGTAGCAAGAGATATGAGTTCAGAATCAGCAAAGGAAGAGAAACAATAATTGGTCTGGAAAGAACTACCATTAGTGGAAATCCTTAAACATTCGGGATTGATTTTTTAACATCTTCATTAATGACTCTGGGATAAGAACTTGGAATGTACTAATGAAGTTTGGTGATGACACAAAGCTCAACAGAGAGGCAGACTGTAATATTGTACAGGAAAAACTAAATGACCTTGACTGTAGAGTATTAGAAATGGGAAGAAATTTAATTGCATAATGTGCGAAGTCATGCACTTAACGAGCTTATAACATGAACTTCTGCAAATTGGGAGTTTCAGATGAAAATGACAGAGAAGGAGGGAGGCCCGGGGGCACTTGCTGATTGCAGGAGGATTGTGAGCCGCCAGTATAGTGTGGTCATGAAAAAAGCAAGTGCCGCAACTGGAAAATACCTTTCCTGGTATAGCCAGGAAATACAGGGATGTGTTTGTGTCACCATGCGAGATGCTAATCAGAAATCATGTGAAATAGCACCTATTTCCCTTATTTGAAAAGGACAGTTTTGGATTTTCAGCTGGGAATAGACGTCAAACCAGCTACTGGGAATTTCATACAGCTGGAGACAGGAATTTTCTTCTGTGCTAATGCAAAGGCAATATAGCCACGCAAATGTCCCTATCCTGCCCGTGGGCCTGGACCGGCACAGTGCTGGGCCCTACCTGGTGGATTCACCAGCCCCAGACAGTGCAAGCCCATCGTGCAACAGAGACATGTCCCTCCTAGAGAGTTTTCTTGGCCTAAAAAAAGTAAAATTAGCTAGAAACTTGACCACTCTCTATAAACGCTGGGGTTTCTAGCTGTCCTGTCTCCCAGAAGGGCAATGTTAAGGAAAAAAGACCCCACCAAACAGGGAGAAAATCAAATAAACTTAGGCTGAAAATAAAGAGAGATTTGTAGCCAACAGAAAAGGGAGATTTAACTGTGAAATTATGGAGGAAAATAAACTTGCTTTAAGATGGAGCTCAAATTCTTAAATAGCATCCTCTATTCACATTCTTTTCCAAAATGGACCCAGAAAAAGCCTTCAGTCTCTGATTTGTTCTGTAACAGGAAAGTACCAACTTCTTGATTTAAATTTAATACTTGCTAGGGAGTGTGCTAATTTTTAACAAGTTATCTCATCAATTCTTTATGGGAAAAATATATATTCAATTCAAGTTTTGGGTGTCAGCAATTTTTTGAAAGAAAACTTGTCACATAACTTTAATTGTAGAAAATAAAATGGAATTACTGGAGTTGTTTTATAGTTTCTGCATCCTTTACAGTGATCTGCCATTCTGTTTGGTGAACATTTGTCTGTAGGAAGAAAAGTCAGCAGACTGAACTGGGCATTCAGAAACGCGGTGCTAATTTCCAGTGTGCACAGAAATATTTTCTCCCAAAGCAGACTATTTTTTTCACACCGAAGATGGTCCAAAAGAGACAAACTAATTTTTCCACTAACTGCTGTCAACTATTGATGCTTTCATCACTAGGACACCAATTATACTGACAAATGTTCTTCATGAGGTCTCTTTTGGGCACATATATTTTACCAGTTGTCTCCCTCTCTGTGGCTTGGAGTGGAATCATTTCTTTGGAGATCTAAAGTACTTGTCTTCCTTCTGATCCTGCTAGAGACAAGTTACTGGATGGCAATTTATAACTGTTTGCCAGCGAAGTCCTTCTGTCTGAAGTCCCTGACTACTTCTTTTCGAAGGCATTTAATTTCTTTTTTTTTTTTTTTTAATGTTTTCCAGTTCTCACAATCATATGTGATTATAGAGATTAGTTTGGAATTCAAGGAGGGTGTTTTTGGTTTTTTTTAAATATGTTTCGAGGCCTACATGGCCTGCTGTTTTCCCCTGGGTTTTACATTCATCTATAGCTTTTCAGGGATGCTGAGAAGCACACAGTTTTCAGCAACGTTTAGGACAGGTAGATACTTACCGTCTCTTCACATTATACCGCAGTTCCATAGGAAAAAAATGCAGGCGAGAGGAGAGAGACTGCAACTCTGTCGCACACAAGTGCCCATGTTGAGACTCTCCATCATGTGGTTATTCACCCGTGCAGAGTCCTCGACACCTCCTGAAGGGTGCCGCAGGTCTGTGGCACTGAATATTCAGCAGCAGGACTCAGCCAGCCTCCGTTCTGCAACGAGATGTCTGATACATGGAGAGAGACAATTCATTTTAATGACAGTTCCTAGACTTTTGTCCAATGCAGGTATAGCGTGCACCCCATCATAGGAAGAGAGACAGACCAATAATCTCACCTTAGCATTAGTGTGGAGCGAGCAAACTGCTGCACGCTTTCATGACATTGATTGTAGGTCCTGTATCGGGGAGGGCCAGACGCAGTCGTCTCTAGAAAATCACAGCCCAAATTTAAATCTTGACCTTTTACTAAAGGGGAAGCAGGGCTAATCATGCCCATCTACTTAGGCAATAATTGAGCTTGAACACCTGGTTAAAGAGTTTCTGGGACTTTACGCCTCTCCAGAGATAATCTGGCAGCCATGATAGACTCCAACAACGCCTGACAGAGAGGGCTTGCTGCCAGAATCAGGTCTCCTTTCTAGCACTTTTGCAAACAGTTACTGAAACCACCTTTCATGCGTACACATAGGAAAAAGTAAGTATTTGCAGTAGTTTATGTGGGACATGGAAGAGTGACAAGGGAATACATTTTCTGTCTCTCTTATATGTAAACACACACACACACACAGAGACATGTCCCAAAGCCGTTAAGACGTCAGCTGAAGGGGGGTGATTTCTCAGGACGTGTGAAGCGACAGTGCTTGGCACTTCTCCAGCCAGCCCTCCTGCAGGTCCCTGCTGCATGAGAACAAGCTGATTAACAGTTCTCTGTACCCTAGAAGCTAGGGGCACTTAAGGGAAGGGGTTGTTCCTTTTATCCTACAGCTGCAGAGAGGGTACCGCCACGGAGAAGATAATGAGAATTTTCCAATAGTCTCACCTTCCCCTTCCCAACCGTTTTTCTCACTCTTCCTCTCCCCCTCCTCCCTCAGTCTTCAATGTACTCGCTCATTAGTGATTACAACAAAAACCTAGCTGGTACACACAGAAGTGCAAAGCTGCTGTTGAACAGACTCCGTTTGCCTCGGGATCGGTTGCTGCATCTGCTTGTGAGGCTGCCAGTCAGGACTGCAGATGATTTAAGAGGCTTTCTTATTGGCAATTTAGTTAAACCTGCTGTGCACAGCTAGGTCTTGGGAGAAGGAAGATGAATGCACATTTTAATGACTGAATCAGCATATATTGGGAATCAGGATGGCAGCAGCCTCACCTCCCTAGGGACTCACCAGCTATGACAAGCGAAAAGCCTCCTGCCTGTTAAAAAGTACATGATTGCTGTATGCCCCTCTGCTTGATATATATTCTAGATGGATTGTGCCAGGGCTCCCCGATGACATTAAAGCATACCCAGTGTTTGCAAGATGATGTTGATGCTGTTTAGACCCTGATTCCAGTACTGCATCCTAGGAGGGATAAAACCGTACTGCGGAGTGGCTTCAGCAGATTGTGGCATCCTTTACATTCCTGCATGAAGTGGTAATGTAAAACATCAGACTGCTGACAGGTGTAATAGCTGTTTTATACACACACACACTTACCCCCGTGCTGGTTAGTGTAAATTAGCACGCTTCCACCACAGTCAATGGAGTTATGCTGATTTATATCTGCCGAGGACTGCAGCCACCGTGCTTGCCTCTATTTTTGTACATGTATGCATATATACTTCAGTTTTCAACAGACAGACTTCAGCTATTTGGAATAAGATCATGTCCTCCATCTGTTTTTATTCCCGGCAAAAAAACTGTGCAGTTATTCCGTCACAAATGTGAAATTATTCTATATCCTCAGTGACATTGAGATAATTGAATTTATATTGCACATATGCTTGTTTACACATGCAAGAGCTCACAGGCATTATTACTGTTGCTGATTTATGTTATTGCCATTCAAAGTGCATGCATTTACGTACATCATTCATTTTAAAATATTTCAGAAATAAATCATCACATAACTTACTAAGCAGTCAGATGAGTATCCTATTTCTCCAGTCAAACTGCCCACCTTCAAATCCTTTTTTATCATTTCAGAAGTTATATTCTTGAACTCTGAGCTCAACAGTTAAAGCTATTTTGGACAAATGCATAGGGACAAGTTGCAATTTGAGGAAACTATACAACAGATTCTGGGAAGTTAAGGAACCCTGAAGTTAACAGACTGGAGAATTAACATTAAACACAAACATATTTCAAGCTTTTAACAAATCATATCTGAGATCAGTATGATAGAATTCAGACTGAGTTGTTGGTTATGTGCAAACTGATCCCAGCAATGTAAGGCACCAGAAAACAGCCAGTTTTGTTTTTTTTTCCCAAGAGGATTTTTCTGAATTTATTCCGTAACAGCCACCCTAAACCTTCTTGCTAGACTCATCTACTTTCTGGACCACTTGCATCCCAGTGAGATTTTTTTGGTCATGCCTGCCTACCTTAGGTTGTCTTACTCCTGGATCATGAAGAGCATCAGCTCTGATATTCACTTTTGTAGGCAGTAAGGCTAAGTTTTGCCATCCTATTCTTTAAAGGCTATGTAATTTATGTACTAGCTATGCAAAACATGACACCTCATAATTTATTTCCCTCCACAAAAGGACATGTAAAGGTTTAGCAAAACAGTGCCGTTATTGTTTAGGCAGAGTAGCACTGACTTTTTGAGTAATTGAACTCAATAGGACCAGGTCCCCATGTGATTTAAATCACAAGTATCTTACTGAAGCCAGTGCTGCCAAATTAAAATGACTAAAGACATGAGTCCAAATCTGCACCCAACTTATACAGCACATCTGGGTCTAAAGTCAACCTTTCCAACACCCAAATGATTAGACTGTCAGAGAGGTACTTGTAGTTTTTTGAATGCTGATTGTTCTTTCCTACCAAGTTACTCTACCTGGATCCACACCAGGAATTTCACAATCCCAAAATAAGTCAGTTATGGGATTAAGACCAGCTCAGAGTTAGGCAAGGGCTGAGGGAGGAAATTCTGGATCGCAGTTCTGAGAGCTCAACTGTACCTGACTTCTGCTGCTGGCATCCAACCCTGTGCTGGATCTCCTCACCAGCTCCCGGAATTCCCATGGAGTTGGGAACATTTCAGCTTCACCCCTCTACATGCTCAAGGCCAAAACTTTGCTCGTGTCCCAGTTACACACTATTCTGACAGTGGCAGAAGTGGTGATTGTATGTGAACTCAGCAAAAGAGTGAACTCTTTCCATCAAGAGTAAAAACGGCAAAAACTGGACCGTTCTCATTAAATAAATCATACGAACAAACCATTTGCATATGTTTTGCATTCTTGGGTATGAATTTTTAAGTATTTTAAAGGTTCAGGAAACCTGGGAGGATTTATAACATGAATCCCTCTGAACTGTGATCTAAGAGTTACTTCTCCCTTAAGAATAACAATTTATTGGGTCTAAGCAGTTTTAGCATTATTATTTTTAATCTACTGGGGTTTTCAATGCAGTTACTTTCAAAGGAAATAAAACCAGATGGTAACTGTAGATTAGGGAAAAAGAATGAGCTCCCAATTAATTATTAAAATTGACTGTTAATTTTAGAAACTCGCAGCAAATTGTTCATAAAAGAAAATTTAAAGATACAGGGACATCCTATATTATGTTATTTTTCAGATTCCCTATTCGCAAGTTGTAAGGAACATTTTAAATATTGGAGAAATCACATTTAAAAAGTAAATGACACCAGATATATACTAAATTACATCAAAGATCTGTTCCCCTCCTTATATATGCACACCATTCACAAATACAAACTGTATAAGACGTTGAAGATCAGTATGTTTTTGTGTAATGTAGATATATATATCTGTGTTTCAGTCTGAAAGAAGAATGAGAGCAGTTTTCCACTTTGGATTTTTTTTAGGATTAAAAATCAATTCCTTACCGTGACTAAAATATTTCAATGGTTTGGGGCTTTGTATGAATGAGAAAGTAACATCAGAGCTGCAAAATTGGGCAAACTAGCTCCTAGCTTCATGACACTGTTTTGGAGTCAAAAACACAGCAGGAGGCTGTGTGTTTAATGTCACTGAGTGAAGACAAGGTGTTTTGCTGCAAAGAGAGTAGATTCAGTAGAAAACATTTATCATACTTAGGCAACGGAGCAGCCATCCACTCTGCCCTTCCATGGCTTCCTTTATAGTTCATGTACATGAATCCTTTCCAAGTTTGTTATTTCACTGCTCTTCATTAAAACAGAGAATCAATATGTGCGATGACAGGGAAGGCCAGCTTAGAATAAATTTAATATCAAAGTTCTACTTTACTTTCAGAAAAGGCTGCATAAAATATCCTCCCCTTTTCAAACTGATCTGTTACCACCACGTGTTCAGTCAGTTCTAATGACTTCAGTGACAAACTGTGATTACAGGCACATTTTTCTCCCCTTAACTCTGCATAATCAACACTGCAAATGAGAAAGGGATGTAGCTCCAGCCTGTGCACATCAGTCAAGGAGCTCCTAATGTTCCAGACACACCTTTATGAAACTGAAGGGTTTATACCTTCAACACTGCTGTTTCTCAGGTCATAACTTCAGTTGAAGTGTAAGGCAAGGGACAATGCAAAGAATGAGAAGACCCAATGCATGCTTTTAGAGTACAGAGTAGACTTTGCAGAAAGTGATGAAGAAGTGGTGAAGTGGTGATGAGAAAGAAACCTAATAATATTTGCAGTGGGATCAATAGAAGGCCTTCCTGTAATATGTCTAGAGACTTGCTTCTACTGTAGCATTGTGTTACATGTCAATCATCCCCTGGATCAGCAGGCACTGGTCACCTAACAGCAACACTAAGGGGAAAAAAACCAACCTCAATTAACAAACCAAATAAAAATATTAAACCCCTAAACATAAAGCACTCGTCAAATCTGGCAACTCATTTGACTGCCTAAGGCAGTTGGTTTATAGAGTCACATTCGTTCCACTTAATATTATTAACAATTCCCAGGGAAGTACTGCATAGTTACAGCAGCTAGTACATTAATCTTTATCATATGTGCAACAGTGGAAGCTTGCAACATGATTAGGAAAACAGTGTGCATATTGTTTTATTTCCAAACTGATCTCTATGCAGAAAATAATGATCTAATAAGACTACTTACTAACTGACTGCTAACTTCCCTGGAGCTAGAAATGCTCTCCCATCAACTGCTGGGACAATTCCTCTTCCGAGAGTTTTGAGCTCTCTGCCTTTGAGCTGTTGCTCCATCTCCTCCAGTCAATGTGATCGGGTCACAGGATGCAAAACCCTTGTATTCCAATTTTTAACATGCTGTGGGTTAAGTTAATGGCTGTGCATGGAAATAATTCTAAAAGCACAAGGCATCTTCCCCACAGATTCCTTTTGCCTTTGCTCATGAATATTGTGGGGTTTCCTCTAAAAGCAAGTGACTCTGCCTGGATGTACACTCTTTCAAATAGAACAAAACTACTGTCTCTTCCTCTTTCAAGGGAAAGCTGAAAGTGCTCCTGTTGTGTTCACATTCGCAAAGTCTACTTTGTATATAAGAATATAAGAGCAGCCAGTACTGGGTCAGATCGAAGGTCCATCTAGCCCAGCGCCTATATCCAGCAGTCATCAACAGTGGATGGCTAAGGCAACGAAGAAGAGCAGGGCAAGGATATAGTCATTCTTTCCCAAACATTACTCCAGCCGTCATCAATTTGTGGAACAGGGACTTCCTGACCCAGAGGTCATGACTTCACGTTTAAAAGCCCTTAATGGATTTTTCTTCCATGGATATGTCCAACAATTTTCTGAAGCCTGAATTCCTATGGAAATGAGTTCTACAGCTTCACTAAATATTTTTTGAAGTATGTCCTTCAGTTTGATTCAAAACTAGCCCCTGGTGGGTTTCATTTCTCCTCCTTGAACAGGAAATGATATAGAGATATTGTTCCAATTTATCTTCCTCATGCTGCTCATAATAATAAGATATTATAAATGATGAAAAAACCACACCACTGATTTATCTACACTTACTCATCTCTTTTTTTCCATGCCGAAGAATCCTACTCTGTTTAGCCATTTCTGACATAGAAGTTGTTCCCTGTCTTTATCATTTGTCACCCGGTTCTTTGCTATATAAGATCCTTCAGTAACTGACACAAGAGAGATGTCCAAAGCAAAGAGACCAAGAGAGTAGGCTGACTTTAATCCACTGCTTGTCCAGAATTATACTCCACAATGTACAGGGGTAGCAGAGGAAGAAATGCACTTTGCTGGTACATTTAATCAGGCTTACTGTATTGATAAGAGCAGCTGAGTGTGAATTTGGTTGCCAAGGCCATTAGGTCACCCAAAGTCTTCCTAGCACAGCTTAGCACACGTCTTACAAGGCTCATTCAGAAAGTGATTTTCAGGATTTAATTTAATGAGAGAAGTTCCCCTCTCCTGTCCTTTTTACAATGCTACCTAAAGCTTACAGATCCCTATAATGAAAGAGAAGTGATAGTTTCCGAAGGAGACAGACGGCCTGTGGAGCTGCTTGTCAAAGGACATTATGGAAGGATGTTCTAAAAATTTGGATGTATACTAGGAGAGACTGTGAAAGTTTGAGGAGGACAAATTCATCCTAAAAACACAGGCACCACATTGCTGGGGAAATCCCTGAACTTAAGATGCTTGGCAGAGGGTCTGGGAGATTGCAAGGGTGAAGCTTGTCCTGTTTTTATATTCTTCATTAGGCGTTTGCTGTGGCTGCTGGTGGTGACAGCACCCTGAGCTAGATGTACCAGTATTGCGACCCAGAAGAACTTCCCTTACAAACCCAGGCTGCCATGTTCATTAAGGCAGCCCATCTATAATACACGGCCCATGAAGATTACCCTTTCTGTGCCTGCTGTAAATGCTGCAGGAGGTTGCGCTTTCCACGAGTTTCGCTGGGAAAGGGGCGATGCGAGAGAAGAGGCGGTGAAGACCATGCCACCAGGCGAAAGCCCGCGCTGCTGAGCTCCCAGTAACCGGCTGTGCTGCTGCTTTCCCGGCTGTCAGCAGCCCGCAGGTCCTTTGTCACCCCTCCCTCGGCGGTGGCGGTGCGCCGAGCCCGCAGGCTGGGAGCGCCGGGATCGCCGGGAGGCAGCCGGGAGGGCGGCAGGAGGGCTTAGGACCCAGGGGGACGGCAGCCGCCGAGTAGAAGGACCCAGGCTTTGGTGCACACGCCTCCTACCAAAAAAAAAAAAAAAAAAAATCATAGCCCCGTGGAGCTGGAGCTCGCTCATTCACAGTTTTCTAGAGAGATCTGAGCCTGAACCTGGGAGCCGGGAGATCTTTCTCACCCACCCAGCTCAACAGCAAGGACACCTACAGGGGGAAAAAAAAAAAAAATCGTCCCACGCAGCCCCCCGCCGCCCCACGGCAGCAGCCTGGCGCTGTGCAGGTATTTGGATTTGTCTTTTCTCGCTTTGCAGCAGGGCGGCTCTCCGCGCTGCCCGGCCCCCCCGCGCCGCCGGGCCCTGGCTGCGGCGTTTCAGCACCGCCGGGCGGACAGCTCCGGCCGCAGCCGCGCCGCGCCGCGGGCAGGGGCCGCTCCCTGCCCGGCCTCCTGCCTGCCCTGCTCCCTGCCTGCCCTGCCTGCTGCCTCCTCCCTGTCCTGCCTGCCTCCTGCCTGCCCTGCTCCCTGCCTGCCCTGCCTGCTGCCTCCTCCCTGTCCTGCCTGCCTCCTGCCTGCCCTGCTCCCTGCCTGCCCTGCCTGCTGCCTCCTCCCTGTCCTGCCTGCCTCCTGCCTGCCCTGCTCCCTGCCTGCCCTGCCTGCCTCCTGCCTGCCCGGCCTCCTGCCTGCCCTGCTCCCTGCCTGCCCTGCCTGCTGCCTCCTCCCTGTCCTGCCTGCCTCCTGCCTGTCCTGCTCCCTGCCTGCCCTGCCTGCTGCCTCCTCCCTGTCCTGCCTGCCTCCTGCCTGCCCTGCCTCCTGCCTGCCCTGCTCCCTGCCTGCCCTGCCTGCCTCCTGCCTGCCCGGCCTCCTGCCTGCCCTGCTCCCTGCCTGCCCTGCCTGCCTCCTGCCTGCCGTGCTCCCCTCCTGCCCTGCCTGACTCCCGCCTGCCCTCCCTCCTGCCTGCCCTGCCTGCCCTCCTACCTGCCCTGCTCCCTGCCTGCCCTGACTGCTGCCTCCTGTCCTGCCCTGCTCCCTGCCTGCCCTGTCTGCCTTGCCTGCTGCCTCCTACCTGCCCTGCTGTCTGCCTGCTCTGCCTGCCCTGTTGTCTGCCTGCCCTGCTTGCCCTGTCTGCCTGCTACCTCCTGCCTTCTCTGCATGCTGCTTCCTGCCTGCCTTGCCTGCCTCCTGCCTGCCCTGCCTGCTCAGCTCCTTGCCTGCCCAGCTCCCTGCCTGCCCAGCTCCTTGCCTGCCCTGCCTTCCCTGCTCCCTGCCTGCTGTCTGCCCAGCTCCCTGCCTGTGCTGCCTGCCCTGCCTGCTGCCTCCTGCCTGCTCTGCCTCCTGCTCCCTGCCTCTTCTGCCTATCCTGCCTCTGTTTCCCTGCCCCCTGACTGCTCTGCTTGCCCTGCCTGCCTCCTTCCCCTGCTCACTCCCTCCCCTCTCTCCATGTCCCCTGCCTCCATTGCTTGCCTCCTCTGCCTGTCCTGACTCCCTGCTCCCTTCCTGCCCTGCTCCCTCCATCCTCTTCCTCTCACCTGGCCTGATCCCTCCCTGCTCCCTTCATCCTCTTCCTCTCACCTGGCCTGATCCCTCCCTGCTTCCTTATCCTGCTCCCTGCCTCCCCTGGCTGCCTCTCCTGCCTGTCCTACCTCACTTCTCTCTGCCTCCTTGCTTCCTTCCCTATCTCCTGTTTGCCCTGCCTCTCTTCCTTACCCTGATCCCTGCCTGTCCTACTTCCCCTGCCTGCCCTGCTTCTCCTCCCTGCCCTGCTTGCCCTACTTCCCTTACCTCCCCTTCCTCCTCTGCTTCCCCTGCCTCTCCTTCCTGCCCTGTTTCCTGCTTCCTGCCTCCTATCTCCCCTGCCTCTTCTGCCTCCAGTCCTCCTTGCCCTGCTTCTCTACCTCCTGTCTTCCTGTTTTCTACCTTCCCTGTCTACTCTCTTCCTTGCCCCAGTCCCTTGTCTCCTTTCCTCCCTGCCCCTGTTTCCCCCCATTCCTCATTTTCTTAACCTCACCTTCTTAACCCCTTCTGTCTTCCCTCTCCACCATGAGCCTCAATCCTTCATGAAAGAGGGCATGAGGGCTGGAAAAATCAGCTCAGCAGCTCAGGAGCTGGACAAAGCAGGGGAAAGAACACAAGTTGCAAGGGAAAGTCAAGATGCAATTTGAAAGCAGGGGAGAAGTGAGGGGGATGAAGAGGAAAGGGTTAAAACGGAGAGTTAAGGGACCAAGTAAGGACTCCAGCCAAGTGCCAACAGATAGGAGCTTGTCAAAGAGCAGCAGATACCTGTTTGCTCCTCAGTAAATTGATACCTGTTTTGACCAGGTATATTCGACCCCAAGGGGGACGAGGGATTAAAGGGAGGAGGGAATGTGCTGGGTCAGTCAAATGTTCTGCTTTCCTAACGGCAAACAATGATGAATTATGTGTGCAGGGAAGAAGTGAGGTGAATTGCGCCTACCCTGTGGATCCTTTGCTGCAGGAAATCAAGAATTAAGTTGTGGTGTCTGCAAACAGTGAGGGTTTTCAGAGAAGGCTTTATATAGAAAATAAACACAAAGCAAATAGCGGTTGGAGAAACCCCATGCATGCTACTGGCCTGAATTTAATTCTGTTTGCATTGATTTAATCCTGGGAGGGTGAGGAAGGTCATAGGAGAAAGGAGGCTTTCCCTTTTCAAAATGCTGATTCCTCAATCTAAACAAGCACCAGTAATAACAAAGTTAAGGAGCAGATGGCTACTCATTGTCCATCACTACACAGTGACTGGATCATATTTGGAAGGAAAAATTAAATTACAGAAAGGCTGCTTTCATGTGCTTTCTGAGTAATCAGATGATAGCATGCATTTTCTCCATTACTAAAAGTTAATGCAATGCCAGCACCTAAAGGACATATTATGTAGCAGTATCTTGCCATGTACTGCATAGCAAAGATAAGAGTTTACTTTCTCATATAATGAAAAGTCAGATGACCTTATAGAGCTTTCCCTGGTTTGCAGTCTGTATCCCAGCTTGAAGTTTATAGGGGCAGTTTGTGTAGTCAGCATAATCAGGTCTGGTATGTATCTGTTATAAAATGCTGCCAATAATTTTAAGAATTCTGTTGGTGCATCCAGCTCTGAAAACTATCGAGTATTTTCTGAAAATTAGACTCTTGCAAGGCATATGCAAAACAATGAATAATATTACAACCTTTGCCAAAAGCCTTCTTACTTTATATCACCATTTTTAACTTAAATTCTGGTGCAGAGATGAGATACTCTTACACTGAGTAGCACTGAGTGCTGCCGAGTAGTAGTGTGAGCAGTGTAATTGAGTTCAGCAACAGAGGAGCTGCAAAATCCACACCATAGCACTGGGTCATAATTCTTTAAACTCCATGTGCTTTGAACACAGAGGTTGTTTCACTGCAACATGTAACAGCAGTCTCCTCATCTTCCAAAAGAGGACTATGCCAGTTAAAATGCAAATCATCAGCCTCACAAAAGGATGGAGAATATTTTCTTCAAACTAAGAGTGTAAACTAATGCAAGTGTTAATTTAAGTGTACAGTTACTAAAGCAATTGTGTTATTGTTTGGCAAGCAAGTATGATTTTCTCTCACAGCCCATTGCTGTGGTGTCTGGCACATACACAAACAAGATATGACAATCGGGTCCTACTGGTAAAAAAAAAAAAATAAAAAAGAAGCAACTTCAGTCTTTTATGGAGTGGGAAGTTCAGTGAACGGAAGTTCAGTGAGCAGAAGTTCACATAGTTTTTGGCAGATGAGTTGTAAGTCCTTTCCCTCTTGAAACTAATGCTGCTCTGAGGATTTAGTTTGAGAATTTCCAAACAGTTTTAGGTATTTGTGTTTGGGGTTTTTTTTCCCCTTCCTCCCTTCCTTCCTTCCTTCCTTCCTTCCTTCCTTCCTTCCTTCCTTCCTTCCTTCCTTCCTTCCTTCCTTCCTTCCTTCCTTCCTTCCTTCCTTCCTTCCTTCCTTCCTTCCTTCCTTCCTTCCTTCCTCTTTTCCTCCCTTCCTCCCTTCCTCCCTCCCTCCCTCCCTCCCTCACTCCCTCCCTTCCTCCCTTCCTCCCTTCCTCCCTTCCTTCCTCGCCCCACTACCACCCCATAGGATGATTGATGCCTTTCTCTGTCTTAATGTATAAAGCAGAATGAAGTCAGCCACTAATAGGGCATCACCATTGCATTTCATATTTTTTTAAAGAAACTTAATTTTAAAAATGTGAAGCAAAAGATCTGTAAAATTAGATAAACTTCATGTAGGACTAAATATCTTGATAATGTATTTTGTTCCTTCTGTATATCTTTGTGCAGGTGTTGGAACACAACTTCTACAGTGCATTTAGGGATTTTCAGGCACCAATATTATGATCCCATGCTATCAGATTTCTGCACTTAATTATCAAGTTTGGGGGTCAGAATTTATGTTTTGCATATTGCTGATAATTTCAGCTGCAAGAAATTTCTATAGTATTGGAGAAAGTGATCGCTTTGTCCAATAGTGGGCAGGATGCTTTTGGCATGGTGACACTTGGAGTAGTTCATGACTGAGATGGAAGTCCCTTGTAGCCTGCTGCTTCTTCGACATGCCACAGGTCAGGCCTTGCATTTTCATAGGGATTTGCAGTTTATCTGTGGCTGTTGAACACTTAAAACTTTAAAACTATGATTTGGGGAAATACTGAAGGAATCTCATTAAGTTCCTGGGTGTTTTAACTTTTTAATTTACAAGTTCTTTAAGTTCTCCTCAGCACGTGGTCCTATTCCTTAATATTCAGGTAGGCAATAAGTTTTGGACATTTCAGGTCAAAAGATAATGAGGAAATTTTTTAATTTTACATCTATTAGACAACCTTGTCAGTGTCTCCTCATGCCGGTCAGCTTGTAGCAACAGCAGGACAAATGCAGGTGGGTGTGGCAGATGTGTCTGCCCTACGTACTGTGCAGAGAGCTACAAAGATCGGTTAAGTTGCTGCCATGTTTTGTGTTGTGCCATGGCTAAATTACCACCACTGGACAGATAGATGTGGCCCGAGGGTAACCTGTAACTGACTTAAGCTGACAATACTGTAATATTAACTGTAATAATAACAAAGACTGTAATATGAGGCGAATAGGAATCTGTGACATATTGTTTTTACTGAACTGAAAGAAATGTTAGTTTTTGTACCTGAGCGAGGAGATTGCATCCTGAGAAAGTGTGAGAAACCATCAAATTCTCCACACAGCTGTTACAGTCACAAATGTTCCCTATTTTCATATTGAAGAGAAGCAACAATTCCCTAGTGAAGGTTTACAGGAGCTCTAGGACTTGCAGGAGAAAGGCTTGCAATATTTAACTCATTTAGGTCAACTGGGAGAATATAATCCCTTAGGGAAGGTCTACAAGGAAGCAGGGGATGTTCATAACAGTCAGGACTGGTGAGACCACACCTGAAGAACTTTATCCAGTTCTGGGCTCCCCAGTACAAGAGAGACATGGACATACTGGAGAAAGTCCAATGAATGACCACAAGGATGATTAAATGACTGGAGCATCCCAGAGAGCTGGGACTGTTCAGCCTGGAGAAGAGCAGGCTCAGGGGTAGCTCATCAATCTGTGCAAATACCTGAAGGGAAGGTGCAAAGAAGATGGAACCAGGCTCTTTTCTGTGGTGCCCAGTGACAGGACCAGGGGCAACGGGCAACCTTCCCTCTGAACATTGGAAAACTCCTTTTCACTGTGAGGGTGACCGAGCACTGACACAGGTTGTCCAGAGAGGTTGTGGAGTCTCCATCCTAGGAGATATTCAAAAACTGTCTGGACATGGTCCTGGGCAACCTGCGCTGGGTCACCCCGCTTGAGCAGGAGGGGTGGACCAGATGACCTCCAATCTCAGCCGTTCTGTGATTCTGTGATAATATAAGCAGCAGTTGGGCTATTGGACTTGAGATGAGAGATAGACCTGTCAGGTTCCCCCAGAGCAGGATTGCTCTTGGCAAAAACATAAAGAAATGGTACACTTTTGGGCTCCTGATTGTGCTTAGGGGGATTACACTGGGGACGCTGGGAAAGCTGCAGTCTACTTCTCCATTTCCTTCTGTGCAACATGGATTGACACTTTTCTCGTGATGCAGAGAATTATGAATAGGAGGGAAAGATTGCCCAGATGTTAACGTGCAAGCTTGAGGCTCAAGCTCAGGAGACATATGGTCTGTTCCCAGCGTTTTGAAATGTGTCCTCTGTGACCTCAGGCAAATCACTCAGGGCTGTACTTCTCCCCAGTGTCTGTGAAAGATGCCAGGATCCAGCAGCCAAGGACGAGAGCCAGTTTTTCTCATCACTCTTTTGAAATTAATTTACGGAGCTGGGGTATGTCCCTTTCTATGTCTGAGCACTCGGTTTGTAGTGCGGGTTCCTCCTAAGGTACCATAAGGTCACAAAGTGCCATAGGAGCCATTCCTGTAAGTACAGCTATAGATTCATCCTCCCCTGCCCTTTTGGAGCAATCCCTGATAAGCAGAACATAGCCCCAAGATGTTTTCCGCAGTTAACATCAAAATATTTTTTAAAAAGCAATTTAATGAGATGACACCCACACTCTGAGATGAAGTCATTCTAGATTACCATTTTCCCTCCCTCCCTGCCCACTCCCTTCTTTTCTGGCATGATTTTAGCAGCTAATATCTGTATGAACGCTAGGAGTTAGGAATTATATAATGAGACAAATCATAACAGTGATTCCTATTAATACCAGGTGAGGATCAAACCCTAGTGCATTCCTTGTTTGAAAGCTGCGGTAACGAAATTTCACATGGCATATAGCTTTGGACTGAATGGAAACCACTCGGTAGACAGAGGCAACTAAAAACTTTCTGGAACGGAAGTGGATGGGGATGTGCCAAATGGACACGAGGACAATGTTTCAAGAGGCAAATGGTGTTGCAGGGACAGCTAAGCGGGCAGGAACAAAATGATCCAGACAAGCGTTGTCATCACTGAGAGCAGGTTTTGGCCAATTTTCCAGGGGATGTAAAGCAAATAGGGATTGAATGCTGATCCAGAAGCTGTCATTGAAAAGAGAGCAGTAAAGCACGTTAAGATCTTTGGATGGAAATTGCTATACATACTTCCTTAAGATATTATTTTTATTTTAGTTAATTATTAAGTATTGCTATAAATTTTATTATTAATTAGATCTTATTTTTGAGGGTCAGTCAAGAATATAAACTGTTTGCCTGAAGGTCCCTTCCAACCCAGGCAATTCTATGATTCTTCATTTTCAGTATTTTACCCATCCTAAAGCCACTCTCTGTCCCTTGTCATTCTCTTGTTGGGAGTGAAAATGAATAAGCTGAAATGGCATGTGACACCACAATTTTGGTGGACATTTCCCTTTTTTTTCCATATTAATATGTTGTGTTTCAAACCTCTGTTAATTATTTTTCCTTGTTTAAAGCTGGGTTTTGTTCCTTTGGAGGAATGATTTATTGTAAGTGGCTGTGAAAAGACATTAGGAGAGCAAATAGTCCTTTGGGAACAAAGAGTCACAACACAGAAAAACAGCTGTTGAGACTATAACAAAGAGTCTAGTGTGCCAACATGCAGTGATAATATTCAAGATAGGGAAAAAAAAGGCCTGCGTCTTCATTTGGGAAAAAAAAAAAAAAGGCAGAACAAAGATGTAAACATCTGAAAAATTGGCAGATGGATCAGAGTTGTACAGAACACCAGAAGAGAAGAAGAAATTGCCATGTGTGGGAGGGGGTGAAAATGGAGAAAGTGCTTCTGTTATACCTTTGGGAATCAGAATAAATCAGCACCATTTGAGAAAGCACAATGACAATTAAACTAGGTAGCTATGGAGCATTAAATTTATTGTCAGGGTAAGCAGTGGGAGAACCAAATCATCCACTGATGTCAATGAAGTCAATGGTGCTAACCCCGTGATTTGTGTTATGATTCAGATAGAGACAACATTGTTCATACATATTTTGGATTATTTTGCAATATATAACTTTACGCCAATAAAGTATTTTAGTGCAAAGTCTGTTCCAGCTGATAATCAGGTAATCTATAGAGACCCTCCTGTAAACTGTAACCCATGGCTATAGCTCAGATAACTATCAGAAAACTCTGAAATGCCCTTAAAAATATATCTTTTGTTAGACTGAGTATTTGTAAGTTGCTTTTTGGCAACAACATCTGACAAGAGAGGACAGTATCTCCCTCACCTTGGGATCATCCTGGGCATGAAGGGTGCTAATCCATTTAAATAAGGTAAAAACAGTATGAAACTTTAATAAGTAGCATAATTTTTGAGAATAAATGCTTGGGGATCCTATAAGAAAATCTGAAGGGCCAGGTTTTGTCTTCTTGGTGTAACCCTGTTTTCTTCTGGATTAGACTGCAGTTGACCCTTAATGAATTTGCCATATTTCCAAAGAAGCATCTTGGTGGAGATGGGAGTTAGAACAGTGAGGCCAACAGGACTAGGGAAGTGGTTTTTCCCCTGTACTTGGCACTGGTGAGGCCGCACCGTGAATACTGTGTTCGGTTTTGGGCCCCTCACTACAAGAAAGACATTAAGGTGCTGAAGCATGTCCAGAGAAGGGCAACAAAGCTGGCGAGGAGTCTAGAGAACAAGTCCTATGAGGATGAGCTGAGGGAACTGGGGTGGTTTAGCCTGGAGAAGAGGAGGCTGAGGGGGGACCTTATTGCCCTCTACAACTCAACACGTGAAAGGAAGTTGTAGCGAGGTGGCTGTTGATCTCTTCACCTAAGTAACAAACAATAGGACAAGAAGAAACAGCCTCAAGTTGCGCCAGGGTAGGTTTAGGATGAATATTAGCAAAAATGTCTTCACTGAAAGGGCTTTCAAGCATTGGAAGAGGCTGCCCAGGGAAGTGGTTGAGGTACCATCCCTGGAGGTATTTAAAAGAAGTGTATATGTTGTGCTTAGGGACATGGTTTGGTGGTGGACTTGGCAGTGCTAGATTAGTGGTTGGACTTGATGATCTTAAAGGTCTTTTACAACCTAAATGATTCTATGATTCCATGACTCTAAAAGGAGCAGAGGAAGGGACAGTGATACTCCCATAAACTCTCAGAAAATGGATGAACCCACTGGGGGGCCACAGCTAACTGCCACAAGTCCTTGGACCTGTTAGAATGGGTCCAGGGGAGGGCCACAAAAAAGGTCAGGGGGCTGAAACACCTCTCCTATGAAGAAAGGCTGGGAGAGTTGGTGTTGTTCAGCCTGGAGAAGAGAAGGCTTCAGGGAGACCTTATTGCAGCCTTTCAGTACTTAGAGGGGGCTTATAAGAAAAAAAGAGAGCTTTTGCCAGGGTCTGTAGTGACAGGACATGGGCTAACGCTTGGATATAAAGATGAAATTTTTTACTCTGAGGGTGGTGAGACATTGGAACGGGTCGCCAAGAGAAGTTGTGGATGCCACATCCCTGGAAGTGTTCAAGGTCAGGCTGGATGGGGCTCTGAGCAACCTGATCCAGTGAAAGATGCCTTACGTATTGCAGGGGGTTTGGTCTAGATGACCTTTAAAGGTCCCTTCCAACCCAAACCATCCTATGATTCTATGATTCTAAAATTCTAAGTCACAGAAGTTCTAAAGGTGTTTGAATTCATACTGAGCCCTGAACCAGATATGATGCAGACCTTAGATAAGCTCCTTGCTTCCACCCCTCTGCTGACCACCCTCAAGCACAATCAGCCTCCTTATGACTTGCTGTTAAAACTAGGAGAGAACCAATCCTTACACTACACTCCCCCAATGATCGTGCCACACTTAAATAAACCAAGTTCCCCTAACTAGTTCATGGAGGCAATTGTAACTAAAAACATGATTTATGCAAGAAAATGTTAATGCCACCATTAATTTGAGATCTTAAGCACAAAATATTGGCCTGATTTTCCCATGGCCTACATCAGTTTTACATTAGTGGAATTCAGTTGATACCATCAGATTCTCCTAATTTGGTCTAATAGAGGTGAGAAGAGAGCAAATAACTGTTACTTTATGTGTTCACCTTTAATACAACTCTAATTTCTTTAAGAATTTAACAACTTGCACCCATAGGTTGCCCCCTCAAAACTTCAGGGCTTGCTTTTCTGGAGTCATTTGCACTCCATAGTGACTTGTCAAAGGCAGCCAGCCTTCTTTCCTCCCAGGTTTGCCTTTTCCCAAGTTTTCCCAGGCTGATGAATAACCAGTTACTCTGCCCTGCAGGTAGCTCTTTGTAACTCCAGCTCCACAGTGAATACAGAAAGAGACTGCTGAACAAACTCTCCTCTGTATTACCCACAGACAAGTCTAATGCACATTGCTGTTGAATTAAAAGCTTATATCCTGCCACAAATGTCCTTTAAGCAAATATGCAGAAAACGTCTGTATTCAAATTTAGGGATCTCATCTCGGGGCTGCAGCTGTGGCATCTAAAATGTAGTTTTTATCAATGACATGCAAGCTTGAAAAACAGGGAACTTGGGCATCCCTTGTGTTGGTTGGCTTCCAGGTCCTGCAATGTAACTTTGAGCAGCTCCTGGATGAAGAAATGCTCTGGCTACTGCTCTCCCCTTTGTTTGATATGAGAACGCTGAACCCAGGGGAGCGGCTGAGTGAAATGGTTGTTTTGCTATAAATAATTCATAACTTTCCAAACAGCTTTCTCCAAATACAATAATGTATGTCTTTCACTGAGGGATTCTCTTTTAATTTTTAAAACCAATTTTTTGTTTTCAGAAATTAGAGAGAGAGATCAGTTTAGCAGTGGGGTTTTATGTTTGCTTGTCTGTTTTTTTGATGGCTGAAAAATTGGATGGATCTTGATCTTTCCTCACACACATTTCACATTGGAACAGACCTTGATCTTTTTTCACACAAGTGTAACTACACAGACTTCGATGACAGCCTCTTGCTAATTATGTCACTGAAATGTAAGAGATTCACTGTACCATTTTGCTCATACATAACAGCTTAAGCAGCTTTTCTTCTAATACTTGTAAAAACAAATTCTAGGTAAAGTACAGGAATGAAAATGAAATTCAGAACTAGGTATTCAGGAAAGATACTGAAAAAAGAATTTGGAATAAAATACATCTCTTTTCAACTAAAACACCAACCCTGTCAGATTAGATTCGTCAAACGCTTTATTCATGGGAAGTTTCCCATGAAGATGTATTAAATCTCAATGGGAAATATTTTCAGTGAGGTTTTACCAAGTAGAAAATACCCCTGATGTCGGTAGAGTTTGGTTTTTTTAAAAATCTGTTTTACTATTAGATAGGAGGCTAATTCAGGGGAAGCTACAAGCTGATAGTAAGGGTGATAAAACCAAATCAACAGTTGTTATACTTAATATGATAAATGTAAATATGCATACTTAGGAAGCTGAAATGTAGCTTGTGTTAGGAGTGGAAAAAAATTACTATTATTTTTGCTTTTGTCATTCTGGGCTTGGAGTTATGGGATGCTGTAACCCCCACACTTTTGTAAGAAAATTTTGCAAAATATATTCTAATAATACGCTGATACAGCTTAGTATTAATTATCAGTTAATAAGATTGCCTTCCTGAAAGCTTGAATATATACATTCAAGAAGTCAGTGACTGCCTTATCTCAAATGCACCCATTCTGAAATTATTTGACTGGTATCCTCTTACATATGAAGCACACAAAGCAATTTTATTGGTATATAAAGTTCAGAAAAGCATTCCTGTAGGCTTTATATATGTATTTAATCTTTCTTTTATATATTTGCTTTTTCTTTTAGTAAGTTATGGAATAAACAACACTTTCCTTTGGATGGATTATTCTACATGTGAACTGCCTGTTACTCTTTCTGCAAGAATAAGAAAAGCCCTTCGCTTTCATTTGTTAAATATCAGCTCGATGGCAAAAAGCTTCTGAATGGCTCACGCTCACATCAATTGAATGGGATCAGCACTTCTCCCACTAAAACATCTGAAGTTAAGAATTTGGAAAACGGTGTTTTGCAGAGATGACCCACTTACAGGCTGGACTTAGTCCAGAGACTATAGAGAAAGCCCGTCTGGAACTGAATGAAAACCCAGACATTTTGCATCAGGATATCCAGCAAGTCAGGGACATGATCATCACAAGGCCTGACATTGGGTTTTTACGTACAGATGATGCCTTCATCTTGAGATTTCTCCGAGCCAGAAAGTTTCACCAAACTGAGGCCTTCAGACTGCTGGCTCAGTACTTCCAGTATCGCCAATTAAATCTGGATATGTTTAAAAACTTCAAGGCTGATGATCCAGGAATCAAACGAGCTCTGACAGATGGGTTCCCGGGAGTACTGGAAAATCGGGACCACTGTGGCAGGAAGATTCTTCTGCTTTTTGCAGCCAACTGGGATCAGAGTAGGTAAATGTAGATAGTGTCCTTATATTTTTACATACACTCACACTCAACTTGTAATGGAATATATGTGCCCATACTTGAAGCAGCAAGGCCATTTTCAGTAAAATATTTTGTAACCATGAGTCCATTTCACTAAAAATTTCATTTGATTTGATCACCTCTCATTCTTCAGACATAATACCAATGAGAGATAAAGGTATACGGAATCATAGAATTTGGGTTGCACGGGACCTTAAAGATTATGTAGTTCTAGATGGCATGGGCAGGGACACCTACCACTAGACCTGGTTACTCAAAGACCCATCTAGTCTAATCTTGAACACTTTGAGGCATGGGGCATCCACAACTCCTCTGAGCAACCTGTTCCAGTGCCTCACCACCCTCACAGTAAAGAATTTCTTCGTAATATCTAATCTAAATCTACCTTCTTTCAGTTTAAAACCATAACCCCTCGTCCTATCACTACACTCCCTGATGAAGAGCCCCTCCCCATCTTTCCTGTAGGCCCCCGTTAGTTACTGGAAGGCTGCTATAAGGTCTCCCTGGAGCCTTCTCTTCTCCAGGCTGAACAACCCCAACTCTCTCAGCCAGTCTTCAGCGGAGAGGGGCTCCAGCCTTCTGATAATCTTCATGGCCCTCCTCTGGGCTTGGTCCAACAGGTCCATGTCGTTCTCATGTTGGGGGCCCCAGAGCTGGCTGCAGTACTCCAGGTAGGGTCTCATGAGGGCAGAGTAGAGGGGCAGAGTCACCTCCCTTGACCATATGGAGATTCTTGTAGCTCTTCTGGTACAGAAGGAACTGACCATATTTACTCTGTCTCCAGACTTCTTAACAGATCTTTTTTTTTGTTTTAACCATTTCACAAATTACAGCCTGTTTTATGAGATTTCCACATACTGCATTGTAATTTCTACACACTCTAGTTACTGTATGCTTGTTAGTCTGATAACTGTGAGATTCATGCAAAGCGTATTTTCTGCTCAGGTCATTTCTTTACAGCATAGTATGAACAAAGATATCTCCCAGCCATTATTATAAAATGATGTCCTTAAATGTTAATGTGATTAGTCAGCTTTCACTACCTATTTGAAGTGATACAGAGAAAAGAGGTTAGTCCAGGAATATCATGTTCACATTGTCCTCTTCGTCAGAAGTAATTCCATGCCATTTTCCCTGCCTTCACAGTGAGATGGAGAAATGTAATCAGCTGTAGGATTGCCATGTGTTCTGCAGATTTTGACAAAAATTAGACCAAAGAACACAATTCAGATTCAGGTTTTGAATATCATAAATTCTGACGAGTTCTGGGTAGGATTTTGTCCCGGCACTGTCTAAAGATGTCCATGGAAGTGTCTCATCCTTAGGAGCCAATAGATTGGAGCTTTGAATTTATGTTATAGAAATTATTAGAGAACAAAACACATATGCCTGCAATTTTTCATGTTAGTTGTTTTCTGGGAAGACCTTTCGTCTCCATGTGAAAACAGAGTTCAGAAGTGTTTCTAATTTTCCTTTGCATGTACAGATACGGTGAATAAATGTGTAGAAAAAGTTACAGAAATGTAACTTTACATATACAAAAGTATTCAGTGCAATCCAGAACTGAAGACAGTGATAAAAGTCCTACTGACTACAAAGGGGCCAGTAGTTTCTCTCCTGCCTTTCTTCCAACCACAAAACCCTTCCCTTAGCAATTGGCCTGGAAAGAAAAGATAAATGAACAGGTATCTTGAATTAATAGAAAGTATCAGCTTTAGAGGACAGAAGCACCGTGGCTCTGCTGGTTGCATTAAGGGATTTAGGTATTATACAGAGCCAGCTTTGGGTTTCTGATCCCTCAACAAAACGAATCCTTGTGATTAACCTCGTACATCAGGTCTTGCTCTGGGAAAGCTGAGAGTGCTGCTGTCTAAGGATCCTGCACTGAAATTTTGACAGAACATTGATTCCTGTCAGGTTTTTGCTCAGATTTTCTGCAAATCCTTTGATATTCATCCATGTGTATGTGTCTATGTGTCTATGGGCAAAACCTAAAGTGATCCTGCATGCAAGATACCTTGTTTTTGAAAATGTAATTTTAACCTTCAAAGAAGAAAGGCTGAGACTAAAAGGATAGGATATAATTTCCCAAGACTCCTCAGTGAAATTAAAAATTTTACCTCTCTTCAGCCACTGACGCTCAACACACCTCTATGAATTAAAATGGCGAGAAGTATCATTTCCATGGGCTTTTGTAGCACTGCAAGTGCTGCAGGGATCTAGGACAGGATTTAGGCTGTAAGTAAATAGAGGGTTGACCTCCTCCTTTTTTACTGTCTAAATCAACAAGAGCAAAAGCTGTTAAGGAACAGGAAATGGTGAGTGCAGTGTCCTGTTAAGCAGAGATGAAGCAGGTTATTGACCTGAAGCAATATATATTCATATATATTTCACCAAAAAACCCCCAAACAAACAGGTGTTGTCTATACCTTACAAACATGTACCTTGGGCAACCTTTCTATAGACATATCTTCAGTGATGGCAAGGTGTTTAGAAGCTTATGCTTCATCTGAATGCTCATGCAATCAATTCGTACGATGCTGTAATGCTGATATGGAAGAGTAAGAGCTCAGCCTTCAGCATGCCTTTCCTAACTTTAATCTCATTTGCAGCTGGCTGTGTCTTCTCTTTCTTTACCATTAAATCATAATGATAAGGGGCCATTTGTAAATAAATCATAATTTATAAAGGATCATTTAAAGTGAGCATGTAATCCATATACTGATTTTCAGTCCAGACATTCTTACCATTTATACTCCTGGCAGTATAGTGGCTGTATGGATCACATGTGAAGGAAGGAGAAGCAGACACATAACTTTTTGATCTTACAAATACATTGATTTTTAAAAGGGAATGTCATTATTTGTGTAATCTGGCTGCTTGGACAAATCAGATCCAAGATATTCTTAAGGGATCCCCTGTATCGAAGATAAAACTTCTACGTGACCTTTTAGAAACATTTGTAATTTTCGCTTCAGGAATGTAATTGATAGATGTAACATCTCCAGAAAACTAGGTTTTCATTTCCAGTCTCAATGTTTCAAGCTTCAGCTTCCAGCTGCTGGATTGTGTTAGTTTAAAGGGACCACAAAAATACGATAGTTTCTTATGTTTGTACTTTTGTGTCCTGACCACATCATCTTTTAACTTACTTTTGAGTTCAGTGGGGATGTGGCAGTGTAGGGTGAGTTACCACCAGGCAACAAGAAGTTAGTAAACTAGTTAGTCTACAACAGTGGTTCTTGTGTCCACTTCTAACCGTGGTGAATGCAAAACAGCTAGCCCTCTTTTTCTTGAGGGCAAAATAACCTTGTGTTGTCCACAGGGTAAAGAACATACTTGTGGGCAGCCAGCACAGCAAAGATAATGTTCTTCAAAGTATTGGACTAGCTTACTGTCTTGCAATATATTTATGCTATTAAAGATTAAATAGATTGAAGCTCTTTACTCTCAGAATTAGGAAGATTTTTGAGATTGCTAATGCCATTTATCATTCTTTTCTGGACCTTTCCTATCTTTTTAGCGTGTGTGTGTGTGCAGATGCTAATGTGCAGATGGCTGAACCGAATACAAACTCGCACTAATAAACCATCATGTGGTAACACCATGTCTTCTGCTCAATAGTTCCCTCCTTTTAGATATAAGATTGTCACTGTTTTCTTGGGTACTCTCACATTTTGAGCTCATGTTCAGCTCAAATCTGCTTCCAAGTCACTGTTTCCTAAAATACAAACACCACTGATAAATGTGTCATACATTCTCATCCATAATGTGGGCACAGTCTAGCATGTGATTCACGCTCTTCTGCAGAGCTAAACCTGTCCTCCTCGTCAATTATCATTGCATGGGTTTTGTGACATCTGCAAAGTTCACAGGCAAGAATTTTAGTTTTGCTTCTGCATTGTTGAAAAAGATGGCGAATATTGTTTTGACCAAAACCTTCTCGATCACTAAGAAAAAAACACAGGGAACGATAATTCTTATCTCCAAATCACTATCTGAAATCTGCCATGGTGCCACGCTTTCATTCATTTAGCATGCATTGGTTCAATTTTGCTCTATTTTTAGACAGGTTTCTTCAAGATAATGTCATCACTTTCTCTCTGGGTCCTGCACAGTATATTTTGGTTCTGTTAGTTAATGTTAATCCCATATGATACAGAACAGAAAACTTCAGAGGTATTGAATAAATGAAAATGAGCAGATGGATAGAAAAGAAAGAGATCAGGTTAGTTCCACACTGAGGGAGAGGAAAAACGTTGAGCCATATTACTGTACACTAGACAATCCACACAGGGGAGGGCCATCATTCATTTTGATCACAGCTCAGTCCTCAAAGGTGCAGAATAATCCAAATACTAGGTGTGAACTCACACTTGTATGTGGATGAACCCACAAAAGCTTCACTTTGTAAGCTCAGTGCTTACAAAGCACCTTTTTTTTAAAAGGAAGTTGTGGAGTAATATCGACACGTTAAACTGATCTTGTCAGGAACCTGTTTGACAAAATAATTTGCATCATAAAAAATCCTGGTTTGTAAAACAAATACATGCATACATACAAACGTACAGTTTTGATGAGACCTGAACCAGGATTTCACATAAAACCAAATATACCACGTGCTGGTTTACGAATACTCTTTCTCACATTTTCTCATTGCATCAGTCTCATTAAACCTAAGTCCTCACTCTTCTGATGCACCTCTAGTGAAGCTTTTAAAGAAGTCAGATAAGAGTGCCATTTCAGCTGTTGGATTGAGGAAAGTGTCCACTAACTACCACAGCTGTTCCTAGGTCTGCTACTGCCTTCTAATATATCCTGCTCCTACACCGGGGAGATGGGGAGTTTAGGCGAACAAGTAATTCAGCAGGAGGTATTCATTAATCTCCCAAGTAAAGGTATTTCCTTCAAGGTTGTTCAGCCAGAGTGAAATTTATTTCTGTGTAGAAAGCCAGCACAAGGACTATTTCTAATCATGATCATCTGTGAATAGGGTCTTGGGCTAGGGAGGCAGAAGGTTGACTGTTGTCTTTTGCAGAAAAATAGTAATTAATTTCTGTCCTCACGTCTGGACTGTTGTGTCTTAGAAGCTGCCACATTTTTCCAAAAATTCTGTAAGTCAGACAGAAGGAAATGATGCTTTATTTACAACATACATTCCCAAGTCAGCTGCTAGCCATAAATTCTCTTTTATTAACCAAGGAGCCTCAAATGTCAGGTACTTACCATTCTGTAGGAAAGTGTATTGAGACAGGGTAAAGGGCAAGGAAATACTCTGACATTATGGTAAATCGACAGCTCTAAATATTTTAAAGGATCACGATAGAAAAAATGATGTCCTTTCTGAGAATGCTCATAGTGGTGTAATTACAAGGATATTATCATCAGCAGATCCTGCTGGTATAAATGAATATGTCTCAAATGCTGATTATTCCAATATATTTCAAGGATAATCTCAGAAGCTTAATAGAATATGAAGGAATAAACATCTGTTGAGACTGATTTATAGTCACAGGCAAACTGTGGCAATAACTCAGCCTCATAGGTGTTTATTATAAGAGATTACAGCTGAAATACGGCCAGCCCTAACACGCGAATGATTTTTACACAGCAGGTCTTGGGGTTTTGTTAAGAGATAGTGCTTCTGTGTTGGGAGATGCTTACAGTAATGCAGATTGAGGCTGTGGTTCAAGTGTTGCATTGACCAATAAATAGCCTAAGAGCACACTGTATTAAAAAATAATTTGCATTACATTATTACATTACTAAGGTAGTCTGAAATAGTAACAGAATTCAGGGTTGTAGAGGAAGGAAGCGTAGCATAAGCAGAATACTCATTTCAGGGAGTAACAGATGTGCAAATTAAATGTTGGACAAAGAAGATGAAAAGGACCTCGGTCTTGAAATGTTTTAATTTGCTTGGAGGTGGCAACTTAATTCAGTTAGTAGCATTTAATATGGAAGTCATGTTTGGGAAGGCAGTTGTAGTCCATATGAATGACAGAAGGATGACATACACAAATGACAGTCCTGGATAGGCCTGAGAAGGGAATCCAAGAAGAGAGAGAAAATGTCTGAAAAAGAGAAAGAAAAACAACAGCTGGGAAAGTTATGAAGCATATGCTGAAGAACAAGATAAGCCTAACTGAAGGGGGAAAAAAAATAATAAATCAGTGCTGGGGAGGGAGGAGGGCAATCAAACCCATAGTGAGAGGGAAGAGAAGGTGAGTGGATGGTGTCGGGCTGAGGGCTGACTGAAGAGCTGTGAAGGACATTGCCAGTGGGTGAGACAGACAATTGCTGGAACTGGCCTGTGGGATAACAAAGGGAAATGAAGGTCAGGCTGGAAAGTGGGTCTGTGCCACCTCTCTCCTGTGGAGAGAAGAAACCAAATCTAATCCCCAAGCTTTATAAACCAGAGAGAAGGACAGTCAATTAAGAAAAATACACAGAGTCAAACACACGTACGTACACAACAAACACATAGACACACATGCACACCAGCCCCCCTTCCTTCTCAGAGTGTCTCAGAAGACCCAAATTTTGTATGAGGGTTTATGTCTGGGTGGCAGAAAATAGAAATTGGATGCAGTTGTGATAGCCCTTGTTCCTAGTCCCTAGAAAATGACTATGGGCTGTGTATGTCATCCTCGCATCTGGGTTCTGCAAAAGAACATTACAACAGAGCTATATCAACAGGATAGTACGGAGCCAAACAATACGACATCCCACTTGGCTCTTTGTCCCTTTGACCCTTGGGAACAGCTGGTAACCATGAATGCATACTTTTATAAACAGGAGTGTTTTGAGGTGACACTTTGTAAGAAGAGATCAGAATATGTTTTTTTGGCCAGAGCTTTTCCTGAATCAAGTTTTCTAATATATGATATATATATGATATTCTGATCAGTTTCTAACTTGCCAATCTAATCAAAAGCAGTTAGGGCAAATTCACTCATTGCAGCAGGAAGACTGCAAAGAGTCAGGGGAGGAAAAAAACTTAATTCTCTGACTAGCTATTTAACAGGCTACATGCAGTAGAAGCATCAGAAAAGGGTGGAGATATTGAGCTGGAATCCTTAAACACATTTGAAGTTTTAAAATTCTAATACTTTCTTGGTACGTTATTTCCCGAGGCCATGATTTGTTTTAGACTCTTTCCTCTGAACTCTGAGCCTCTGTATCAATTGAATTTTACGTAAAAATAGTTGCTTTTTTTCACCACACCCTGGTGGGTGCTAAGCCTCCCCTGCTTCCAGCATCCTCAGAGCAGCATGAGGGATGCTTAGGAAGTGGTGCCATTAGCAGGCTGGGTGATCCCAGAGAAATTACAGTGGACAGCATGAATTCGGTTGGGATGCACATGGTGCGGGGGGTGCTGAGCTCCATGAAATGGCTGAACAGCACGCTGGGGTAAATTATACCCAGCCACCACCATCACCCTGCCCCAGGGTGCTTGCCTGCTGTGGTGAGGCTGGAGGACGAGGGAGACAGCTCCCCTGGTTGCACTGGTGAGAATGCCCCGACCATCTGTCTCTGGGATGCTCTTGACAGTGTGACAAAAGAAGTGGTACAAGCACCTGTCTGCTACAGGCACCTAAACGCTTAGCACAGCAGACAGAGGTGGAGGCCAGGGGAAAGGATGGAGGAATAAAGAGACTCCAATAAACCAACCTAACAATTGAATTGTTAAAGCTCTTCTGTACAAGATATTTCGCTTCTTTTGATATGGGTAAGCCAATAAAACGTGTGGAGCAGCATAATTAATATGCCATGACTGGAAACTTGATTCCCAAAGAGAAGAAAATGGAGTCGCTCCTTGAGGAAGAGAAAATTTTTGTCTTAAATTCTGATTGCACTCTCACAGTTTTTATTTTTAATAATTGCAGGCACCGCAGGGGCAGTAAAAAGGAACTATCCCTTGTTCCCAGACCATGATAATCCCAGCTCTGGAAACCTCCTGGAGGGTCCATTTGTAGCAGGGAACAGAGGGTGAAGCCAACCAGTTAGCCTCCTGCTGGAACTATTTCCTATGTAACTGCCTATTTGCTGCTCATGCTGAGCAAGCTTGCATCAGTAAACAGTAATTTTTAAGGGAAAGGTAATATGCAAATATCTTCATTGGTGCTTTTTCTTTATGGAAAGATGGTATCACAAGTATGTTTTCTGTTTTAACCTTGCCAACCTGCTGCGTATCAAACTCCTTGTTAGGGACCTGCTGCTGGTCACTGTCACAACGAGGATTTGGGTCTCTTCAGTCTGGAAAAAAGACGGCTGAGGGGGGACCTTATCAATGCTTATAAATACTTAAAGGGTGGGTGTCAGGAGGATGGGGCCAGGCTCTTTTCAGTGGTGCCTGGGGACAGGACAAGAGGTAATGGGCACAAACTTGAGCATAGGAAGTTCCACCTAAACATGAGGAGGAACTTCTTTCCTTTGAGAGTGGCAGAGCACTGGAACGGGTTGCCCAGAAAGGTGTCTCTGGAGACATTCAAAACCTGCCTTAATGTGTTCCTGGACCTACTCTGGCAGATGGGTTGGACTAGATGATCTCTAGAGGTCCCTTCCAACCCCCACCATTCTGTGATTCTGTGAAGGCCACTGCTGCAGTGTGATCAGGAACATGCGCTCTACTTGGCAGTGCTAAACCTTTCACTCTTTCCTTCTTCTGGCTTCCTTTCACAGCAAATCCAAGAGATGTATATTAAACATCCAAGAGTAATGTATATTAAATATGCACAGATCAATCTACAGCGTATATGTGGTGTCTATACCCCTTCGGAGTGCTAGCTGTGTTAGCACACGGAATTTCTTTTGTATAGGTATTTCTGACCAGGAAAATCCACACCAGAGTGTGATAATCTTATCTAAGGCATCTCCATGCTCTGCTATTATCTTGGATCTGTGATCCTCTAAGCTGTTCTCACTTTGCAAGGTTTCTGAATAGGAATACATTGCCTTGTTGTCCCAGGGATAATCCTACCCATCTCCTGTGTAAGTACAAAAGAAGAAATATGATTTATATTGAAAGAGAAAGAGACTGCTGAAAATCCTGCTTCCAAGTGTAAGGCAATATTCATTCGAAAACAGATAAAAAAGGAGGAGGAATAAACTCTGACCTTGGGAGAGACAGTAGGAAATCTTTCCATTTCTTAGGTTCTCATTTACATGTAAGCCACTTTAGCTGGCTACTGCAATTTAAATTCAGTTTCACTCCGATAAAGCCTTCAATTCTGTTTGAATAAAAGAGCTTTGCAAGTCTGGGGAAAATGGCAATTTGTGTATGCCGTAGCTGCCAATGAATACCTTTCCTTTTTCCAGCATCTCATTCTTATTTTCTGCTAAAATGTATACACAGGTACATGTGTATTTGCTTTCTTTCAGAGAACATTTTATATGATTCATTTGAAAGTAATTTGTGATCATTTGGGGGTTTACTTCAAAAAGAGGCATAGCGGATATAGACTCCATGTTAAAAGGCAATGAGCCTTGTGAGACACCAGATATACCTGCCACTGCTGGTTTAGTCCTGGGTGGTACGTTTGTCTCTACTGGGATTTTCTCACCTCTTGGTTTGTTACATAGGGTATTTCTGGTTAATTAATGGAGAAAATACTGGTTGGGCACGAAAGGATTTGGGGGTAATGAATGGACTACAAATGGAATGATACAGTAAGGTGATACCACTGAGGAAGGAATGTCTCTGAGCTGTGTTACAGGAATATTGTCTGCAGGAGACCAGCAGTTATTCACCTTTACTCACCTCAACTGACCTGTAACCTAAGTACCAGCACGAGAGAAAAATCTGAGTTAAGTCAAGAAAAGAATAGTAAAATAAGAAGTCTGGAAAATATGGCAATGTAATAAAAGTTGAGGACAATAAAAGATAAAATACAAATCATCCTATATATAAAAGTTTACCTTAGTAAAAGGTGTTAGTGAAAAGTTCCCCATTTCCTTGGGGATGGGAATACAGGATAAAAGCAAATTAAGTAATCTTAAACACAATTAGATTTCCAAAAATTAGAAAACATTTTGCAATAATTAAGCTGGTTCAGGGCCTGAGCAGGTAACTGAGGACTCCGCATCACTAGGTTTTTTACTGAAGAAGTCAGAGACAAACTAGGAGTACTTGTCATGAAGCAGTGCAGGAGATGTATGAGATGCTGTCAGGTAACTTCCTATCCCCTATTTCTAGGATTATTTTTGCTTTGTCAAAAGCCTCTGAGGAGGGATAAACTCAGAATGTGCTTTAAAGTGTCTTGCAGTTTAAGAACATTAGTAAACTCTGGTATCTAAAAGTCCAACAGATTATCTTATATATAAGAAATGCTGTAAAAGCAATTTTTCCATCTGGGATTCTGAATACATGCTGGGTGGTTTATGCATCAATTATAGTTGAAAATGGATAGTTCTGATATTTTATGGTGTTCCAGTGTTATTGTTTCCTGTGATGGAGCAGTGTCTCCCAATCACTGTGTGCTAAGGGGCATGATGGTTGCAAAACTCATTGTCTCCAAGGTCTGCTGCAGACTTCTTGCTGGATGAGAACCTGTTTGAAACCACTAAATAATGCAGTTATCCTAACTTTGTGAAAAGGTTGCTATGCCTATCTGTGATTTGGAAAACTGCAGAATCTCTAGTTAGGCAATCCATCTGGAAATAGTCCTTCAACAGGGGCTTTCTGACATGACCCAAATAAAAGAAGTCCTTAGAATTAAAGAAAGTATCAGTGAGCAAACACTCTGTCGGGAGGAGTATGCAGATGCAGTGAGTGAGAATGGCACTTTCTTGTGTTTGTCTTACTTGTACTGAGTTTTCCCATGGGAAGGACTTTCTGAGGTACTGAGTATGGTTGGTTGTGAAACGTCGCAGTGCAGACGTACTGTTCACTACATGTTCATGGAAAGAATGCTCCAGATGATGCAGGAATCACATGTCCTGTCCTGTTGGCTGCCTTTGAGGAGAACAGCAGCACAAGGAGGTCCTTCAGAGCTCTTGCTGGACCTGCTAATTAGCAGCTGCATCACGATATCCAAAGACATTTAATTAGTGTAAAGCCATTTTCATCCTAACTCTGGAATACACTGGGTTATAGTTCTGGCACAGCTGGGTATCTAGACTCCAGGACGTTAAATGCTGTTCTTGAATACTACTGGACCTATCAAGCCAAAAATTCTGTCTTAGTATAGTGGATTTGAACTTTGAGGAGTTTACTGTGCTATCATCTTGTTCAACTGCACTAGAGTCAGGAAAAGACAGTGAATAGCAAAGGTTATATTAACATACAATGCAGGGAGGTAACCTACAGGCAAATGTCAAACATAATAAAATGCACAGACTTTAAATGCAGCTGCATCAAAACTCTTGCCCAGTGAATCCAGACCATGGTTGTTGGGCTAGGTGACCCACTAAGCACGATGGGTGATCATGCTTATTGCATGACGTATCTAAAAGGACATTGCACTTATACTGGCCAGTTGTGCTCACCAGCAATCAGTTTCTTATGTATGTAAATTGGTTAATTTTTTGCTATAAATGTTTATCTAACACACTAGGATGAAAAAATAAGACAAGGCTTAACCCCCACCCTAGAAAGTTTGCCATCTAAATGGGCAGGAGAAAAGCAACGAATATCTTCTCTAAATGAAGGAGAGTGTCTTAGGGGGGTAGGGGCTCCCTGGGGGCTGGGAGTGCTGGTGGCTCTCCGGGGCAGTGGGGCAGCTGGCTGCAGCCCGGGACAGGAGTGCACCCTGAGCCTAATGGGGGGGAGTCACAGGGATCGAACAGTCAGGCAGTGAATCAGTAACAAATAACTCAGAGAAAAAAGAGAAATAACTCAATGTTTCCTACTTGCTACACCACTGCCTTGGAGACAGGGTCTTCTTTAATCCTGCTTCCCAAAAGATACAGAAGGAAATCTGAACTGGCTGCCACCCTACCCACAGAGAGATTTCAGTCCTGGCGGACAGCGTGGGCAGGTGGCAGGACAAAGCCCTTTGCTTACTTTTTTCTCCCTTGAAGTTCTACATCTCCCAAAGGCATGGTGGAAAATAAATCTCTTGGCTGCCACCTAAGCCTGGCCTAGGCTATAGCCCCCTATAAATGTCTAGAAATTCATCTTCAGTAAAAAAATGGTTATTTCGTTATACTGAAGTACCCATAAAGATAAGGGTTACTATGCTAATGGTATGTCGAGAAAATAACCATTTGCCAAGCTGGTGGTGCCAAGCGATTAAGGAGGGCATGCAAGCCATGGACAAGGCTCATTTCTGCATGTGGCGAATTGCTCCAGTGTGAGCATGGCAGCATGATAGAAAACAAAACAAAGGAAAAAAAAAGGAAATAGTTATGCTGGAAGAACTGTCCAGCATCACGAAGCAGGTGTGATTTATAGCTCAGCACCTCGATTAGCTGAGTCCTCTGAGGAGAGGCTCTGGTCAGGGCCGGGGGAGCAGCAGAGTGCAGGGGTGAAGTGTTGCGGCCAGGCAGAGGGGAGGAAGGTGTTCATCAATGTCCTGCTCGCACAAGGTCCCACTGTGCCAGTGCTGTACTCTGTCATGCAGTTTCCCATTTCTGGAATGAAAAATGGCATAATTCATGTCTACAGTCATGTCGTGGGGCCCTTAAAAATAGTGCACGTGACTAGGTCAGAATACGTAAACTAAAAGTCTGATTTCTGACTTTCATGAAACTATGAGTTAAAAGATTGCATGGCTGCAGTCAGGGAACCTCCTTATCTAATTCTTTCAAAAGCATATAGGGTTCATCATTTCCAAAGAGCAAGAAGACAGAGAAAAGTTTTTCTTATAACATCTGATTCAGCCATGCATGTACTCACATGCAACCCCAGCAAATTCAACTCTGGAGACAAAAGGCAGCAATGAGACTATTCTAATGCTTTCTATCAGATATTTGCTTAAGTACCTTATGGCTTAATATACTTGTGCAGAAATGAAACCAGTGTGTTTACTTGTCTGTTAAGCACTATTGATTAATACTAAAACTGCAAAATGTTAACCAAAGCTAAGCCAACTGAATGCAAGGGAGGAGAAATATGTAGAGTTCTGGCAGATCAGGGAAAAAACCAACACGGAGAGGCTGGAAGCACTGTGTGTGTTTGTGGAGTGAAACTAACTCTAACATATTGTGATTAATTTTGCAAAGATTTGATCACTTCTGTTTTTTTCTCTGATATTGTCATAAGGCCTTTTTAGTAACGTTTTGTGAAGTCAAAGCATTGGCTAGAACAAAAAGTATGTACAACAGTCGCTTTTAAGCAAATGAATTCTGATGTTATAACAAATGTGTCATAAGATTGCGCTTAGATCTATGGGAATGAACTCTCCCTGACTAATTTTCCCCCTTCCATACAGTGTAAACAGTGATGCAATAACAGACAAAAAAAGACACCCAACACATTATTAACAAACCCTGCACTTCTAACAAGCCATCCCATGATACCAAATTACAGCTTTTATATATTTAATCTTCCAAAGGCCATATCTTCCCTGTTATGGTGCAAGCATCTGCAATGCCATCTCCTGAAAAGTAGGCTTCGCTACTTTTAAAAAAGACTTCAAGGTGCAGCTATTCCAATAAACCGTAATATGTTAATCATAGCATCCAATCCCTTACTAACCGTCAAACCAGTTAGATCTCAAGCAAAATTAATTGTGACTTTCTGGTTTTATAAAGTTCTTTTTACGGGAAGGAATAGATGAAAAAATCAGGTGTTACTTTGTAAACAAGCTTGTACCAATGACTGCATGCAACAGTTTTCCAGAAAACAAGAGGAAGCAAAGAACAAGAGGCCATTTATTTGTTCAAGACTTCCATGTTTACCTCTAATATTGACGTTTTCCTCCTGGCATTTTTCTCAAGAACTAGACTTGCTGGGACAATGTCTACTGATCCTTTTACTGACTCTTTTTTGCTGACTTTTGACAAAACAAGGCCTCCCTGCTCTCTGTATCTTTATAGCAGTGATCACTGCTGCTTGTGTTTGGAGTAAACACCCTGGTTGTTCCAGCTAACTGGTTCCAGAGCTGCCTCCTACAAATACCAGTGGGGTCTGGCAGGTCGTCATTGTGCTTTGAGTTCAAAAGCACAAAAATTTTGTCTGTCTATTATTTTCTGTTCTGAATTGTTACATATGTTGCTCTGTGAGCAATTATTTATACTTGAATGAGTAGTGTACTGACTTCAATTAACCACATTTCTTCAGTCGTTCTCTGTATTGACTATGTGAGAATCCTTATTAGAAGAGTGAAAAAAAAGTTTGAATTAATTATATTAGCTGCACAACTAAAAGCAATACAAACAGAAACAGAAGAGCATAAAACATTACATGGCCAATGTACAATTCCCAGTTATTTAGGAAACCTAAAATGCAGCCCTTTCCCCCCGAAAAAGCAAACCCTGAAACAGTGGTTGCCAGAAGGCAGAGACTAAACATCCACACATATAAGTATACTCTACTGTACAGAAGTTAGAGTGATTTAGGAGGTTGGTCGTAACTTGTATAATAAGAAATTAAAGAAACTTTTTTTTTTCTTCCAGAATTCCTAACATTGCAGTTGTGTTTCACATGAAATTATGTTTTCAACTCAGCTGAATTTTAATAGTTTATAAGCCACTTGAATTGTTTTCCACTGGCAATTCCTGAGAAAATTTGATAGTCTGCCAAAATATAACACTACTATTTCAAGCCAAGAACCACACTGCACCTGCAACGTTAATCTGTACTCTGCTGGGAATTAGCAAAAAATTATACTGGCTTCAGGGGAATAGAGGACAGCAGGCTGGACTTCCTTTCACCATTGCCATATATTCAATGCAAGTATCCACTATCCTATTTCTGCCTTCTTTGGGACCTACACACCACTGCTGTCAATATGAGACACAAAGATCCATCCCGATTCACCCAGAAAAAAACCTTCATGCTGCTAGATCATGCAATTGGTTAAAAGGCAGAGCTTACTGCAAAAATTTAAGGTTTCGAATCCTGATAATAAAATACAAGTAAAGCATTGATTAAATGTTTCAAATAGATTGGCCATTCTTTTTTTTTTTTGAATATGGATATTATGTAGCAAGACACTGCATTCACAGAAAATGAAGTATTCAAAAATTATGAAGTACTGCTCTCAGAGTTTGAAACATATTTATTTTTTCCCTTTTTGATTATGATATATGAAATCATACTTTAAAATTGATTATAGCCTATTTTTCCACTAATCCTGCACAGGGGGCATTTTGCGAACAACTACAACCCTGGCAGTTTCTAATTTTCAATTTGCAACCTGCATTTTAATATTTTTGTTCCATAATTACTTAATCTATTTCAAGAAAGCCAGTCTAAACACTGTTGTATTTCTAAATGAGTTGTGCAAGTCCCATTAATTTGTTCATGTTGCTGCTTTGGCTTCTTGTGTTGCAGGGAGTCCTTCTAGGCTCACGTCTTTTCCCTTTGTTTTGTAATTCTCTCAGAAAACTGTATTTTGCAACTTCAAGGCCAAAAAAAAAAAACCAAAACCAAACCCATCCAAAGGACAAATTTGTCAAAAAAAACCCTGTACATCCTGAGGAAAACTCACTTCCTCACTTGCGAGCATCAGGAGGTTGTATCTGTCTCTGGATCTGAACAACTATGATCCTCTTACACGACTTGTTCTGCATAAGTGGTAGTAAAATCCACAGAAAAAGATATTTATCTTCCTTTCAGCAGACCTCTTTTGCTCCATTACTATCATCCATACAAAAATGCACCCAGTAAAAGGCTAGCAATGATACATGGTATAGAGCTAATCATACCTGACTTTGTATTCAGTAATTCCTCTTCAAAAGGAGCAATAACCTCCCTCGCTGGAGTCATTACAGAAGCAGTTGTCGTTCATACTGCCTATAGAAATGAATTCAACACTAGCTCCTAGGGTTTCTTCTACGATGTGACATGATTCAGACTGATGGTGTCTTCCATAACTTTTTTTTTCTACTTGGTACTTATAAAATTCATTTGGTTATCAGTCTTTTGTTGATGGACGTATTGGGGAGTCATGTGTCCCTGACATCTGGATCTCCCAAAGCAACTTCTTGTTAACTGCTTCCACATGGGATGTCCAATACCCAATGGAGTCTGAGACAAACCTGGAAAATGCAAGAAGACATACCATTTTCTAATTCCACTGGTAACATTTGACCAGAGGCCTCATTGTTGGTTGGATCACATCACATCTTTTCTCATTAAGGATTCTGTAAAGTCTGGAGTCTTCTACAGGTACCTCTCTGGTATCTGTATCCACACTTTCGGTGCATTTCTGACAAAAAAACCCCAACTGCTCTCTTAGGGGGAATGGTTGTTGCTATTCATTCTTTCACTTTCTGCAGCGAAGTTGCATGAAATACTATCCACTGAGAAGTGGCTAGGGTGAAAACTGCTCATTTTCCTTGAGTTTCATAGAACTGCAGATCCTTTTCAGCATAACTGTACAAAGCAGTTTCTTTACGTCTGGCAGCATCCTGATCCCATACGCTTTTAACAGCCTTCTCTATTTCATAAATCTGCACAGGTTCATTTTTTTCCTGTTCCTTCTCCCCTGTTCAGTTGAATCATTACAGCAAATTTTCTTCATCATTGTTTCTGAAGAGATCTGCAGTTAATTTTTCCTAGACGGCTGTCTTATGAATCTTTAGAGCATCTGTTTTGAGGTCCCCAGTGATCACTTCTACATCAATAATATCAAATTCCTCCATCTTGTCAGCTATATCAAAGTTACCTATTGTTCCATAGGGAAACCTCTTTGATATATAATGCTTGACATATCTTTTCATTTGCTTATAAGGAATGACTAGAATATTTTCATGTCTGTTTTTTATTGGCCCTGAAGGTCTCCAACTAAAATAATTTATAATCCTTTTTGTGATTGGCATCACTTTTGTACATCTTTTTAACGTCTAGCATTTTCACTGCCCAGGCATAAGCATAGGTATATTTTTATTTGCCTGATTTAATAGCTATTTTAAGAGTTTCCTAAGATATACTAGCGTTTCTATTTTTTGCCACTTCTTCTCATGACTTGATAGCCTCTTACCCAATATCTCTGAAGAGATTTAGCTTTCATTGTTTGCCTTTGGTGATGACATCCCACGTGTCTTCATCAGTTTGTTCTTGCTGTTCTAGAAAAACCCTGATATGCTCTTCACCAGACAGGCATGGGGCCTGCTGAGCTTCTCCAAGCCTTTTAATAACATCATCATTTTTATATCAACCTCTATATTATGATAGTTAAAATGCCATTTTTACTGGAGAGACACTGTAAAACTGCGATCTTTCTGATTGCTTTCTTTGCAAATTATTTCTTTGTTTTCATGGGTGGCGTTGGTGCTCACTGGCCATAACTGCTCTGCTTTTCTCTTTCATTCCTCCTGAAAGGAGGGAAAAAAACCATGGTCTCTCTATTGATATTTTACTGACTTTTTTCAGCCTGTAGAATCAAATGTACCCTTCGTAATTCCATACACAAGAAAAAGGGACCCTTCAGTGGAATATTTTTCAAAATATGATCTGTTTTCACAAGCAAGTTTTGACTCTCATCTGTCAAGCACACCGATTGTACAGTCTCTGTGGCTCTAAATATCTGAGATTCAGATCGACCAGGTTTCTCCTCTGACTTAGAGCTTCATAGAGATTTCAGGCTAGGCACTAGAAGGAAAGAGGTGACTTCATGCATACCTTTTGGGTTCATTGTCAGCTTACGATTTTACCAGCTGAAAGTTCATTACTGTAATTTCAAGCACACAGAAGAAGTCTGATTCCTAACTGAACAGTTAAACTGCGCAGCAGAGATAAAATGAGATTCTGAACAAACTTCCAGGCATTTTGCTACATTTTTCAAAGCTTTCTGGATTGATGAGTGCTGTGCGAGTAACCGGGTGCTGTTTGAATATCCACAGGCGATATATGGCTTTTATAGTTCTGCACTCAGCACTTTCAGAATATATGCATTGGTGAGCAGTTGTTTAACGTTACTATGTGATCTAGTCATCATTGAGGTCTGCTGTGAAAATGGCTGGTTGCAACCAAAGGGGCAATTAGATAATTTTATTAGAATTGTTTTAGGTAAAATATGTAAATATATCTTTTAGTTAGCTAATCAAAGAATCTTCCTGTGAAGTTTGTATTAAAGTCTTTTCAGAAAAGTTAATAAATACACAGGTGAATTATTGCTCTGCACATATAAGCGTCCCTGATACTTCAGGCAGAGAGTAGGTTTTGTAAATGGCAAAACTACATTATCATAATGCCCATCAGTAACATTCTTTTGGCAAACATAGATGAGGTAAGTGATGATGTGACAAAAAGTAAATGGAAAGTTGTGTAGGTTAGTGAAGATTAGCAAAAATTGTGTTAAACTCTAGAATGACCTAGAAAAGCAGCATTTATTATGCAAAGAAATCTAAGTGCAGTGCAAGAACCTGTTAGATTTTAATATGTGGCCACATCTTGTATGCAGATCCTTTATCCTCTCAACTCTAGGCAGTTTCTTCTGGGTTTTCAATTACTTTTAACCTTTTAAGAAAAACATCAGGTCATTATGGACAGCACAATTAAGAAGTGTACTTACTGCGCAGTGGTGGTCAGAAAAGTTAATTAGATGTTAGGCTGCATTAAGAATGAGATGGAGAATAAATAGGAAAAGATAAAATATTCTTTTATGTATGCTGCCATTCCAAATTCACCTTGAATACTGAATTCACTTTTCATTGTATTATGTCAAAAAGAAGGGGATGTAAAAAATACAACTGTCCAAAAAACAGGAGCAATGAAAGGAATTAATTAGTGTTATGAACAAGTGAGGTAATTGCATCAGAAGGGAGCAAAAAGTCCAGGGCTATTTCAAATGGAAAGATGTTGAAGATGCAATAGAGATGTAGCTAGAGAAGATATAGTGGAATCATACAGAGAAAACATGCTAGCAGGGAGACTGAATCAGTGTTGCCATTTGTACCTTCTTCTAGTAACAGAAAAAAGCAGCTGTATAATTGCTTTCTGTGATTAAACAGTAGCTTCATAATGTTAAAAAGAAAATTATTTCCCTTTCTGTAATGAAAAATTAACTTGTGGAACGCAATGACACGAGAAATTGAGCAAACAGCTTAGTGTGATGCAAGGATGGATTGCAGTGCCGAGAGGGAATAAGAAAAGGCTATGCAATCACGCAGAATGAAATAAAACAACAGAGGTCATAAATCCTAATGCTGCTAACCATAAGCCGTTCATGTACCAGCATTTGTTTTGTTCATTATTACTACAGCTGTGCTTTGAGGGAACAGTATTGCAACATCAGTAAGACCACGATAGGAGATCAAAAACTACCTCTCAAACGATATCCTGAGCTGTGACCATCAGTCTGTTCCCGCATGTCATCTCCTAAGTTTCTAACAGTGAAGACCACTAACCTGAAACCACCAGGGACCCACTGACTGTGCTCGTGCTGGAATATACTCTTTGCCCATCTCCATGCTGCTCGCAGGGAACATCGCACTGGGGACTATCCAGGCAAATTACTTCAGTGGCTCTGTAGTATTGATTTTTTGGTTGCATTTGGGGGTTGTAGCATAGGGCTTTTGATAAGTTCCACAGTATCATAACACAGTGCCTGTGATTGTCACTTTTTGCTTCTCAACTGAGAAATTTGCACAGCGTGCAAGCATGGCAGTGCTCTGGGTACTAAAAAGGCAAGAAAATCACCAGCGTGTAGCTCAGAAATACTGCCTCCTGAAGGAACGAAATGAATCCACAGCCAGAGGAACGGGCTTACTGCTCCTGAGAGTCAGTTCTGGCCTTTCCTTTCAGCAGCAGGCTGCAGAGCGGGGCTGCACGCTGCTCCTGAGAGGCTTCACCCTGCCCGGCACTGAGCGCTCTGCCTGGAGCCCAGCCCAGCCATTAGCCCGACGGCTGGGCTGCCCTCCTGCACCCAGGTGGACTCCTTGTGGGTGATCCCTAAGCTTGTGCTGTGCTGGGTTGCAATCGGTTGCCTGCACCCTTTGGGATCAAGTCTCTGGAGAGCTCAGGGAGGGATTTTTTTGAGCTCTCAGGAGAGTGTAACAATTTTACGCTTTATCTTGGACTGATTCCCTGCTGGATGGTGTATCGAGTCCCTGGGCTGAGGCAAAGGGAAGAGCAGATGTCACCTCCCCACTCCCCTGTGTAGGTGTCTCTGGTGGAAGGTGGTCCCACCAGGGGTCCAAAGAGCCACACCACCCTCACTCTCCCTCCCCAAGCACAGGGACTGCAAAGGTCCCTGTTTTTAGCCAAATTACACATAAGAAAGGGTCCTTGCACAGTCACATTAACATGAGGGGCAAAGTATTCATTTGGTAAGGGTGCCCACAATATGAATGAGTGTACGTAGGAGGAGATTCGTAACGCTGACTTGAATGCAGAGCGTGTAATTCAGGGGCTATCGGTTGCTATGGAGTTCAACTGAAGTGGGAAGTGACAGCAAAAAGCCTCGTAATACTTGTATATAGAAGAACCTCCAGCAGAAACGTAACATGGGGAATATTTTTATATCTTTAAGAAAGCCACTGAGAGGCAATTTTTGCATGAGAAAAGAATAAACCTATGTAGTTTCTTTCTGCAGGCTGGTACATTTCTCCTTCACTGGCAGTGGCAGAGGCTTCCAGCTGACTCCAAGCAGGAATTCAAAGCCAGCCAGATATCTGTGGGTGACTGGCCTCTGTTCAGTTATAAGATAAGCAGTGCATTTCTGATGTCGTTAAATACAGTTCAGGTCTCAGTTTAGTCTACTCTGCTCTTTGTATCCAGTGCACCATCGGACTAACCATTTCTGAAGAAAAAAAATCAGTAGACTTATCTATCCAGTCTGCTATCCTGGGTGTAAAGTTACTTTTGAACTTTATTTATAGACTCACACAGATGCTGTGGGGAAAAACTTGATAACTTTTCATTACAAAATAGGAGTGATGCCTGTCTGAAGCTGACCTGCTGGAACAGCCTAAGATAGCTACACTGGATGTGACAGAAGAACAATTTGGAGCTATGACATTAAGTTAATACAACCCGTGTTTTACTCCTCAGTGGGAGGTTTATCTGCATATATTCTGGTTCTACAGAGAAATAAAAAAGATCTGTAACTTAACTTTGGCATAGCAAAGAAAGGGTTAGTACCTCACAAAATAAGGAAAAGTCTCAGATTGTTGTATAAGAATTTCTCCAGTTTGTGTGCTGGTGAATTATTCATACTTTTGCAGCTAACGAGTTTAAATGGTTTTGAATTGTTCTATGAAGAAAGTTACCCACGGCTGGTCAAAATATTTGTTGTGAGCATTTGCTGTGAATGCAACCCATTTTCCCTGTGAATTGCAGACAAGCCTTGCTAATTTCTGCGCACATATGCGCTATTCAGACCTCAGACAGATGAGACAAACAAGCCCTTTTCAGCGCATGAGTCAGCTGTGAGCTCCTCTGTTCGACTGTTCATCTTCTCTGGTGCAGGATTAGTCAAGTGAGTCACCATGTTTATCCACGATTCTTCATTTTGCAGTTATTCTTCCTGGTTATTCTTCAGCCAGGGGCTGCCCTGTGCTATGCGGGGTTCATATTAAGGGGCCTTTCCTCACCAAAAAGTCATAAAATGTGAAGATCAGGTCTTGCAGTGGTTGGACTGACTGCCAGTTCCCTCTGATGCCAGAGAGGCAGGGCAGCTACTCATGACCATGAGTTTGAATCAAGATATGAGTCCCCAAGGACTGTATGCCAGTAATTTCCAGTGTTTTTTCCAGCAAAGGAAAGTTTTAAAATTCTAAAATAAATACATGCATTAAAAAACCCAGGTGTTTTCTAAGAACACGCTATCAGAAGTCAGGGCTTTCTTATCAATACTTCATGAGCAGAAAGGAAAATTCGGTCTGCTGAAATAAATGACTTCACCAGTTCAAAAGCCAATGCAGACTGGATTCCAAGGGCTTTTCCATGAGCAGCGTGCCTTGGCTGTGTGTGGGAGCAATTCAAAACGCTCCTTCCTGGGTTCTCCCTCCTCCACCAGCATCGATCTGTTTGTTGTTCACGTCTCCCTTTCTAAGCCTTTCCTTACAGCTTCTTCAGCTTCAATTAGCTCAAATAATCTGAGACAACCTAAGCGTGTTTTTTTCTGCTCCCTCTTCTTTTTGTTTCCTCTTTTGTGCATTACTCCCAGTGGGAATCCTCCTTGCAGGGCAGTGCCGGTTCTCCCCCCACTAGACGCTAAGTGTGCATTTCTGCTCTCCGTTGGTGATTTACTGTGTGGGGAGGAAACGAAGCGAGATGTGGTGTCTTACCTGATTTCTTTCTATGCCATGTTTGCAGCTTGCTAAATGCTATTCATCTTTGGCCACAGCTTTTTTGTGAGGTGTACTATACTGTCTTTTCTTAGATGTTCAGACTCTATGAAACCAGTTTTATATAGCTCAGTCTTTTGTTAGCTTATGTTAAATAAGATGATGTAGTTGCACTGCTTTGTTGCATTTAAAAGGTGATAAATTCATTGATTTGGTATCCCAAGACTTTTTTTTAACAAGTAAAGAAAGCCCTTTTATCTGCATTTGCACTGAACTAAGCCACCTTTTAAGTATTACAGGAGAGAGGCTCTTACCGCATACTAACTTAGGGATGTTAAGCTGAGTTGTCTGCAACTGCCAAGATAACGACACTGGTCCAAACTTTGTCAGCCTGCTGTCTTGTGGGACAGTCAGGATTTTTAGTGACAGTTTGTTTTTGCTTACTACCAGACAATCTTAATGGCTTCAGCTGTCAGTACTTCTGTACGTTCATACTTTTAACCATCTGAATAATCCAATTAATTTCACTAGCATGCCGAAAACAGAGCCTGTGCTTAACTGTTCAGAGACAGTAATGTCAAAAGCCTTTACTGATGCTATCTTCTCCAAAATGTATCACTTCCTTGCAGCGTGTCTTATTTGACCCCTTATTTTCCAGCAGCCCCTCAGCTTTATTATCCATGTATCTATTCAAAATGACTGGTGGCAGAGACATGCAAATAGATCATTTAATTTCCTGCAATGTCTTTATCCCCCGTAATTGTTCCCATTGCACCCTGGTACTCCACTGAGCCTTTTGATTCTCTCACAGCCTGCTTACGCCTCTTATAATTAAGTAATTTCTTCTTATTTATTTTCATGTTATGCCTTTGGCTAATCTCTCCACCAAATCCCTCAGCTAAACCATCTTCATTTTTGGTTTACATTATTGTTCCTTACCACTAGCTTCTGTTGGGCTAACTTCCCATTTTCGAAAGGATATTTGAAGAGCCTCTTTTGTGGTACCTTTCCATTCAGCCAAGGCAGATAGGCAGATACTCCCTCCTCCTTTTTGTTGTTCTGGGGCTCGTGCAAATCTTTTGTAACTCATTAGTGGCTCACTTCAGTAGGCTCCATGCTAAATCCTTACAGCACCTTACACATTTCCCTTTGTGTAATAGTAATTTATTTTTCTTTTTTTTTTTTTTTTTTTGGTGTGTGAGAGGGTTAAACTGGTGGGGAGGGGGGTTGGAGGAGGGAAGGGAACATTAAGCAAAGGAACAAAAGAGATGGACTAATAGAAAGTCGTTCTGTGTTCATGCATAGAAAATGATTTGGATGCAAATCAGTCACACAGCTGAATGATTTGTCTCAAAGCCTCAAGATTAGGGAGCAGAGGGCTTCAGCCTCAAGTGGCACTTGGTCTCATTTCTATCCAGACCCTGCAATTCACAAAACAACATGCCGGCAAACAGCCCACCTGGAGGACTTGTGTGCTGCTTTCATGTCTCATCTGAAAAACTTCTTTGTGTTCGTTTTGAGTTATTTCCTACACCACGTCTTAAAACTGCAAAGCATAGCTAGGGGAGGGAGCTGGGCAGGGGATCAGCCAGACTAGTTACACACTAAGAAAACTGGGTGCCATATCTCCCAGGCAAATAACTTCTATTGAAAGTACAGGGAAATACAGGTGAGTAATTGCTTGATAACCTGGTAATTTATGTAGACACCTAAACAAAGATTGGAATTGCTAAGGACAGAGCCTGAAAGGAAGATTTTGCTCAATCAAATGAAACATTTCATTGTGATTTAGAGTTTAAGTGGATTATAGAAGATGCCTTGTATGCACCATTTCCATACAGCCCTACTGAAATCATTACACAGCTTTTAAAAGCATCAGAGGTAGCAGGATTATTAATATGACTTTGCATCTTCTATTAAGACGACTTCTTTCCAAAAATAAAGGATGAAACCTTTTCTGATCTCGACGTGGCCCTATTTTCACACCTTCAGTAATAACAAGTTTTCAGTTCATCTTAAGATTTGCAAACGTGGGGTTAAATCAAGCTCTGGATTAGTCCATCTTCCCCATCTAGCCAGAAAGACCATCCATAAATGATGACATCATTCTGCATTGACTCCAACACGACAGTGGAGAAGGCTGGCATGTGTGTGAGGAGACACGGATGGCACACCTCTGAGACCTTCCATGGGGCAGTTCTTTTGGAAGGCTGACCCTCATGAACGGGGATGCTGGGGTAGAGTAATGTAGGATATATTAAGTAGATGAGGTCTAGGGGTGCAATTGCTTTTTTCATCACTAAAAGTGCGGTAATTTAATGCTGCCGCATGAAAGTCATCACCCATTTCAGCTGGGCAGTGGGTAGTAGATTCATATCACAGTTTTCTGAAATAAATTTAGACTGAAAATGAATGTCAGTCGCCAGTTCAATCGGTATGCCTTCACCTCACGTTGCTAAGGAAAGTACTCCTTCAGTTTGTCTGTTTAGCACAGCTTCCCCATAGGATTTGAAAAGGTCAAGGTTGTCCTGTCGCTGCAAATGAAGGAGGGGTGGTCTGGTACTGAGCAGCAACAAAGTTAAATGTCTTTAAGGTCTATGTATTGCAACTTGCTTCAGCAATTATACCTCAGAGAAGTTTCCAACTTAGGCAGAGAGGCACAGTTTAGAAACAGCTTTGTCGAGGGACCGTGTCTTTAGAGAAGGAATGTCCATTTCCACTTTAAACTTGCTGAAAGAAAAGGGAAAGAATAAGAAAACACTTCACACTATTTATTTCTAATAGAAATCTATCATGTGTGGCTGCCGTTCAGGGTAGAGGTCTTGATGGTAGAGAAGTTTGTTTTGACTGCACATAGTTTTTTTCTCTCAGGCAGAATTTGAAACAATGCTCTTGTGGGCTTAGATGACTTCTTTTAAATTAAAGAAAACAGCAGAAAAGGATTAAATGAAAATCTCCATGGGAAAACATGGTGAGAGCCTTCCCTATAATAGACATCAGGCCTCATCAAAATTTGAGAATTACGCAGAGGAAAAGCAGACCGTAGCAGCAGCATGTTACAATTTCATTTTACAGAAGGCTAAGCTGTACTTTCGGAAGCTTTTTCCTTGCTTGTTGAATCTGTTGTTTGTAAATCATCTTAAGGGGAAGGGCAGATGACGAGAGGGCCTGATTCAGCTTACTCAGGTGTAAATATGGAATAAGTCATTAAAGCGTCCAACTTGCCTTTGTAAAATGCATGAGAAGGAAGTAGAGAGCAGCCCAGGCTTCTCAGCACAGACTTTCACATTAAAGAAAGCATTTAAACATTTTCTTCTCTGTCACTTGCTATCTCCTTCAGGGCCTCCAAGGTTTCTAATTATTCTCCCAGAGCCGAGGGAAGCCTTGCAGCCAGCCTGTTGGTAGCTGCTAATTAATAAAGAGTTCCCATTTTGAGTGGATGCAGCTATTTTCCGTGTTGCATTTGGTTCACAGAAATAAGGGAACAATCGAAAATTATTGTGCAAAGCCTTGGATCATTCCTTCCACTCAAGCAGGAATCCAGGGACACTGGTTGTAACCATACCATTTATATTAATGTTGCACCAATTTATTTTCTTTTATGATTTTCCTCTTTATAATAGACAGAAAAGAAGGGGAAAAAACCCACAAACAAAAAACCTGTTAAAGTATATCCAAAGGAGCAGGGATTTAAACCGATAGCCTGAATCCATTTCATTTCACCACAGAGAAATATTTTCCCAAAGTAGCTTAGCTAAAATCTATTGTAAGGAAGCCAGAAGAATCAAAAAGATTTAATTCAGGGTTTATTTTATCCACCAGTGAGCAGGACTTATCACATCAAGCAGAGGAAAGCGAGTTTTGGAGCACTAAAGGAGCGCTTTAGTGACACCTCTGAATTAACTCTCCTTTCAGAAGAATTCTACCAGAATAAATCCCCATCCCTTGCTCATGGCCCATCCACAACAAAGCTGAATATCTTGAGGCTTGAAGATAACTGCAAGCATTGATTTTTTGGGTTTCGGTTTTGTTTTTTTTTTTTCTGCTTTAGGAACTCCTTCATAGATATCCTTCGGGCTATCCTACTGTCATTGGAAGTGCTCATCGAAGATCAGGAGCTTCAGATAAATGGCTTCATTCTAATTATAGATTGGAGCAACTTCTCCTTCAAGCAAGCCTCCAAACTTACACCGTCTATCCTCAAACTGGCCATCGAAGGATTACAGGTAGGTGGCCGCAACTTTTATTGCTGCAGACAGTGATTTTTGCCTCATCGGGCACTGGGCAGAGTCAAGGGCGGTGGGAGAAAATAATCCGGAATGCTTTAGCATCCCATCCACTCGCAGCATAGATTGATTTTCAGACATTTCATTTTGACTGTCTTTCGCTTTTATTTCAGCTGTAAACCAGTGTAACCAATGTGTGTGTTACTTACTGCAGTATTAAGAAGGACAGTTAGAGATTTGAGGTTTAATCCATCAGAGAATTCACAGAGATTAAAATCCAGCAGCATCTGCCTTCTGGAGCGTGCAGCCCACATGCAAACACATCTGTATGCAGAGGGAGGGTGGCAGGAGAAGAGACCAGCTCCCTCAGCAGATGGAAGTGTGCTGTCGTGTTCACGCGGACGCATTTGAGTCGGAGGGAAAAGGGGAAGAGGGAGGAGAGGTTCCTTGTCATGCCCTCATTCTGACTGCCTTAATTTGTCACACAGGATCCTGTTACATTATGGTTCAGACTGTGCAGGGGCTTCCCACTTGGTGCTTGCAAATAAATAGAAGCAAGCTAAAACCGTGTGCTGTTACAGGGTTAGGTGGAAAGTGAAGACAAGGCAGCTGGGGCCTGATGGGGCAACCTGAGGATGGGGATAAACTGTGATGCTCAGAGAGGACTTCAGCCCTTTCCACTGGAGTCTGATCCCATCTCTGCTGTTAGACCTGAGATGGATTTTTAGGTTTGAAGTAGTTTGACACAACCTTATTTATTATGGGCATTTGATAGAATCCAAGAACTATTTAGCTTGGAAGGACCTCTGGAGATCACCTTGTCCAACCCCCTGCTCAAAGCAGGTCTGAGTCCAACCTCAGACCAAGCTGCTTTAGGACCACGTTTCACATAGCTACATATTTAAAACAAAAGATTTCATAAGTCATTGTTTTTCCATTTTATTTTTAGTACTTTTCAGGTATTCTGCAGTCATAAATACCTCAGGAATTATCTTTCCCTGGTGTGTGTATTTTAACTTTAACTTATACACTAGAAAGAACAATTTGTTCAACTAATTTTTTGACTAACAAATTGTCTGCAATTAGACCATGATTATCTCTGCTTTATGTTATTATTCAAATATGAGGTAGAAAAATCTGCTAGCGGTTTTAAGCCTGTGTTCCCCTTTGTGGGGAATTTTCATTTATTCTAACAAATTAGAAAGTCAAGCTGTGCAATTAGTCCCTAGGACAATACCTTATCTTCTCCTGCTGATACTATCACTTCATCTGCCTTCCTTCACAGAATAACATTCTGTGGTTTGAAAAAAACCTCCAGTCAGAAGGAAGACAAAGCCAAGTGACATTCATAAAGAAATCAAATTCCAGCAGGGTGTCCCTGTGCCTGTCCAAATTTTGCACTTCCAACTCTCCAGTAAGAGGCCAGTCCAACTTTCATCCCATCTGATTTCTGGCCATGGCACTGCCAGGTTGTCTTCCTACAGTTTATTTGCAGTTGTTGGCAACAACATGTTTCTGGAAGTACCGAAGCCTGGGAGTACCAAAGCTGATCTTGTGATTGTGCCATTAGCCTGACACCTTGTGCTGGGCAGTTTAAGGAGGCTGCCTTTCTTGTTGGTGTGTGGACATTTCATTTCTCATTTAAAGTCAAGTTACTGTTGTCTTCTCCATGATAGGTAGAAGTATAACTCTCTGAAAAGTATGAATTGGCATAATGTGTCTTGAGAAGTTGTAGGAGCTGCCCAGTTATAGGCTGCCCAGGGAGGTGGTGGAGTCACCATACCTGAATGTGTTTAAGACTCGTTTAGATGTGGTGTTAAGGGATATGGTGTAGGGGAGAACTTTGTAGAGTGCGGTTGATGGTTGGACTCAATGATCCCAAGGGTCTTTTCCAACCTAAATGATTCTATGATTCTATGATTCTATGAGCTGTGAATGCTGTACTCCAATTCACCATGTTCAGCAGCACATATTTAGCAAGCAATGTTGGTGGGGTTTCTTTAAGGGTGGTTTTTCTGGCTCTCATCATTGCTGTTGAAGTACCTTCATTAAGACTTTCTTCTATTATTATTTTAAAAGAACTACTGCGATCCTAATGTAAAATTTATGTGAAATGTAATTGAAATGCAGGCAAGACCTATGTACAGAAAAAGAAGAGCCACAACAGGAGTTCCATTGGAGGTCACTGAAAGTGAAAAAGTCAGGCTCTACTCTCAGGTGACTACATCTGAAAAAAATCAAGATTGTTTTTGTTCCTTGTTATTTCTCACAGCTAAGGCGCTGTGCATGTACAGATCCTCAGACAGGCAGTTTACATGGCTGTCCCAGTCCTACTTTCTAAGAAGAGATTTTGGGTCATGTTAAGTCCTGTGTAAGTCTAGACAAGTGGATGGAAGGAAAATAATTCTCTCTTACAGTTTCTAGTGGGGTTGAACCCGCATGTTCACATATTGGTATCTGAGCCAGAACTTCTAGACTCTCTGTCTCTAATAGTAATTTTAATGCCATAGCTGAACCATTTCCCCATAGCTTTGTTAAGCTCTCATCTGACTCAGTGTCTCAGACCATTGATTTCTGAAATACAGAACTGCTAAAAAATAAACAGTAGTGTATTTACTAATTTAAATGTATGCATTTGGTAATTTTTTTTCCTGCTTTCAAATTTCTTTAAGCCAATTATTATATTGGAAGTTCATTTTTTTGCATTTGTATTCAATTTATTTTTTTCCTCAAATTGCTGCTGCAGTGCATTATCACAAAGCGCAGAGAACAAACAGTACACAGGTGCATGTGTTGATTCATCCTGTGTCCTAAGACCAATGCTGGTTGAATCTAATAGACTTGGCTGCGGGGATTGTGTTGCTATTATATAGGATGCTCAGTTCCAAATACAGTAAAGTCTGTGACTACTCAGGGACATGAAGTACGACTTATACCACCACAGGTCTGAAAGCACATTTTGCTCAGTACTACCCTTTGTTCTGTTTGGATTTCTGTATACATTGCATCACACAAAACAGTTCATTATAACCCAACAGGGCACCTACTTTGTTTCTCAGTTATGTTGTTTAATGACCTAAAAGTAACCTTATGTCTCCACTTTAAACAACAGTTGTTCAGATGCTAAACAAGCATTTGTACAGTATGGCAATTCTCATTATGCCACAGTAGCACAGGGACAAATGTGTTCTTAGTGCCTGGACCATCTCTGATAATGAATTCTGCTCTTTTATTACAAGACAATTGCTGCTGTATGCTTTGAGCTCATACCATACTCCTTTCTAGACCTTACTGATCTTTTGAGTTTTAACATTAAAGAGAAGATTCTTGTATGGATGGAAAGTTGAGGAAAGAGATGTGTATAAAAGCAATCTATTTTGACAATAACTTGATGAGTTTTGACTTCTGATTCTTATTCTTTTAATGTGAACAGCTTTTGCCCTTCACAACATGTTTCTCCCCTCTGTTCGTCTGTGAAGTTATACTTCTCTGTGTGTCATATGATCTTATAATTATCCTGTGATGGTAGACAATGTTTAATTGTGGCTTAAGTTAATGGGAGACTGATCTTCAGGCATTTTGCATAACAGTTTAGAAGCATCAGAGTCTAATGGCAAAGGTAACACACCTATGTTGCAATTGTGAAGCAGGTGAAGCAGGCAAAGCATGTAAAAATGGTGAATTCTTAGTATGCAGGATCTTTGCTACTGACCTCTGAAGAAGACCTCTCATAAACATGAGAATTAGCGATGAAGTGTGTTACAGTGAACGTAGCCTGGATGTCCAGTGAAGTCCAAACTTTTTTTTTTTTAATGGTTGTTGGTTTTTGCTCAGAGGATGTAGTTGCTTTGCCTCCAGATAGGACTTTTGATTTTAGGGTGCTCCTCTTTGCTTCTGCCTTATCCAACACCAGAGCTATGCACTGCAGTTTGTGAACATGCACGCACATACCAATTTAGAAATTCCACCAACTTCTCCAACAACATCCAGAAATATTCCCAAACTTTCAAAACAGCACAGGGTCTGATCTCGCCTCCCATTGCTTTGGCGAAAACAAAGCCAGAAAGCCACTCTCTACCAAGAACGAGCTGAGTGCCTTATGCCGCAAATCAGCAAGCTGGATTCAAAACTGGGAGGACTGTGACTCTTAAAAAAATGCCCTATGCCTACTTTGTGACAACGATGAATCACGGCAGGAGTGGTACTCAGGGTTCAAGAGGGCTTTGATTCATATTTCACAATCATTGCAGCAAATAACGGAAACAACAGGGAACAACCAAGATGAGCAAACATGGATTTGTCCCCAGATTTTCATTGGTAATAGCCTTGCAGAAGTTATGACCAACTATGTCCATCAGGACATCCATTAAGGCTCTTTTATTTTTTAAAATTATCTTCAGTTTGTCATCATTCAGTGGACTTGGGAACTGGTATTTCTGGGAGGAGAGGGAAATGAAAAGAAATCGATGATACTTGACTTAAAAACATCTTAATTAGATACTGATACCGATAAAATTTTTCTGAAAAAATTCTTCGAATAAGGGAAGCTTCTCTTAGGAAATTGTTTAAGGTACACTTGTCTAGAATAGCACCAACGCTGAGATCAAGTCAGATAGTCAAGCTAACAGGTTTGTTTGGACTTTATTGGAGGTTATCCCACTTTGAAATCTGGAAGGAAAATTCAGCCTGCTTAGAATTATGTCAAGCTTTTTTTATCTTTAATGTGAGCAATAGATTTAAATAAGTTAAAATAGATTTTTAAAAGTTAAATTTTTTTTTGGAAATTCCCTCCTACTGTAATTATGTGGGATTGAGAAACTCAATGTCAGTTAAATTATAGCAGCAGATTACTTGTCTCTTGACACTATCTTATGCAATCAAATATTTTTCTTGTTGTGCTTCAGAAGGAAGAACCAAAATATAAAATATGCTCAAAATGCAGACAAGAATGTAAAGCCTGTAGGAAAAAAGTGTAGTCCAATATTATGGCAAAGGTATAATTTTTTTTTTTTTTTTTTTTTTAAAATCTTAGTGAAAAAGATGAGCTTTTAGAGCTGATAAAGTTTCCCAGTGAAAAACATTTCCTTCTGGAGCAATGTAATTTTTTCAGAATAGAAGTATTACAGTGAAATATGTTTCCAAAATTCTCTGGAAAACTCTGGAAATATGTTTGTTTCAAAAACTTTCACTGGAAAATCAGAATACTTAACATTCCATTTCATTATGAGTGGCAAGAAGCACTTGATTTCTTTCTTAATTGTTATCAGTTCTTGCTTCTTCCTAGTTGAAATCAAGCTGAGATAATGGAAGAGTATTTCAGATCAGCAGGAGCTGGGTTAATGGGTATGACCAAATCTTTGTTATGGTCAAACTGGTGATATGAACAGAATCTGGGAAGTCCTCATGCATCTGGAGACTTTGCCAAACCCTTTGCCCTGCAAGCTTGGTCTTTCCTTCACCTGCCTGGCCCCTGAGCAAGGAACCGACTCTTCTCTCCTTGCTTAAACACATTTATACTCTGAAACCCGAAGTAGGTGTGATGTCTTTGACTTAGTACTTCCAGTTGAACTCTTTGAGTCATGTGGAAGATGCAGGCTATGAGAGGCCTTACACAGTGAGTATAAGATACTGCTAGTCTTTCCATAGAGTTTCTAAACATAATATTGCTGTTACTTGAAAGTTTAAAGTGTGTGAGAACCCATATCATAACACACTGAAGAAAACTCTGAAAAGACTTGCTCCAGCTCAGCCTTTCTGTAGAATTCTGTAGGGTAGGGAAAAATCTGTCTGTGCTATAAACATCTGATGATGCTGTTATGTCTCATCAGGTATTTATAACAGGTCATACAACAAAAAGACAGAGAGCTCTCTGTCATTGCCTACTGAAGGCAGAAGAGATCAAATCCTCAATAATAGAAGTTAGGCGGGTAAAACCATATATACAGACACCTGTATACACTGGCTTGGAAAAGGATAAGTAAAAAAACCTTAGCACCTAGTGTTTATCTCTGAGAGACTAAATGCGGCCTCAAAAGTCACTAATTCATTTGGTCTGTTGTTCCTCGGTCTTTCAGGTTCAAAATCTGAAAGACAAAAATCAGCAGAGATCTGAGGCCAGTTGCTGTGGTAGTGTAACCGGCTGGGGCTCTGTGCACATCTGCAGCGTAACGCTGATTTATGGTAGCTGGGAATCAGTCCTTCTTGCCCTTCCTCTGTTAGAAAGAAACCTCCTTCAAGGCAGACTGTTTGTTTTTTGGTTTTTTTTTTCTTTTTTCATGTCCAAGACACGTAAAAAATTAATTTAAAAAATAAAATTAAAAAAATTAGATTTTTGATTTTGTGCAAAAGCCTTGTCTTTATCTTTCTCCGTAGAGACAAATTGAAGAAAAGGGGATATTTTAGGCTGGGATCTTGAGGACGCATAATCGCTTCTTTAGTGGTGGCCTATCAGAGGGCAGACAATTTCCTGAGAGTGTAAAAATAGGATGTTCCTGTGTCATAATCATAGCGTGTTGATACTTCCAAAACTAGAGTCCTTGCTAATAACTCTAGAAGACCTGCTAATAACTGAATCTTATGTTCATAGGGACAAGATTAGTTACATAAACATGGCTTTACCGACAGAAGGGGATAAATCTGGTCTGTGAAGACAATAGAGAACTCCTCCTAGGAGGTATTATTTAACGGTTTCTGAAAAGAGACAGCTTCAAGATCTAATAACCTTGAGCATCTGGAAAATGGCTACAGATCACAATTTAGCAGATGCTATGAGATGCAATAGGCTTTCCCAAACATCTGTAGCAAAAAAACTTGACTTCAAATCCAGTATTTGCATGAAATATGAACTTTCATATTTACACGGATACTTGGATGAAACCATTTCCAGTATATGCACGTAAAAAGTATACAATTTTCTTCCATTAAATGCTCTTTCAGAAGTTCCCAAATCTGTTCTCTAGTTATTTTTTCCTCAATATTAGAATGTGCTTCATGTTAGAGACCTTTGTTGAACTGCTGAACCTGAAGTCACAGCTAACGATGAGCACTTAGTATCCATTGACAGAAGGTCAGTTTGAATCATTCCAGAAACTCATGCTATCTGTCCCCAACAGCTGTTGTGATATGTAGAGCGAGTACTCTCTGAGCTGTCACCAAGGGTGCCTTTGAAATTTTAGGAGACGAGAAAAGGGATTGACTCGTTATATATAAAATGAAGGTAGATAAACAGACTTTGCTCTCTGCAAGAGAAGGCCTATGCTCATTGTGTGCCTATCATCTCTAGGGATTGGACTGGAACAAGGAAAAAGAAAAGCATAGTAGGATGTAGACTCACATTTGTCAATTGAAAATTGGAATTAACTGCTTAGTAGAACTGATCAGCCCAGTCATGTTTGCCAGTTGCAGGCTTTGGGGCTTTTGGCTGTGAGTAAAGGATAAGCTGCAATGTGGACAGCCTGAGAGGCTGGATATCTTAAGTGGAAAGTCTTTTTTTTAATGCCAGTTATTAGATTTTAGTAAAGGTCTCCTTGAGTAGCTGATAAGAATTAGACAGGAAGCAAATACTCTTTCAGCCCTGGCAAGGAAATGGGAAAGTTTATTGCAATAAGTCTGGTTATAACAGAAAGCGGCTGTTTCTTACTGGTAGCCAGTAAAACAGCAGCTAGAGCTCGCACCAGTCATGCTTGAACCTTCCCACCAGCACATGCGTTAGTAGCTCATGCTGTACCTTGAACCTTTCTTCCTCTTCTGAAATGTGAATGTGTCAAAATTTACTTTCATTAATTTACGTTGTCCCTGTCCTCATTAATTTCACGGAACTTCGGGAGTGATGCCCGTGTAGTAAGTGTTCAACTTCTTTTACAACCCCAAAAATCTTTTCATTTTCAGAATGGAAACTGAGTGAAAGCTTCCTTCCGCTCTCTTCAGAGAGTGTTTACTACAGGTACCTTTTTGCTATGAGAAATATATAAAGCAATATAAAAGGGATTGCATAGAGAAGACTAGACCAGAAAGATACAGGAGTATTCACATTTCAGAGAGAGCTACATGCCAACAGAGGCGGAACAGGTACTGTTTTCTTTGAGATGTGGGGTGGCAACAGAGGTACACATGGGCAGGGAGATGAAGGAAGTCAGAGGAAGAGGAGGAGTGATGATAGGACTGTACACTGTGATATGTGTCATGGTTTATCCCCTGAGCACAGGTAGATAAGGACTTGGCTCACTCAAGGAGAAGACTCGTGCTGAAGCCTCACTAACGACAGCAGGACTGAAATCCATGTCCCCTGAGAGAACAGCTGCGGCCGTGTAAGATCAGTTGTCCCCTTACACCTCTGGCTCACAGTCCCCTTTCTAGCACATGCCTTCAAGGATGTGCTGCATCAGTGGAACTGGCCATGGGTCCCTGACTGCTGCTGTGGAAGAGCCAGCAGCTCGGCTCACGTGGCTGCACGCAGGGCTCGCGCCAGGGCTCTGTGTTCACACCGTCCGCTCTGCTGCTCTAGGTAAGGTAATAATTTCTGGTGCAAGTTCTTAACAAAGAGCTGCAGACAGTAACATTTTAAAATTGTGCAGAAAGGCAATGATTTTGAGAAACGTTTGCCTGCCTGTTGTTTGACTCCTATTATGTGCAGAAAACCAGGACTTTTCTACCACACATACCAATTCTCTTTAAAGCCTCATCTATTAGTATTATTATCTCCTCCTAAACAAAGCAACTTATAAATTCCTCAACACTTTGTATGGTCATACATATTTGTACAGTCAATATGTGTATGGGTGATGTGGTGAAAAGAGAATGCAATGTTTTCAGTAAGTCTGAGGTGAAGTCCCAACTGATGTGAATGGGACTTTTGCCATTGCCTTGATGGAGGCTGTAATTCCACCCCCATTACACCATAGCAGGAAGTGGTTTTCCAGTTCATAAGACTTTTCCAGGCATGCAGAAAATGTCCCTTAACCTCTAAGTACTTTTGGAAATTTTGTACATCAATCAGGACCTTGTCTGGTGATCTTGAAGCACTCTGTTTTTTTCTCAAACACTTTTATGTCTCTTCTTAACGGTGTAGAGCTTAACACTTGAAACAAGAATTCCTGAATAGCAGGGGTTCCTTGATGCAAAAATGTCAACCTGAAACATCTCAAGCTTTGCAATCTTCCAAGGAAAGATGAAAACAAGGAGTGAAAAATTCATCCTGCTTCCTTCTCCTCTCCTCTCTAACCCTTCTATCCCTTGCCCCCTGCTAAGCTTTGATTTAGACAAATGGGCATTTTCTGAGGAAAAAAGGCATTTCAGTAGAAATTCCTCCAGTAGCTGTACTGCCCGGTAATTCAAACCTTCCTATGATTCTTTCAGAATGTGTTTTGCATCCCTTTCTGGTAGACATATATTGGACCATTTGAATGTGCATTCCGCTTTTCACTCTGAGCACATTCCCACTATTTCAAACTGTTTGCAGTAGAACCAGTTTAAAGCATGGCCAAAGCGTAATAAAAATGATTTCCATTTCAGGGGAGGCTTTCTGATCAACTCCAATCTACATGCAATGAAAATGCAGTTAAGAAAAAGCATAGCTAATACAAATACAATTACAATGCAAATATTCTTCAAATAGGAGATACATTTAGAATGCCATCAAACTGACAGGTTTTCAGAAGAAAGGCAGAAGCATGAATATATATGTGATGAGCAAAATACTTGATCGCCGTTTAAGAATTACGGAGGATAACAGCAGAACATTCAATAAACTGAAAATAGAATTCAAGCTTGCCGAGGTTTATAGGGTAATATAAATCTTATTCTTATATTTTCCCAGAGAATTTAGAAGCAGCTCTGAATTAGTAGAAATACGCTCAGTAGCACGTGTGCTCAGTGTCTGGAAGAGATGGTTTCTTGTGGGTTGGTGAGAATGCTCATGTAAACGGACATCTGCAGTAGTTACAAAGGGTCCTACTCTAACTTCGGTGTGAAGTTTCATGAAGGGTCCCACTGGCATTCCTAACTTTATTTGGCTTCATTTACAAATATAGAGAACCTGAATTTAAAAGTTTCTCAGGAAATAACATCTCCTCAGTCTAGCACAGATAGCATTAACCTCTTTGTGATGGTCCTTTCCTTTATCATGTCATTTGATATCATTTATCAAACTTATTCCTAAGTGCGAGGAAAGCTGCAAGGAGACAGTCCTAAAGAGATAAGGATTCCTGAATCTGTACTGTAACTGAAATTAATGAATTGGTACAGATAAAGCTTCTGACAATTAATCAATGTGAGTGGGCTTTCTGCTAACACCGGAGACAATATCTACTACTCACTCTCTGAAAAAAAATAAGTTAATCATTTTACTATGCAAAAAAAAATTAAACCTCTGTATTTTCAGACAAATCCCAAACATTTTTTAATCAAAAAGAGAATGTGTGCACTCATAACCAACCAGGCAAGCCTCAGTTTCTGTTGCTGGCCACTGTCTTTCCTTAAGCTAATCACTGCAGCATGGAGACTGTCTGTAGTCATTTGTCATCATGTGTAGAAGAGGCACTTGGACAACCAGACTGGCAAAGGACTAAGGAAGCAGAAAACAGCCAAGCTGCAGTCCTGGTCAAATACAGCATCAGAATTTCTGCAATTAAGCTTTTCTACAAAAAATCAACATTTTCTAGAAGAAGCCCACAACTTTCCACACAGAAAAAAATAAATAGTTTGGCCAGAAGAGCTGCCTCTTGTTGAAACAGAGAGAAACTCTGTTTCTCTGCAAGATTCTAGCTTAAACTTATAGTGTGTCACCCCACATGTTTCTACCCAGTCCCTGCCATGACTGTGTGGGTTCAAAGTGTCTTCTGGTCACCTAATAACAATTTCTGTGCAAAGCAGAACTATCGCAAATACTAGATCAGTTCAGCCATGGCCATCAAATGAGCTAGCCATTATCTAGCTTTTTCCACTTACTTCCCTCCCTGCTCTTTCTCTACCTTTGCTATTGCTTTCTCCTCTAAATATTAAAGGATAAATAAAGCTGTGAGGTAAACCAGGTGTGCAAGGCGTGCGTTTCGTGGTGCTGAGCCCACATGGCTAACAGCGTTAGGTATTCAAACACACCAAATATAATTAACTATTCAAGAAACTTCCCCCCTCCAATTTGTTATATATGCCTGAGTGAATGTTAATGGGGTCACATAGTTCTTTGAACTGCTGCTGACAGAACAATAAAGAGTTCCTGTGGTTTTCAAGAAACAGCACAGTATAATTTTGCTTGCTTTGCAAGGGCATTTCTTAATGATATCATTATACCCTCTAAACTCCTAGTCCACTCTCAAAAACTCACAACACTTCAAATGACAAGTTACCTTCTCTTCTCCCTGGGAGAATTGAATCTCAATTATAATTTATAATGTGTTACTTACTCAGTGAATATTCTTTTCCTGTGGCTCTGAGAGGTGCCAGCTATGGTATTTTAATGAAGCACCCCCGTTTTATGGCCTCTCTCCACTAAAACTGGAACAACAGCTTTTAAAGGGCTAGACCTCTTATCCAGTTTGCTAAGTAAGAAAGGCAAATAAATTCTATTTGAACTGCCTTAAAAGACAATGAAAATAACTTAGATTTGTCTTCGTTCCAGAGATAACTTATGCTTGAATAGTATTGCCTGAGAATGCATAAATAACCTTACTAGCAAATTCCTGCCATCTGTGAAAAAATTTATTCAAATGTTTGAAGTATTTTAGACTGCTTACACCATTTGGGTGTTGTTCGTTTTGCAGATATATTCTAGGCAAATTAGCTCAGGTATATTTGCTAAACTAACAAAATAAATGAATGTTTTTGTTAGCGTGAGTAAATTTCTTTGGTATCTAACTCTAAGGATTGCCCAGCTTTGCGTGTGTATGTAGGAAAGAAAAGCAAAAAAGCAATACTTTGCAGTAGAGCGTTCCTTTTCTTTGAAGCTAATGCATAAAGTACATCTGTAGGATTCCAGCTTTAGGAAAAAAAATCAGGAAAGAATCTCGCATGCTTATAGGAGATTGTGCAAATTAGTCCTCTATGACGTTTTTTCTTAAATTGGAATTTTTACATAGCACAAATTCTGTAATAGTATCAGAACATGATTTTCAGAAATTCGCTTTTAACAGCAGAGTGCTTTGTTGAGCATGCACATTGTTGAAAATAAATACCTAACTAACTTAAACGCCCTCTCACGCAGTTAGTTGTCAGGCTGCAGTTTTCCCTCAGCAGCAGTATCTCGGATGGTGGGTGTCCTCAAATTGCGCTGGACCAGCCAGTAAGTATCCATGCCACTGGCATGAACAGGGGCAAGTGATCAAGAATTTCAGCACAGTGAATCCCCAAATACGTCATGAGCACTACTAACGTGACTGTGGTAACCACAGGCACAAACTGATGGCTCCCTCATTTTGTATATTTGGGAGGTTGTGACCAAGCCCAGAGGGCAACTTCATGGCCCCTCTCCCCAGAACCTGGAGGCTGTGTTTTCAAGGCAGGCCTCTTTCAATCTGGGCCTGAATCACACTGAAAGAAGATGTGAAATAACTCTTGGCAGGAACATTTCACTGAAGATGAAACGTCCGTTGGTTTTTGTGTATATTGCATCCCTTTGACAAACCTGCCACCAGTAGGAACAGCCTTGGAAGATGTGACACAGGTGAAGACTTTGAACCCTTCTGATTTCTTTGCCATTAAACTATTGTTGCTTGTGAAGCATATCCTGCATCCTTTAAACATTTCAAAAAATACTCTTTGTACATGCTAAATGCAGCAAACCACCGACTTTAAAATTATGTATCTTTTCCTTTTACCTGCCTTTCTGCCCCTTCAGTCATGAGCTCGCTTTTCCCCCTACGTTTCTCCAATCGCTAATGCACAGCAGAGCTTTACAAGCAGAAGTATTGTTACACTGCCATGATAGGAGGTTTTATGAAGCAGAACAACTAGGGCCATATATTGTTTTATTTTTTTGTTGTTGTTTTTTTCTGTTCAGCATCAGAATTATGTAAACGAGCTCAGCAGCACCACGTCAAACATTGATAAGCTTCCTGTCAGGAGGTAGTACTGGAAGGATATTTGCAGTAGTTTGCTTTACTAAATACATCAGAAAACATGCCATTTCACTTTTTCTTTTTTTGCCACATCTCCCACATTCTTGGTGTTCTGCCCTTTCTCAAATAATTTCTGCCTGAACTTCAAGGTACTGTCTCTTCAGAGATTTTCTACCTACAGTAAGCAAAGCTCAGATGGTATTCAATACATTTACTATCTTTAAAAGCTTTAAAGGAGTTGTAACATGTGGAGGGGTAAAAGGGATGGTCATTTTTTCATACTATATGCTTTTCCAGGACTTGTGTACTATCAGCACATGCTGATATAGTAATGCAACAGAAGTGCTGTTCCAAAAAACCCATTCGTTTTCCCCCTGCAGCAGAAGATAAAATAAAAATCGGGACAAATTAAACAGAACTGGAGCTGGCCTTTAAAATACAACTGTCTGTATATTTTTATACCCTGGGGCTACAAGCAGGGGAGCAATAAACCAATTGGAGCTTGTGAAACCATGGCAATTCCAAGTGGGGTGTGATGCCCACAGAAATCCATTTGTTGGTGGTGTGTTTAAAATCTAGATCCAGCAGAAGCAAAGCTTTCAACCAGAATTCACAGCAAACCGCCTCTCTGTGGGCTTCATGTTAACAGTGGGGCTGTAATGACTGAAATCTGGGAATTATTGCTATAAAAAACTCAAGGAGCACAGGGTTGATACTTTGCCACTGTCACTAGTGGCACCTGTTACTAGTCACTAGAACGAGGACGAGGACGTATCAAATAAAGCTACTAGGAATCAGGTTTGGAGCAACGAAAGGAGGCAGCCCTTCCTGCAGGGCGATGTAGACTTTAAAATCCTTGTCTTGAAGGATATGTGGATGCTACATGACGTTAGGCGACACTGGACAGGTTAGTGTGAGAGAAATCCAGCAAGGCTGACTAAGGAGACAGGAATCACATCTGACTAAAATCTGAGAATAACTGAAAGCTGAGAGTATGTTGGGTGAAGACACGTTTTTCTGTTCCTCCTCTTCCCTCAGCAGCTGTGTAGGGCATCTGGTCTAGAGAGAGGATACAAGGCCAGATGGGTCTTTGATCTGGCTTGCATGGCCACCTTCTGCTCCAGAAGCAGCAAAATTTGCATGTCCTCAGTGATTCCTTCAAGTACAGCCTCATCGTGGCAACAGTTATAAAACATTTGTTTCCAAGAGTGCAAAGACACTAAGCAGAAGTGGTCCTAAATTTTCCCCTGGGATGCAACCAACGTCAGGAAGATGGACTGCGACAATGGTTCAGGAGCAGCCCTTGGCACTGCAGGACTCAGTTCTCCTCTTGTCAGTGCAACTCAGTGGCATCAGGGCATGCATTACTGGTTTATACTGAAATACATGAAAACAGATTAGTATTGACCCCTAGAAATATTGATCAAGCCCATCATACAGAAACTACAGTTTGCTCAGTCAGCGGCTCTGTTAGCAGTGTTACTGGTACAGCAGTGTGTATTTTTTCCTTGAAACATCAGTTTATTTCCAATTTCTAGCATAAGAAGGGATTTATAGTGTCATCTTGCAGGTGTACTAAATAAAGATCTGATTCTGCTCAATGTGGTTAAAACGAGCGAACAAACAAACAAGCACCATCTCTCCCTGATCTCCCCCAAAAGAGGGAAAAAACACATCCCAGAATGAAATAAAAATCTCTGAGCCAACGCTGTGTAAGCTAACAGGAAATCATTAGATATACACAGAGCTACATGTTTCATTTTGAAACAAATCTGTACTTGGAGGCATCAGTAATTATTTCCATTTATTTTCCGCTTCAGTGATATGTAAAGCTGCAGTTTTGATATGGCTTGCCAAATGCCTCCATTGATTTACATAAAAGGTTCACAGGAGGCAGAAATATTTGCCTGAAGGATAAAAATAAACATATTCAAGCAAACAAGATGCTAGTAAAAATGTAGTAAATTCTGAAATTTAGTAGAAAGCCGATTGCTTTTTTTCCCTGTGCCTATCTAAGCGTGACCATAGCAGAGTTTGGTGGATTAAAAGCACGGAGAATTCAGTCATGCCTGCTGATCCATCGCCTGCTCCTAAACGGCCTTGTTGCCATCCTGGTGGCCTCTTTTGGAGAAGACAATGTGAAGTCCTGGTGGGTTGCTGGTCCCACCAAGGAGGGTGGGGGCAGAGCTGCTGAGCTGAAGGTCTATGTGTCCTCTCTTAACTCTGGAGTGAGCACCACTGATGGGAAGGGCAGAGAGCGAGAAACCGCAGAGCCTTTTCCTCCACCCTCTCCAGCAACCCCCCACACCCCCTGTCTTGGGGCCAGATGAAGCCATGACCATGATCATGAGATGAAACCACTATTACTCCAGTGTCCCATGGAGCGCCTGAAGCACAGGAAGAGCAAAAGACCCCCGAATTCCCCAGCTGTGCTCTGGCAGGAAACTGCACAGCCTTTCCCAGTGCCTTTCAGCTTCTTTGTGGGAGTTCTGCACAAACCACAGGACTCAAAAGGGAGAGAGTTTCGTCCAAAACCCTGCTGCTGCTGCTGCGCTCCACCTGTCTCTCTTTGAGGAGCTCACGGAAACCTCACAGCAGGTCCTCTCCTCCAGGTGGACAAGAGACTGTCAGGGCAGCTGCTCCACGGTACTATTACAGCCTCCCTCTGAAAACATCCAAAACCCCCACACTCTTCCTCTCTTTTATCTCCTTAGTGTCATGACTTTTTTTTTTTTTTTTTTAAATACAGATTTAAGCACAAACAGAAAATTTAAGACTCTTCCTTTGCACTTGCAGGCTAGGTTTTGGGTCACTGAGGTATATTCAGTCAATGTCTTCAAGATTTTGTCTGCTGCCATGAAGGCTGGAACCATTTTCTTCACATTTTAATGAAAGCCAAGCTTTAATGTAATATCACAGGAACAGCAGCTCAGGCTTTAAGTAAATCTTTGAAAATCACAAGATTGATTGCCAGTGCTGCTTCTGTATCTCCACAGAATAGGAGCTTTACATATGCCCTCACTCCCTGGCAAGGCCCGCTTGTGACCTGGCTGCTGCTGCTGGCCTTACAGAAGCGACAGCTGCATTGGATGCGGTTGTGATGGCAACGGGATGGTTAGGTTGGCTGGATGGAGAGGTACCACCTCTCTCAGCCAAACACATAGCATCTGTTGCACTAAGCAACATTTTGTGAGCAGCTCCAACACTTCCCTCCTCACCAACTCCACATCTAAGTGTTTTCCATGGAAATGCTCTTTATTTTCAGCTAAAGTGGTTCATTACTAAAGGCCACCTCCATCCTCCTTTGGATGCGGGCAAAAGAATTGTTTGTACAGAGAACTGTATCTGTACAGAATGTGTGCTTACTTTTGCACAGTGACAATGTGGGGTGGGTTTTTTTTGTTCAGTGAGGGGTTAATATTTAAGAAATCATATTCTTTCTCTTCAAATCATAGCAACAAGGCTTGCCTCGAGAACGGAGAGCTGTGTTACTATTTGATCCCATAAGCACTGCAAAATCAAGCCAGAAAGGACATAGCAAGCTTGATTTTACTGCCACTTGCACGCTCCCTGAGCTCCCATGAAGTGGGGATGAGTGAGAAGGGAAAAGCCTGGGGTTATTTCTGATTCCAGGCTGGAAAAACCCCCTCATCTTGTCCCTTGCAAATGGGCACACTTTGATTCGAAGACCATAAATTCAGAAAATTGTTTCAGTCGTAAGAGTCCTTAATCCAGCAGTTGAAAGTTAATCTAGCTGTGCAAGTTCAGACCACAAAAAAGGTCCCTACTTAGTGATGTGTGCTATCAACCACTACAGCATCTTACCTATGAGTGCAGTAGATCCTCCACCATCTAAGCTTTGCTGTTGAAGGCTTGAAAAGGCTTTCTTGAAGATGTGTGCTGTCCCCAGCTGGATCTACTGGGCAGGTTGCAGCAATAACTTGCTGAAAAATTAGTGGCTTCTGCCAGGTTTCCACCTTCCTTCATTCTGTCCTTTTAAGCTCTGCATGGCTGAAGAACAAGGACTCCTACTTGTCCAGTTCCGTTCAGTAACTTTTCAAACTCACAACATAGTTTTATTGCTGTAAGTTTCCTTATACGCTGGTTTTTGTTCACCTTTTTCACACCAGCAGCAGTGTGAGGCTGGAGGGCAAACACGTATAATTTACTAAGAAGCACACATGTTCCTGTACTGGAACAAGGAGGTTTTGAATATGAAAAGGTCTAAATGAGCTGCCTAGCAGGGTTTTGCTATCCAGGTTATCCTTCAGTTCACGTTCACCAGGAGCCCAAGGCCCTGTGGGGTCCGCTGTCATTTGAAAGGATTAATAAAGAGTGTTGAACCATACCCATATTTTTACAGTGCCTTGTAGGAAATAGTGCACTATAAATGGAGGGGAATGAAGTGTCTTTTTCAAAGATAAAAACAGGACTAATAAAGTGATTAATGAAATAACCTCCTGCATTTTGATTGCAATGAGAAATCCCAATGGGAAAAAAAAATGGTTCAGTGAGAATGAAGCAACTAACACTCCACCGTCCACGAGAAAGGAAGAGATGATAAACACCATGGAGTTAACACCCATGGTGGGAGTGGAAAGGTAAAAAAATTGTTTGAATTTGGAGAAAAGCGACTGTGTGTCAGCAAGGATTGGTAGTGACTTAGTCTGCCTTCTATACAAGCCATGATGATTTTAAAGACTCCTGCAAAACAAGAGAAAATTTGCTGACACAGAAGTCTGTCAGCAGGCAGCTGCGCTTTAGGGCACTCACTCAATGGTACCGCAATTATTTACAAAGAAGATCAAGTAACCTCTAATTCTTTGGATCTTAGTCCCCTTTCACCTCCCCCACCTTCCTTTCAAATACAGGGCTAAAGAGAGGGAGACAAAGGTAAAAATGCTCTCTTTGTGATTAATCTCTTTGTCAAACAGAGGTAAAGGGAAAAGAAAAAAAAAGAAGATGAAAAAATTTACGTGTGCTTTTTCTCCAGTTTTATTTTCTAAATCCTATAGAAAGCGAAGTTCCAGATCCAAATGCAGAGTAAATGTAAGGAAATACACCTGTTTTTCTTGAAATAGATCTTATTTCTTTGTTCTTCGCATCCTTTTAAACCACATTTCTAGGACCCTCAGCCTGTATCTAGGTTTTAGGAAGCCCTGTGAGAGGCAGGAGCTGGGTCTTTCCCTGGGATGTGGGGGGTGGTGAAGGAGGAGGTGATGTGGTGGAGGATGGTGGGCTCAGCCAGCCATGGCAGCTCGTTGCAGTGGGTGAAGATGTTGGCAGATGGTGTAAGCAAAGGTGGTGGGTCCAGAGGTGTAGAGACAAGTAGCCATCACTGTCGGGAGATCTGAGTTTGGGGGTCCTGACCATGGAGAAGTGAGGGGTGGTAGCAGAGATCCTGCGGCAGAAGAGCAGGGAGGTTGGAAGGTTTGGGCAGAAGGAGGTTTGGGGCAGGCGGTTGCAAGAACTGAGAAGGTTCGGAGGTGGCTGGTGCTCTGGGTAGCTTTTTGGGGCAAAGAGGGTGGGTGGTCTGGCACGCGCTGGTAAGTTTTGGGAAGCTCTGATCTGAGACAGATATGTAGAATTAGAAATAACCACAAATGGGATTTTTGGAGTGATAAGAGCTTTAGGCTGTGTGCAGCTGGAGAAGGGACAAGGGGACTCCAAGGTTGTTAGACCAAAAAGGACAGAGAAATCTTAATAGGTTGTGTGGGGATAGCTATGGAGCATCACTCAAGCATTCTTGCTGGGATCTTGGTTTGGGATGGGGAGCACACGCAGAGGTCTACCACATTACCCTATTTCCATACCACCAGGCCCACCAGGGCCTGTCAGATGACCTGCAAGAAGCCTGCAAGTGCAATTAAGCACTTAGCTTTAATAATTCATAATACTACACAAGGCCTATATCTATGCCTTGATGATAGGCCTAAATATGGAAAATAGGATTTTTTTAAAACAGGGGCGTTTAGCCTCCCTTTTTCACTGTGTCAATTAGCATGTAAAGCCAAAAGGATCTTGTCATTTTATCCAAAGGAAAATACCAGCAGTATTTTGAGCAGGTAGCATCCATATGAAAAGTCAGGATTTTTCTTCTCACTCCTCAGAGCTTTTTCTGGCAAGAGTGCTTAGCACCAGCTGGCCTTGGTCACTCCTGGGAGTGTCTTTCTAGTACCAAGAGCTCACAGGACCGTATTTTACTGAATCGTCATTTTTTTAGTACAGTTTGTATTCATACATGACAGTTCTTTTAGAAAAAAAAGTCAGGGCTATGATTTTGAGTTAGCTAATTGGAGCTGAAAGTAGTGTCAGCTCCAGAGCAAGTTCTGAGGATAACTGTGTGCGTGCCTCTCCGCTGCAGCACCCTGCTCTCTGCCAGTCAGTCTCCTAGACTTAAAAAGCCCATAACTTCATAAGCCACTAAATGTAATTTAGGCACTAAGGAGCTACTATTTCTTTATGGTTTTGTTTACTGAGATTGAAAGGATTCCCCCTATGAAGTCTCAATCCCCACAATAATTTGCCGTATATGTTTCTCTAGTCTTAAATTATTAGTTTTCCTCACCTCCTTGTCTTGAGCCTTCTCCAGGTGGTGGTAACAAACAGGTTAAAACTTTAATCTGACATATGTTTACTGTAGCTGCAGATATAAAAAATCGAAATGGTATTCTAGTTCATAGTTTAATCAATACCCTTAGCTCTTTATCTACTTTCGGATTTTATAAATTGGATTGTCAATACTCTGGTGCAGGTATGTTTCTTAAAGTTCATCAGAAGATTTGAAGCCATGAGTGGCTATTTAAATCCAGACCTAGGTATTAGTCCTCATGTTGGAAACAAGTACTGGATTTATTTTGCTCCTTATATCCTCCAACTCAAATCTCTAAAGTCCCCCCTCCCTCCCAGCAGTGCTCACTGGAGGGGTCTTCCACAGGGAGCTAGAAAATGACTTTACAGCCCGCAGACATACCCAGACTGCAGAAAAGATGGTCACCACAGAGGCTTGTGTAGCTTTTGACATGCCTTACAACGCTGGAGAGCAATCACGTTTTCCACCACCTTGTGGATTAATAGTGTGTGAGGGGTAAAAAGCAAGACCCCTTTTGGAGTCATGGTCCTGCTGCAGGAGCCCTATGCTGCACAGCTACTATCAATCTCCCGTGCATTTCTAAACCTTCCCACGTGATTCATGAAAAGAGACTATAGCAGAAGCCACCTTCCTGACTACAAACACCAGTTTGTTTACATATTTTTATAAATACAGGCATGTATACATATATATATGCATATACGTCAGGTCACGGTGGCTCGACGGAGGTCTTTTCCAGCACTGACATCCTGCTCTTCACAGACCTCTGCGTTACAGGGATGGCTGCGTGATGGCCAGGAGGTGTGCCTCAGCCCCCTCAGTTCATGTTCACCAGGAGCCCAAGGCGCTGTGGGGTCTGCTGTCATTTGAAAGTGGCACATCCTCACAAATGCACTGATGCGTTTTTGTCATAGCAATATTTGCATAGATGCTATGGGGCAAATTACGCAATGAGAGCTTTCCTGCGCAGACAAGGTTTTACCCATGGCCCTGCAGAGCTCCTGTTTGTCAGCAACTGTATAAGGGATTTTTTTCCCCAACTGAATAAGGTTCTAATTTTGGGACAAAACCCGTGGACCATTTCTATGTATGTATGTTGTATGTATGTTTTGTTTAGTAGAGGTCTTACTTTAATAAGGACTGCAAGATTTTGCCTTCTGAGGAAGAAGCACAGTGGAAATTTTGCAATAGACTTTACAATAAACTTATCCAAATCTATCTCAGATACTTTTTTGGCATAGCTGCCATTATTTTCATTGAATCACAGCTTTACACTTTTACATATTTTGAAACTAAGAATAATATGCACCCAACTTTCGACAGTCATTTCCCAGCTGTTTCCATTTCAAAAGTTACAGGTACTTCATAGTGCTTGATATCTCAGGCAGTCCTTTTTTCCTTCTTTGAATAGTGATAAGATACCCTATAGGGAAGGAGGTAAGATACTTTAGTTCATGAGCTACATTTTGCAATAGATGCAGAAATATGAAATAGAAAGTTCCTAATTTTAATTCAGAAAATCAAGGGTCATTTTCTCTTGGGACATTTTCTCTTCCATCCACTAGCTTGAAGATTTTGTATCCATTTGAATTTTGCCAACAGCAAGATCTCATGAGTAAATCTACCGCTTACACGAATTCCCAGAACTGACAACAAGGGCAAATCTTTTGCTGACTTCAGAACCAAGAATTTCGGTGTAGTGAGTCATTTTGAACTATTTGCTCTTCTCAGAGTTCATAGTCACGGGGGATTGAATAAAAAAGTGAGAATCCAGAAAACTACTGCTACAGTGTTTTTGAACTGCAGATACTCATTTATAATTTCATTAGTAATGCATTTATTACAGGAAAGAGGAGTATTTCACATCACTGAAATTCATGAAGTTCATGCATTTTTCCCCTGTTGGCTAATACCTGCCTTTCTTTCTCGCTGTGAATGACAGCTATTCACAACTTGCAAATAAGCAAATACTTCTGAAATAATGTTATTTCCATTTTAGCTGCACTTGCAGCTATTCAAAAAGGTGCAGAAAAACCCCCAAACCCAAACAAAGCAATCCCATAGCCAAACTTTTTTAGGAATTAAGAATGTGTAACTCTAATTAAATAAATGCCATTTCTGCTGCAATGATGTGTTGCTTCTTGCTTCCTTACCTATTGATATCTTGCCGGGGAGGGTAGAACAGCAGGGGTTCAAGAGAATCACAGAAGCTGTGATTCAATGAAAATAAGGGCAACTATGCCAAAAACGTATCTGAGATAGATTTGGGTAAGTTTATTGTAAAGTCTATTGCAAAATTTCCACTGTGCTTCTTCCTCAGAAGGCAAAATCTTGCAGATGTGCATGAGACCAAAGTGAAGGGGGAGTTATACGGCTGTAAACAGTTGTTTCAGATGCCATGGGATTTTTCCCTTTTTCCTGTCCCTGTTGAGTCATCCTATGGGAACATGTCCCTCGGTGAATTTATGTGGTGGGGCCAGTGTTTTATCGGAGGGCTGTCTTCCAGGGGAGGCAGATAACTTGTTGCTTATGTTCAGCACCACAGATTTTTGGCAGCTCTCTGCAGCTAGGACAGGGTGTGAGGTCCAAGGAGGATTGGGAGCATGTCGCTGGTAGCAGAGGTGTTATCAGCTCCAGGATGGGCAGCAGAAGGACCTCCCTCAGGGGGACCCTGACAGAAGTGTCTAGAGGACTTCTTGAGAGACACCCGTCATGCTCATTTCCTCTCTCAGCCGTTTTCCCCATTTGCCAGTGCACTTGCTGGGATATCTACCTCTCCTCAGAGATCTGGAGGACGTGATTAAAAAATGTAACTCCTGAGAACACAGATGTTCTGCTTTCAGCATACAGTTGCTGGCATTTCTACCAAATGCTCTGTCATTTCCTGGGCAGATCTCAAGAGGGATGAATTCTGCTCATGTAGCCTTGCTTGTGTTCAGTGCCCCTCTTTAGTTGGACAAAATCCCTCATTTTTGCCTGAGGCTCATTAACCTGGGTTAATAAACTCTCATTATCCAAGGTTTCCTCAATTGACTGCTGAATTGATGATGAGCCTTCCAATACATGGCTACATCAGAGTGAGAGGTTTAACAACATGTAATTAAAATCCCCATTATTCTAGCATGAAGGTGACTGAACTGACACAGAGAAAACTATGCCTACTAATTCAGAAAATAATGATGCAGGGTGAAAGCACTCAGCAGTCCTCTCATCCAGAGGTCTTCCCATGCCTGTGCGAGACACAGCTAAAGGAACTTCAGATGCTGAGAGGGACAAACAAGTCATTTAAAATTGGAGACTGAGTCAGAGGAGGTGCACGGTATAGTTTATCTATATGGCAAGAGAAGGGGCATAAAATGTCTGAGATTATCAGTTTAATAACTAGTAGGGAGCTAAATAAGAGAGATGTGAAGGAAGTAATACTGCCTCAGATGTGATGTGGCACATCCACGCTGCAACAAGTGGATTTGTTAATATGTGTCATGTGTAGTCAAGAGATGCACTCTGGTGAGGTGGTGTAGGCATGACTTTGGTTACCTTTAGACTTGTTGACTCATTTCCTTCCCTTTCACAAGTCAATTCTTTTTTTCTAAATATCAAGTATATGGTACTCTCCTGGGCATGTGTTGTCCTTTTCCTAGTGAGATTTGAGAAAAACTCCCTTGTTGAGCTGTCTTTGAGAATGCTGAGTAAGAAAATATGCATTCTCAAATAGTTCATTTAACCAGTACCTGTTAGATTTTTCTCAGGCTTTTTAGATCTTTGTGTCTTATGTGAAATACAGACTGTAAAATTATTATGAATGCATTAAGTCTTCCAGGCAAAATAGTTTTTCAGGCAAAATAGTTTTTAAAGTAAAACAGCCTTGACAAGGAAAAGGAAGATGGTTAGATATGTATTCATTATACCAGAAATCGAACTCAACAGGGGATGGTACAATTTTCAAGTGATAATAGCCAGCTCAATTAGTTCAAAGTCTTATGGTAATAGTGTTAACAAAAGCAAAATTTTATCCCATTTCTGCACATGTCTGGGCAGGTGATTCTGGTATCAACAGAGAATGATGGACTTTTAAGAGCAGGTTTGCATTTATTTCCAATCAGGGTTATTTGCCAATGGGATTAGGAGATTGCTCAAGTCAATCCAATGAAGCAACTCTAAAATAACTGTTCAGAAATTTAAACCAATTTAAGAATGCCAGTTCATTTCAAAGTTAGTCTGTCCAGGTAACACAGCAAAGCTTTGCTGCTTCCACACACAGGACTACTGTATATTAAAACAAAAGTGGGACCATTCAACCAGGAACAATTCCAATTTCAGACCAATCAATGCTATAACCCTCTCAGAGAAAATGTTTAGGAATAAAAATCTTCTGACAATTTCTTCTCTGACGTCCCAGTTCCCTGGGTCCTGATGCCTCCCTCTCCCCTTGGGTGACTATGTTCCTATCACGTGAGCAAAACGAAACTGCCTTTATTACATTTCTGAATGAGAAGGGGATGTGGCATTTAGTTATGTAAAGTCCATGCTTCCGGCTGTAGAACAAATACAAGGATGGGTCATGTAGTCTTCTGAAATCTCTGTAGAGGCTACATGTCACGATATATCTTTTTCTTCCAAAAATTTGGAACCCACGTGATAATGTATTCTCCAGCAGAAGCTAATTTCTTGAGATAGATGCAACAATCGAGTGTTGAGTATTCCCCAGCCTGACAGTCTTCTCAGATTTCATAGTGGTCTCTCTCTGCCTGCATGTATGGCATAAAGATAGTTTTATATTTTTTATTTAGGTGGGAGGATCTGGCTCCACTTCTTGGCCAAGAAAATACAGTTTCCAGTAGTGGTTTACAAATGGGCTTGAGGGACTTTAGCCTTGTCCTGTTAGAGGGTGGGAAATAATTTGGAAAGATTCTTTATTTCAACCCCCAGAGCCAAAAGATTTCAGCCAATCGCTGACACCTAACCCTGTCCCTGCTCTCACAGTCACACCCAGGCTGCATTTTCACTTGTTTTCAAGTTGGTCTTCAAACAAGAGAAGAGTTTTCTATTCATTTTCTATTCCATCTCACTTTGTATGGACCACCTCTTGCTTAACACTTTATCTTACAACACTGAAAACAAAAGGAGGCATAGGATTGCTTTCCAATTTCAGAGGTGTTCAGTTAGGCATGTCCGTTTAGCACCAGGAATTCACAGCCTGCAGCTCCTCTGTGTCCAACAGCAGGAACAGCGCTTAGGCTTTGACATGCGTTCAAGTCATATGCCTGAACTGTGCTAAGGGTTTCTGGTTTCTGGCCAGACTGTGAATATATATCAGCTACACAGGTGTGAATAACAGCCGCATTTTCAGTATCGTTACTAAATTGAGAGAGCTTATCACAGAATACCGGAATAGACGAACCGCAGGTCCAATCTGAGTCCCTCTGTGCTATTGTGGAAAAGATGATCTGGAAATTGAATGATAATTTTATGCATTACATAGCACCTATTTCATGCAAAATATATGCTCATGAGTTTAATTCTTAACGTTATTCTATACAGTGTCTCATTAAAATTCATCCTTAAGGTGCCAATAAGATGCCTGCAACATTTTAATATGGGAGACATCTACATAATGCAGCAAAATCACACAACTGACAGGATGACGCACACCCCCTCCTGGTATACCTGCTTTTTCCTCTTTACTTTAATGACAATTCAACACAATCCAGCAAATGCTCCACTGACTGAAAAGACGTGTAGATCATTAGACCACCTTATCCAGACTGTTTTAATAAGATCTTGCCATAAATACTTTAAATGCTCAAAAAACTTAGAAAATTAACTTGAATTCTGACATTGATTTGTGAAACACTGAAGACATCTCACCTGTCTCACCCAAACTGCATGATGAGGAGTGTTATTGGGCATTCATGAGCTCATAGGCTGAAAATGTTAATGACGTTGAATAAGTTCTTTATTCAATGTGGCCATGAACCATACTGAATGCCTCATTACCCACCTAATGACTAGAGACAAAAAAATTGATTTTCTAAGTCGTTGTCCCAGTATTAAAGTTGGAAAAGTAATTGTTGTGGGTCAAACCCAAACAGAAAACAGACAGTTCATTCTTTGATTTGGAATAAGGCTTTGTGTCATTTTGAAATGTCTCTTTCTCCCTTTTCATATCACATTGAAGCTACACATAAAAAAGAAATCAGAGTTCAAAATAAAAGTCAGAAATACTTCGGTTTGTGCATTTGCTTGGTTTTTTTCCCTCATTCTTTTTTGGCAGATGCTTCACCAGATAAACACCAGTAATTTCAGTTAGTCTTTTGTTTCTTCAGTGAATAAATTGCATTCTTAAGAAATTCTGGCCACATGGGCCTTGTCTCTACGGTTGAGGCAGAGAGATGCTGTGACAATCCCACTTGCTAGTGCTAGCCTGAAAATTGGGTGACCACTCTGGTGAGAAGCACTTGAGCTAAGAAGCCCTCTTGAGATGCAAGTATATACATTACTTTGGACGTCTATATAGAATCATAGAATGGTTTGGGTTGAAAAGGACCTTAATGATCATCTAGTTCCAACCCCCCTGCCATGGGCAGGGACACCTCCCACTAGACCAGGCTGCTCAAAGCCCCAGCCAGCCTGGCCTTGAACACTTCCAGGGATGGCGCATCCACAACTTCCCTGGGCAACCTGTTCCAGTGCCTCACCACCCTCACAGTAAAAATTTCTTCCTAATACTTAATCTAAATCTCCCCTCTTTCAGTTTAAAACCGCTACCCCTCTACCTATCACTCCACTCCCTGATAAAGAGTCTGTCGCCATCTCTCCTGTAGGCCCTCTTTAGGCACTGGAAGGCTGCAGTCAGGTCTCCTCGGAGCCTTCTCTTCTTCAGGCTGAACAACCCCAACTGTCTCAGCCTGTCTTCACAGCAGAGGTGCTCCAGCCCTCTGATCATCTTTGTGGCCCTCCGCTGGACCTGTTCCAATATGTCCACATCCTTCCTGTGTTGAGGACTCCAAAGCTGGACACAGTACTCCAGGTGGGGTCTCACCAAGCAAAGTAGAGGGGCAGAACCCCCTCCCTCAACCTGCTGGCCACACTTCTTTTGATACAGCCCAGGATACAATTGGCTTTCCGAGCTGCGAGCGCACAGTGCTGGCTCATGTTGAGCTTCTCATCCACCAACACTCCCAAGTCCTTCTCCTCAGGGCTGCTCTCAATCCATTCTCTGCCCAGCCTGTATTTGTGCTTGGGATTGCCTTGACCCAGGTGCAGCACCTTGCATACCTATATATATATATACACGCACACACATACATATACATATACACATAGACACATATATATGTATATGTACGTATACACTATATATATATATATTTTGGACGTGTACACTAACATGTGAGTGTAGCTGTGCAGCTTTCCTGAACAACTGCTGACTCAGATGGAAAATGCTTGATGTTGCCAGAAATTGTCCTCTAACAAAAATACTTATTTTGTTGTGATCCAGCTGTTACTACCTGAAACAAATTGGTACCGAATTCTGTCACCTTGCAGTGTTAAAAACTGGATAGCACTGGATGGAAGAGTGGACATCCTTCACTGAGGGATGCAGTGTCTCAATTTGGTCATGTAGCCAGCAAGCTCATTTCTTGTTTACCTATCTAAACAATTAAATGATCATGTAAGAATGGTTAAGTGTTTATAAAGGGCTTCCTGTGGTTTCCCAGTCTGGAGCTTGTTTACTTGGCAGAACAGATGGTGTTCCCAGGGACAGGGGAGAGGAGTATTTAAGTGCTCCCTGTGGGCCAGGCAACAGAGAAAGAGAAATCCCGGGGCAGGGGTTTGGCCTATGGTGAGGATATTCACATCTGGATTTTAAGGGAAGGCTATGCAGAGGTCTGTATGCCCTACGCAAGCAGAGGAGACTATTCTTCTTTGCTGCTTTTAACTTTTTTAAATTTTTGTTTTGGTTTGGTTTTTTTTGCCAGGGACTTTTACAAGCACTGCAACCCTCCAGTATTCTGGATAGCTGCAGTGAATTACTTCCACTAAGAGGCTGAATTACACTTTATGGATTTCGTGGGTTGTTGTTTTTTTCCTAAAACCAAAGGACTTTATGGAAGAGACATTCTGCTTTACAACAGATTTTTTTTTAATGACTGCTTGTTTCTATCTTCACCTGTTTTGGTACCGCACAGAAAATACGTTGAGTGGCTGTAAACACACAGTGTTTATGAGTCTGACACTGTGGAGTTTTTAGAAAATACACTTTATTGCATTCCCAGGAGTAAAGACAGCTACAAAAATAAAAAGCACTGGAATAAAGGAGGTTTTATACATTCTAGAATATACTGTAGTCCTCGTGACCTCTTCACAGTCAGCATTTTACTCCTAGCAACTAGACAGTTTAGTATAACAAATTGTAAGGGATTCTTAAATATGTCATCTTTTGGTGAACTGAGATAGCTTTAATACCCTTTTTACGCCTTTTACTTTACACTGAGTCCTACTAAATACTTGGCAATATCAGGACATCCAGAAGTACTGCTGCATAATGTCACTGAATGGCAAGTGCTGAGCTCTCAAATGGCAAGTGCTTCTGGGCGAGGTGCTGTTTTCTCTTCCCTTGAAAACTGTTTCCTTACAGTCATCACCTTTTATTCCACCCTTTTCACCTTAGAAAGCCCATATGCCTCAGGCTTGGAGGTGAAGCTAAAAAGGAAATGTCAACCTAATGAAAAACAAGCAAGTGTTTTGTGAGTTTGTACTTGGAAGTGTTCGACACCAGAGTGCTCAGCCAGGTCAGGTTCTCACGTAGTCCAAGGACATCTGCTACTGTATGGGTCCTGAGGTCATCATCACACTGCGAAATATTCTCAGCTGCTCTCAGCTCCAACGATGACTCGCAAAGTTATCTATTATATAAAGCAATGTAACCAACTTGATCATAATGATTCTGGGGTGGGGTTTTTTGACAAGTTTTTATACCTTGTTGCTTAAGTACTGGATGGAAGAGCAGAGCTCTCACAGGATTCCCTAGTATCCCAGGAGCACACGTAAAACTTTCCTGGCTAGCACTGAAATGTTCCTGGAGCACATAGGACAGCACCTGATCTCAGACATGGAGGAGGAGCAGCTGGAAGGACATTGTACTGCAGCACTTGGGATCCTGATTCGTGCTCTCAGGACAGTAGTAGGCTTCACCCCTCCCACAGAAATTCTTTCTGTTATCTTTTCCAGTGGAAAATTCTGTAAGACCCAGAGAGTCCCAGAAGAGCCTTTCAGTGAAGCAAGTAATGAGCTACTGGCTGTGGGAACAATGAAATAAGCTGAAGAGACAAAACCACAGAAACAGAAGTCATGATGATATCGCCTTCTCATTCCAAACCCTGACTTCCAGGGACAGCGTTGCAGCTGGCAGGCTCCCTCCTGCTTTAGTGAGGAATGTTTTGATAGGAGAAAGCTAAACCTTCCAGTCTATTCCCAGGCAGGCAAGCTGGACTCCTATGGTACCAATAGTCTTCAAAATTCCCATCACTTTAGTACAATCTTTTTTTTTTTTCATCTGTAGATTGATAGGATGGAGAATCACGAATGAATTGTCATTAGAGAAGAGCTGTCTCTGGAGACAGAAAAATCTTTCAGGAAAAGAGCAAATATAGGAAGCTGTTAACTGGAGACTTTTATTCTGTTTTTATACTCCTTCCTGGCTGTCCATCTTTGACCGCTGCCAGAGGCAGAATATTGGGCTATCTGGATCTGGCTCAGTAAGGACCTTCTTATGCTGTTTGACAGGATTTTTCAAAAATGGTATTTGAGCAAGGAAGTGTTGAGTTCCTGAATATTTTTCCGGCTGTTAATAACCGTGGGGCAAAGAAAAGGCAATTAAAGATCACACTGGTGTCAGCAGCCAGCCATTAGCACAAGCAAGCAAGGCCAATGGATGGAAGAGAAGGAAGAGATCCAGTCCTAGGACTTGGTGAATTTCCTGCTTTTGCATTTCCTGCTTTCCCTGATAACAAAAATACCAGGGAACATTCATGTGCCAAGCCTAAGGGTGCCAGGTCAGATGTGGAGGCCCACCTTAGAGTGTTGCCAGAGCAGTATGTTGTTTGAAGAATATCTTTCTTCTTTGAAGAACAAAGGAGGGAATATGAGAGGAGAAGAAGCTGGCAGACAGCCTTAGAGAGGAAGATGCCCTGAGAAGTCTTCCAAAACACGGCCTCACATGAGACCACTGAGTGCAATGGAGAGGGGCTGAGATTGCAAAGATGGCAAGGTAGAGTTTTCAATGTACAGAGTTATTCAATGAAAAGCAAAGGCTGAGCAGATTCTCATGCAAATGTCCAAGCTGTCAAGCCACCATAAGACTCACCTGTCAGGCATGTTCGATGCCCTTTCATATCGTCTGATGAATTTTCCCCCCGGTGGTCTCACATCAAGACGAACTGCCAACTCTTCTTTGTGGTCTTCTACCAATAAATGCAGACCTTCAAGGTAACACACAATCAGCATTCAGTATTACGTCCATTTAAATGTCAGATTATTTCATCATCCCAAACCCATGACAGTGAAGGCAGCTTTAAAATACACTGCCATGATATTGCAGTTGTTTCCTCGAAGTTCAATACCACAAAGTATGAAAAGAAACATCAGGTTCCTTAAGGATGTGTGTGTGAAGCTCTTGCAGACACAGCCACTGCAATATGTTTAAAAGACAAAGTAATATCTGCCGTCTCTCCACCCCCTGGCTCACCATTGCAAACCCATCTACTTGCTTGCTGAATATGTCGGCATGTCTGGAGTCAAGGCATGCGATGCTGCATGGCACAGAAAAAATGCACGGCTGAAATCTTCCCTCTTGCTATGCTGCCAGTTCCACCAAACCCTCACCTGGGCTGTATTACGTATTACAACGTACACATATGTGATACGAGGCTGATGCAGAGCTTAGTGTGGAAAATCAGGGGGAAATTAGAATTAGAAGGAAAAGTTCCTAATTCTCCTCAGTGGAGTCAGACCCTTGAGGCCAGAGTCATTCAGAAGTCTGTCACTTTGAGAATTCTGTAACCTGAAGCCATTGGAGCTGGGTCTGTACTTTGGAGCTACAGTTTCCACTGACAGTGAAATCTGCCATAAAACCAAGAAACTCATCAGGCAGAAAAAAAAACAGTACACAGAAAATTTCACTGCTTCAGGCACTGACAAGTGTTATACTGAGGTCGTCTTCTAAACAGAGAAAACATTGTCCATACCTTCTCTATGTAAAATGCACAAGTGTTAGATTTTAACCTTTTCTTCAGTGATCTGGCTCCTAAAAAACTTAAACTCATGAAAAGATATTTTCTAAACAAGTTAGAGAATAAATATATGATGGAATAGATATAAATTAATAAGACTTTACATGTTTACTGGATTTTATTTGGAGGAGGTGAAAAATAACATTGTACCTGTTTTTAACCTACCACAATTCTGTGGAGATCAGTTCAAGAAACTCAAAGCTCATGAGCGTACACTCAGAGGAGTACCAGAGATGGGCACACAGTAGTGCCCAGCCCTCATGTTCTACTTTTCTGCAGCTGTGGACCAGAAATACTTTTTGATGTCTCAGGGCAAATACGCCAAGTTCACCTAAGCCATCCTGGAATTTTTGATTTGTAATGCTGTAGGGACCTTCACAAGGCCAAGTACCACGAGGGATGCTAACCAGCAGCTTCAAAGAGGTTATTTGCAATGATGGGACAATCACCTCTCTACTTTTTCAGAATTGCACCCCGCAATTCATGTTCTGAGTTTCACTTCACAGTAAATTTTCCCGTATCTCAGCAGAGGCAAGGCTTTTCAGGTTTTCTCTATGTCTTTAGAATTAGACAGAATTGCTGCGTGCAGGCAGGTGCCGTTTTCTTCAGCTTCCAACAGGCACTGCTAGCTTCATGTTTTGCTAGGACGATCAGATATTTCTTTGGTATGTACTATTTATTTTAGAATACTTTATAAAGCAGCAGGGAGCATTGAAGTTTTTGACCTGTGGCTCTAAAAACACATGAGAAGTCAATCAAAATGAAAGACAAAAACGCACACTGAAATCTATTGTCCAGGGTTTTCTTCAACAAACTTAGATGCGAAAGATGAAGGAAACACAACAATGGGGGAAAAAAAAGGCACAAAAAAGGCACTTCAAGAACAATAGCCATCTGAATCTGAAAATTACAACAAGCCTTGCAGCATAACAGAACCAAATATTCTTTGGCTCCCCTTAGACAGGGAGCTCCTTGGAGTAGGAAAAGGCAGCAGAAGGCAAAGCAATGAAACAGTAGTGTCCCACTAACCTGCACCTCTGCCTCCAGCATGTCCACGTCACACTGGCAGCTCAAAGAGGCCAGAAGAGGCCAGAGGGAAAGTCAGAAAGACACTGTAGGACTGTGCAACGCCCACGTGTATGAATCCATGAGCACAGGACAGGTCCAGCCACACAGGGTGGAGGTGGTCCTATGAACTTAGCCTACAGGGGTCCATAACGGGATGTGTCCTGGAGAGGGGTCAGACCTGCCACGGGGAGCTGAGTCCTGCACCCCTGCTGCAAACTCCAGGGTTGTGCGTATCCCTGGCTGCCACTGGTATTAAACATGGCTGATACTCTTATAGCGAGTGCTTTAAACTCTCTTGTGGAGTATCTGATTCCAGAATATTTTAACTGCAGTTGTGCTTTATTGTTACTGCAATTGCTGGAACTGCTGACTTTACACTTTTGTAGGATGCTTGATTATTTGTCTCGCATATCTTTTTTTTTAGAAGAATGGACAGGTTAAACTATACAAACAACATCAAAATGTTCTCTAAAGAATGGAGAAATAGGATTAAAAATGAAACCCTGTTTACTAAAATAAGAGAAACCCTGCCGAGCTATGATGTGACTGGATGACTAAGCCAGCTACCCTTCCTTTAAGTGTGCTCTTCCCATGAGCAGATGGTTTACTATTATGACCAGGGGATCTGAAGCCAGAGAAATTATCCAGTTGTGAGAATGCCATTGGGGAGAACAAATTTCCTACTTTCTTCTTCCTCCTTCTTGTCTTCTCTTCCTTACTGCTGCTTCCTACCAATCTGGTCTCTGTAAGCAGCGTGGGAGATGTCATTGTATTGCCTGCAAGGGAGAAGAGGCTGTTGCTGCCACTTTTAAAGGAGATACAAAGAAAGTGCTGTTTCACATTTCTGCTCCAAGTAGTGAGCACAGCAACAGGGGCCAGGTAACACACTGACCATGGCTAGATTGGTGGAAGAGGGGAAGGGATCAGTACTCATTTATCACCAAGTGGCTATTTTAAGGTCCTTCTGCAAGTTCTTTATTTTCCCACAACTTCCCTTCCTAGGCACACCATTACTGATTTTTAATGCAATTCAAAATCTCAAAGCCCATCAGTTACCAGTGCTCAATTAACTCCTGAGGTGCGCCGTACTGTCACATGGACCCTTCGATCTTGGCTGTAACATCCATGCTGCCATTTCTGCCGTGGCCAGGTCCTTCAGTTCCTGCTGTCGCGTGTCCTGGGGCTCAGCTGCCTCAGCTGAGAAAACCTACTCCACCTGCTTCTCCTCTGCTCATGTCCACCTGGTGCAGTAGTGTCGCTTGCATCTGGGATGACTCCACTGCACATTGGCATGACTGCTTCCCACCTTTATCACTGCTAGCATCATTTCACAAACCATACTGGACTTGCTGCTTCGCCCTATCTGTCTCAAGACACCTGTCAGGCCAAAGTGACTCTGCTGGCTGACAAGCACAGGCATCTTGTCTTCAGAGTTCCTGTGACCTCCAATGCATCAGCGGTGCCACAGTAATTGCACAATGTTAAACACAGACCTGGTTGTGACCTACCCCTCCTACGTGTATCTTCTCAATAGCCCTCTCAAGCTGCTGATGCAGGCAGCCTGATTAGGTGCAAATTTCCTTATGGCTCCCCCATCTGAGGGGTCTGCGGGGGGAGACATTCCCATGAGGTTGTCTAGAATATATCTGTACACTTTACGTCTTTATTTGTTTATTTTATGTCAGAATTTGTTGTGTTTTCTGAGTCGCTTGAAGCTTCAAGACAGGATTTTTTACACTTTTCCCCCATATCTAACATAATTTATGCGTAATGTAGTACTGTTTACACTGTTAAATGTGTTGTATTTCCAAGCAAAAAACTTCTGGTGCCAAGTGCAACCCAATGGCATTCAAAGAAAATGATTTCCTAAAGAGATAATGATCGTGCACAAATGGATGACCCAGTTTCATAAGGTCACCTCCCAGAGTGTTACTGCCCTTTCAGTTTCTCATTAAAGACATTGCAATAGATGCCGGTTTTGGGTCATTTGTATGCAAATGAAAGGTTTGCTTGCTTTTTACATGAGCTGGAAAGCACTACCTTCACTCGCTCTTCTTAGTTATATTTTTCTCCCTAGAGCAATAGGCTTCTCTTATTGTTGCCTGAATTATGGCAAGAGGAACTTTCCTGGGTGGATGAGCCATGGATCATTTTGACTCTTTCATCTATATTCCATACTCTCTTGAGAGTTCCTGTATTTCTTGAAAGCATCCTTAGTTTCCTTTCCAGTTGTTGTCAACATTTGTCCGTCCACTGAATGAATTCAATCCCTGAGATCCAGAGGTTAGCATCTTTTTAAATCAACAATAAGCATCCTTTTCCATCTGGTACTATTATAAATTTTAACTTTACAATATTTTTCTTCATCCAAACACTTTCTGACGTGGTTCTATAATGGATTAAAGTTTACCTCTGTAAGACCAGAGTTTCATTGACTTCTACCATCAGTGACTTGTCTTTGCTGATATTGGTGTCCCTGGTGCATGTAAACATCATGGAAAATCAGTCCATGTCCTGTGGACCTTCAGGTGGACAGTCCATTTACCCTCTACTATGCCGTTTTCCGTTACTCCCATGAAGATATCTGCTTGCTTCCTCTACAGGTGTCTGCTGATGCTTGCAAATGCCTGTGTAGTGTTGCCATCCTTTTACAAATGGCAGATATCATCTTGCATGAGTTGTTTGTCCACCCTGAGTTTCTCAGAGTCTTGGTCTCTGTGGACTCCCACACTGACTGCATTGTGCTTTCCTGCCTCAATCTCATTTGCAGAAACGTTGTGGGTTTCTTTTCATGTCTGCAGCATCAAAGCAACACCTAACCTCCTCAAACTTCAGGCAAGTCCTTCATTGCTTTAGAAATGTTAATTGCTTTGCCATGAGTTGATTCTGGGTACTTGAGTAGATGCTGCCTTGAATGATTTTTCCCAGAATCTAACTGGGACATTATCATAAGATTGAAAAACTGTTTCTAACTTTCTAACAATCACAAATATAATTTTATTTTTAGCACCTTCTTTGTAATGTCTGTTTAAAAACATACATCTAACACGTTTCACTTTACCTTGAGAGCAGTGCTCGAATTGCTGTAATAATCTTTTATAATTAGCCTCCTCTGCTTAAGTTAATGGGAAAATATTTTTAACAATCAAGGTGCTTCAGAACTTCTGTGTCAGAAATTAAGCTACTTTTCCAGTGGCACTTCTGGCTTATGGATACAGACTGAAGTAATAGGCAAATAACTCCAATTATTTTCTGTAGTCGGAAACAATTTTGGTGCTAGCAAAGCTTTTAACTTCTCTATTTTTCTGTTTAGGATATTGCCTTGCTGTTTATTCTTGGTAAAACTAGTTGTTCAATGATCACCTTGAGCGAAGAATTTGCTGCGTTCAGTGAGGGATTCCACACTGAGCAGGCTTTCATAACCTGAGCCCCTTCACAACTCGACCAGTTCAAATAGCAGAGCCTATTTAATAGAGTAATCCCTCCCAGACTGTACAACAATGCGGTGGGCCCAAGATTTGTTTCAAACTCAAATTTGAAACAATATAGTGCCTGGAGCAGAGAATTAGGGGGAAAAAAGAAGGAAGTTTGCTAACGATTTGGTCTTAAAATTTTGGAGATTATGTTACTAATAAGCAGCGAACTGACCTTTCCAGCCAGACTTTTCCCTAATAGAAATGAGGAAGCAAGATATTAGGGTAACCTCAGCATTATAAGTGTGATGTCAGTGGCCCTTATCTTGAATTTTTGTGGGAAGATGTACAGTACAGGTACACTACTGCATATATATGACAAAAGTGTGTCATTGCCAGAAGAAAAGGAGGAAAAAAAAGAATCCCCAGTCAAGCATCTGCAATGTGTTCAGCAGTACTATTAACTTCTCACTAATGCTTGCAGACAAATGTTGGCTGTGGTTGCGATCTCCTAATGTTTTCCAAATTGATGGATTTCCAGCTGAAATTGTTTATTTCCTACCAGAAACAACCTAGCACTACTGGAAAGCTGTCCAGTGAACAGCGTAAATGAATACTCCTTTTTTCCTAAGCTTTGATACTTTTCTGTGCCAGTTATAGCTTTCAATAATGGAGAGGTTTTAATTAAGTTGATGGACATAAGTGGGATTAATATGCATTGAGGCATGTGTGAAATACTGTAGCAGTTAATAGGGAATGCAGCTTTTCTGATGACTTCTGTTCACCCAGCACATTCCTGATAACAAGGAAATCCTTCATTCTTGGAACAACTGTTCAATGTAGGGAGTTACTGATATAGATTTTCCTCTGGTCTGAAAGGATTATTTTCTTTTGTTTATTGCTGTCATTTGTGCTCATAATATGGGTTTTGTGGTAGAGCATATCTTAAATAAGCCTTATGTTCTTGCCCATTAGTCTATAATATATTACGTGGCATATTTTAAAGATGATAAAATCTTCAAGCTTTAAATGCAAACTGCAACCTGAAGCCCTAAGTAACCAGAGATCAGTCAGTCATAAGTGTGGAACGTGACTAAGTAAATTACAGAGCAGTAACAGCCTGACAACTTTAGATGCATATATAAAATACCACAGGATCAGTTAGATCCAGCTTTGAGTTTAGATCAGGTCATTCGGGGTCTTGTTCTGCTGAGACATGAACATCCTCACGGGTGGAGTTTCCGCAGCCTCTCCAGGAAACCTCTTCCTGTGTTTCAGTGCCCACCGTGAAACTTTTTCCTGGTACATGGGTTTGCTTTCCACTGCAACTGCAACTCATGTAGATTACCTTGTCTTTTCTTCCTGAGAAAAGTCTGGCTGCCATCTCCGTAGTGCCTGACCTATCCTACCTATCCTGCCGCATGGGGTTATTCTAAGACAAAACACTTTGCATTTGTTGATGTGGTTCCCAGCTACTCATCTCCCCAGCCTGTCAGGAATCCCCCTGAATAGGGACTTTATGCCTTAACCCCCAGCCCATCAGCTGTACTCCACAGCCTGGTACCATCAGCAAAGCTTCTGAGGGTTAGTTACTCCCTACCATCACCCACGGCATTTATAAAGACATTAAGCTGTACCGGCTCCAGTAGCAACCCCAGAGAAAAAGCATTAGCAAATGACCATGAGGCAGGTTTTGTACCTATGATCTCAACACTTGAATCCCAGCAATCTGATCAATTTTTCACCCACACTGTATTCCATCTCTCCAAATAAAATCCCCCCAGATTGCTAGAGGGACATTATGGGCCACCATGCCTAATGCCTTGCTAAACTCAAGGTAAATGACACCCACTGATTTGCAAATGCTGATGCTCAAGCGGGAAGCAGTAATGAAATGCTTGGAGTTTTAACGAGGAGGATAGGCTGCTGCATGCCTTCGGGGGGAAAGAGTTCTCGAAGGGAAGCCTTCAAAGCAGAAGGTACAGAGTGGCTGCCCTGTGTCTACCCAGCAAATTTAATGACCTCCGGGGATATGATACAGCATGCTTCAAGCCTCTGGGTGGGAAAAGCCTAATTCATTTAAGACTTTGTGTAACAGTGCTTAATGTATGACTTTAATCCAATATGAGAAGGAAGAGGAAGAGAAAAATTTGTATGGCTTTTTAATCTGGGGTGGGCGAGAAATGGGGTCACGCTTTCCTGCTAGCTGTAGTTTTACCAAAATTAAGAGAAGTCTTTTTTTTTTTTTTTTCCCCCTGCTCTTGGCCTTAGAAAAAATAATCAGAATGAATTTTTAAGAGCAGAACAGGAGAATGGAGGAATCATTAGCTTGCAAACAGACACTGTGAAAACACAATTAAGAATAACCTTTTTGGAGTAGGCAGTGCAAACACTACTCAGGCAGTAAACTTAATGGGTAACCCACAGCCCCTTCTTGTTCAAGGGCTGTAGTGGGAGCAGGCAATAACATGAAGAGGTCAAAGGACCAAAACAGCGTCCTGGAATTATCCCCTCAGTCTGATAGCCGTGCTTGGCTGATGATAATGAAAAGGCTGGGAAACTGCACTGATTAGTGCCCTGCTTTCCTTGCACCTGTACAGGCAGCAGATAACATTTTCCTACCACTATCCTTTAAAGTTGTTTTGAAGTCTTAGTTAAGGTTGCAGTAAAGCAAGGTAGTGAGAAATAAGAAGCGTGAACTGAAGGGAAGTTGTGTTGTGGAAATGGGAGAGCTGTTGCAGAGATTATAAACTTGTATTTTGTATAACAAAGAGTACAAAGTTTATGCAGCATTTAACGCTGTCAGACTGATAAAAGCCCTGGATTCTGAGTGATTATGTGATGAGCAGCACTGGCTGTCACCTAGCATTGATTTAGGTGGTGAACACAGTACAAAAAGAACGCTAAAATGGCAAAGCAGTCAGGCACTCTAGAAAAGGGGAAATCCCAGTATCAAAGTACAGCTTCGGGGGCCCTGACTCCACCTGTGTTTTACGATACCTCTAGGAGCAACCACCGCAGGGAGAGCTCTGCCTCCCACCCGGGGTCAGGGCTGCAGCCGCTCTGTGGGGAGAACGTAGCTAATGAACTCCAAGGATTTTGACTGATCATAGCTTTTAAGGCAAGAGAGTATCACTATGACTAGTCCAGCTCATGAAACCTCTCAACCTCCAAACTTCCTTGAATGCATTCTGGCATATGCACACAGGGAGCTGCAAATTCTCACTGTGCCAGTAAAACCACGTGCACTAGGAAAACCTTATAAGAAAGGTTGGGTCCATGCCCCAAAGGCTATGAGCTTCAAATCTCCACCCTGCAGTAGTCATAGAAAAATTTTTGAAGTGCACAAAACAGTATTTCACCACCAAGCCAGCTGAGAATCCCTCAAATCACTTCCTCACCCTCCAGCCCCCAGAACTGTCCCCATAAAAATATTTATCTAGCTCCCTGTTGAAGCATTTGAGCCCAAACCGTAAAATCCTGACAAAGTTATAACAAAATGCAAATGGAGCATCAGACAGTCTTAGCTATTGGTGGTGCTATTAGCAATGCCTACTTTTATGACCATGGGGGAAAAATGTCAGTGTGTTCTCCATACCGCACAGCACAAGGCTCTTCCCTGCAAACTGGTCTTCGTAACTTGCTTCTTAAATGCAGGGCGTAGAAAATGTCATGCAACTTAAAATGCTGTCTGCCACTTTAAAAAGAGCTTTCCTTAAAATGTTTCCCACAAAGTATCTTTACATCTTTTCACATGTATCTTTAGTATTACTCACTTTTTTTTTTGTTCTCAAAACTTATTTCAATGACATTCAATTTTGGTAATGATTCAATTATGAAAGCACTGCTCTGTTATTACAAAAAAAAAAAGAAAGGCAGACAGACATTACAAAAGGGCAGACACAAAGAAATTATATTTTATTGCAGAGCCAACACGTTGGTCTGCTCCTGTCAACTCAGCCCTGCCACTATGTGGGACTTGGTGCGACACAAATACATGAAACAAGTTTCCCATCAGTGTGGAGGAATAAGGAAGATAAGCAAGCTAACTAAGATATTGGAATAAGGAGACAGAGACTGAATCATGCAAATAACAAAAGATTATTTTTTTTCCCTAAGCTTCTATTGCTTTGAAGAATAAGAGGTTGTAGATGAAGCAGAGGTGCTGCTGCTGTCAGGTGTTGACCTAATGCAGTGCGGGTTGCCTCGTATTGACCCCCTGCCCCGAGCTGGGGTTCCACCATTCCACAGGCATTTAGCATTTTGGCTCCCTTTAAAGCAAAGTAGGTCACGGGGTTTTCTCACCCACCCTCACACCACACACTCCCCAAACGCCCACCCACACACATCCACACACACCCCCTCCTGTGGAAAGAGAAGAAAGCATTGAAAAAACCATCTTCACTAGGGGGACGCTCATCAGGGTACGTTCATCGAGGATGACAGAGACCATAGAAATTGTTTAAAAAAGGGTTTGTATGTGAAGGGAAATCTTCTATTTTAAAACGAGGTTCTAATCTCAAATAAATTAGGGTAAAAACTGAAATTCTTAGTGAAATAAGATTGGAATCTTGCTTCTCTTTAGTAGATAACCCTGAGATAATGGGCGCTAGAAGGCTAAGATACCTTCAAGGACTTGTATGGAGAAGTCAACACAAAGGATTTTCTTAACTTCTTGCTAGATGCAGAGATATTTACTGGAAAAGGAATAATCTCTGTCAAATAGTCTGTTTTCAGTCAACAAATGCCAATAAAAAGAATTGCTTGATCATTTTTTTTCTGACCTAGGTTGAAAAAAACATTTTTCTTTCTAGGTTATAATCTCAATAATACTTTATAATCTCCTTTACATGCCGCCCTGTGTATGAATGCACATGCAAAAGCTTTAAGCTGATTCCAGGCTTTGTTCAAGCCAAGCTAGAGCAGACTTCTGTTCAGCACCAAATAGGTTGCCTGGCACTATAAATAACAAAAATCTCCTTTTCTCCATCATCAGCTTTCAATCACAGCACAAGTGTAATACGACTGTATGATTTCTCTGTAGCACCTTGGTGCTTTCATAGGCAAGACAGAAAGCTTTTCTGCAAAGTCAATAGGTCTCCTGAGAAGAAAGGCAAGTGCCACAAGACCTTTTTTAATTGCTTTTCTTTGGCTGACTTTAACTAATGCTGTGGGCATTTGTCCTCGCCGTGACAGTTTGGCCTTCATTGCCCCTTTGCTCAGAACAGGGGCTATTTTGGCAGGGAGTAGACACTTAGATATTGCAAGTGGCGATGTGAAGAAAATAGAGAATAAATGTTTTACGTACATGATGTAGATTCTCAGCATAACAATGCACATCTGAAGAGGCAGACTTTGTATGTGGGTTTTTTTGTTGTTTAAAATCCTAATAGTGCTGGACAAGAAATAAGGTGCTGTACTTTGACCTTTTCAGGACTGGCTTTTTGCATGCACTTTATTCTTTCCTTTCAACAGCCTTTTAAATCCTAGTGGATGTGCCTCAGTGTCAGCTTCTCTGCCCTAACTCCTTCACTCACTGTGCTTTCAACCAGTGTCCCACAGATTTCCTACCCTTCAGGATAGGTGCAAGGCCTGTCTATGGAAATAGAAATAGCCAAGGAGAGAGAGGTTTAAATCAGGTCAGGTAAGAAAAACTGTAGATTTTGGCTACAGTGGTTAATAGTGCTAATTAATTTTCTTTAGAGCTTAACTTTAAAAAATGACTTTCAAAACAATCTTTAAGTTGCTATTGTTCAAAAGTGTGTATTAAAAATAGAACATTCTTCCGATCAAGTTTTCCATGCCAAATGTTTTATCCCCAGTGCTCTCTGTGTGGATCCTTTTCCAGGTCCAAGGAAATTAGGGTGGTCTTTCCTTAAAAAATGTCTTAATGCTGACTTTTACTTTCACTGCTGGATGTGCTCTTCTGCTGGTGGCCGTTTTTCTTCAGAAGGTCCTGCATTAAAATTCGGCTACAGGAAAAAAACCCATTTCTTTATCAGACACCCAAAACTGAGAGCAATTCACACCCACACAACCCACCGACGGCTCGGAGATGAACAGCGTTGCTTTAACTCCCGGTGTCAGAGAAAGGATTGGACATCACTTTTATCAGAAACATAATGTTTGCACGGAGACTTTCTTCTAATGATGATGATTTCAAGTGAGCAACCAAAGCTTGTAGGTCACAGCCAGCCAAGGGCTTGGTACCCCTCAGAGAGCAAAGCATCACCGTGATCCCACACTTCAGCCAGCAGCACCTGCGTTGGTCCAGCAAGCCCCCAGGCCAGGCTTGCATTGTGCCCAGGGCATTTTGCAGTTTCTAATTAAGCCCTTTGATGATCTTCCTGATGCTTTTCCCTTCCCCCCTCCCAACTAATTTTAGACGCTCATGTTCAGTGAGATACAGGAATAGAAGCGACTCAGCTTGCAGTCACCCTCACTTAAGAAAGCTGGATATGAAAGTGTTTCTGAGCTACAGTTACACCAAAAATCAGGACATTGGAGACAATTTTGCCAGAGCTGGATGCAAAGATCATAGCAAGTTCCTAAATTAACTCTGAAAAATAGCCTCTGGCAAATTCATGTCCCTTCCCATGCTGCCACCTGTTCTCGTGACCCAACCTACCCCTCTTTAGCTTACCGTGGGACTTCTACTCTTCCTGCTCCACCAGAAGCTCCCTCACCTGGCCTTGCCTAATTTGACCTAATCTAGAACAAACTGTGGCACCTGAGTCACACACAGGCGTGGGCTACTTCCAAATCAGTGTGTCAGTGCTCTTTGTATTAATATTTTTTAATCACGTTTTGAATTCCTCTCTTCTCTGTGTAGCTCCTCAATGAAGCCCCTGAATGAACCTGCTGTTTCTCTATCAGTATAATTTATTCATCTTTTCTTTCTCTGGAGGGAGCCTCAGTCTGCGCCTTAAGTGTATGAAACCCTTTGAAATCAACAGGGGCACGTGCCAAGCAAAAAAGCAGCACCTGGCTATGGTGTTAATCCAGTGGAGTCACTGCTTCTGGGAAATTTTCTGTTCCTAAATTATTCTGAGCTGGTTCAGCAAGGGGTTTCTTGGAAAAAGGTAGTAAAGAAATCCCCCTTTTGCCCCAAGGTTAGGAGTTATTTTGTTAGACCAGATGATATGACAGCATGATTCTATCAGGACAAATCAAAGTTTACTGAGCAAATCTGTGTTCTATAACCTGATTTATTGGTGCCATCTGCCAACACCCATGAACAGATGCTCTGTAGGACCTCACTAATGTGCAATAATGACTGGGAGAAACCCACTGCAAATGACTGAATTTTAAAAGTTATTGAGGGTAGCGGGAGAGATAACAAACATAATGAAAAATATCCAGGAGAATGCATCCCAGTGTTCATTTTTCAGTTCCATTTCCGTGACAGCAGTACTTCAGAGTGTACTCATCTACATATGTGGGTATGCAGTGTAAAAATAAACCAAGTACTCCTATTTTCCTGTGATTTTGCTCCAGTCCATTGCTACTGTATGCTTCAGAGAAAAGAGACCATTTTGGTGTGAGCAGTTACAGTCACAGCTTACCCCAAATCAATGAGTCCTTTCTGATTGCAAGAATTCTTTTTACGGTCATAATCCAGCAGGTCAACATTGCCATATTGCTACCACTAATGTCTTTTTTTTTTTAATGGTTTTCCCCTACTCTGCAGCTATATCCAAGCCCTGTGTACTCTGAGGGCATGCCAAGGTAGAAGCAAACGAGTTTGCAATTATTGCCACCGGCAACATTAATTTTGCATTCCTGTTTCTTCAAAAACACAGGGGAGCAAAAAGAGATAACTGAAAGATGAACAACTTGTCCGGAGAGAGATGTGAAACGTGACCGGGCTCAGAGCAGGCACCGCAGTGGGCGAGTGGGAGCCGCGCTGGCTACCGCAGCCCCAGGGATGGCTCGGAGAGGTGCGGGAACAGCCCGGTCCCGGGGTCCCTGCGGCCCCCAGCCCTGCCACTGCCTCCCACTGCCTCCTGCCCCCAGGATTTCCCGAACTAGGTATTCTCCTCTTAGGAGCTGCATTAAAATTAGAAGCTGAAGCTGTAGCGACATGGGGAAACACTTCACCTTCTCTCCTAGCACGTACTGTAAGGCAGCCTGCGCTGTCAGCACCAGGGGCGCTACGTGGCGTTCATTCAAATGCTCTCAGGATCGTGGTTTTTTGATAGACACAACCTAGCCAATATCTGACAAAGTTGTAAAATCAGGGGACAACAACTTGCAACCACTGCCACTGTTTCAGAGGCTGAATTTGGATCCAGAGCTGGAGAGCAGAAAGCCTCCTTCCCTTACCACGCCAATCCATTAGAATCACACACTGACGGAAACTCTCTGTGGAGAATCTATCACTGAACTATTAATAAAATTTCCTGAACTATTAATACGGTCTGTGGGAGCTTTAATCCACCGTGGGGACTGATTATGTAAGTGCACAGGCATGAAGATGCTGGTTTTATCCTCAGTTTAAAAGACCTTTAGGTTTAAACAGTATTGTTCATGATTTAAATCTTCCTGAATCTAAGGAAAATTACTTTCTTTCAAAGGGGATTATATTTTGATTTGCAGTAAACTGGCAAGTATGGTCGAGATTAAAGTGCATTTGGATGGCAAGATGTGGGTTTGCTTTTCTGTTTGCAAAGGGTAGAACTTATGAAAGCATTTGAAAAACATTTGTGCCACAAAATTCAGATGTCCTGCAACATAGAAATACGCTGTAATTTAGTTTTTGAGCTCAGTTCGTTGGTCTATGAAGCCAGTTCGTGCAGTTCGAAAAGATTAGCTCTGAGCATCAGGTTGGATTTATTCCTGATTTTGGTATTCCAAAGATTGTTTGGCTTCTCTGACACAGTTTGGTGCTAGGAGATGCTGCAAGATCATCTTGATTTTTAGCCTTCAAGCAGTTCAGAACAACGAAACAGTAAAAGGTTTCTGATGCATACTCAAGCCAAAAGAAATAGATGTCATGAAGACAAGAACAGGCAGAAATAGTGAAAAATTGTCTCTCATTTACCTCATACCTATTGCTCCCAAGCTATTTAGCAGAACATTACGTACCGAGGGTTTTCGGTTCCAGACTCATTTCAATTCAGAAGTTTCCCTGCACAGGAGGTCTGAGTGGAGAAGGGAAACAATCTCTGTAATGTTTTCCTTTGATCTGCAACCTCGGAGACACTTCTCCAATCTGAAATGAAAGATGTATTGAGGCCTGTAAGGATTTTGGGGTGTCTGCGGCAGCTCCACTGTGGCTCTCAAGTGTTTGTTTCTTTCTTTTCTTTGGGGATGATGCAGAGGGGAATAACTGAAAACAGTAAAGAAAAAAAAAAGTAAAGTTAAAAAAAGACAAATCAGGCAAAAGAAAAGTCCCATCTTTGGCACTAGTTTCATTCAATCAAGAGGAACAACTAAAACGCTGTGTATGGACAATTTTGCCTCTAGGTTTGTCCCTTTACAGTTTGGGAAAGGAGATACTGGAGCATGGTTAGATGTGTCCAGCTCTGGAGCCCTCAGCACAAGAAGGACATGGACCTGTTGGAGCAGGTCCAGAGGAGGCCACAAAGATGATCCGAGGGCTGGAGCACCTCTCCTGTGAAGACAGGCTGAGAGAGTTGGGGTTGTCCAGCCTGGAGAAGAGAAGGTTCCCGGGAGATCTTATAGCAGCCTTCCAGTATCTGAAGGGGGCCTACAAGAAAGCTGGGGAGGGGCTATTTGCAAGGGCACATAGTGATAGGATAAGGGGCAATGGTTTTAAACTAGAGGAGGGTAGGTTTAGATTAGACATTAGGAAGAAGTTCTTTACAATGCGGGTGGTGAGACACTGGAACAGGTTGTCCAGAGAGGTGATGGAGGCCCCATCCCTGGAGACATTCTAGGCCAGGCTTGATGAGGCTCTGAGCAACCTGATCTAGTTGAAGATGTTCCTGCTTACTGCAGGGGGGTTGGACTAGATGGCCTTTAAAGGTCCCTTCCAACCCAACACATGATTCTATGATTCTAGATATATTCCTTGTTTTAGTTCACTTCAGGTCCCAATGAAGAAGACTTGGTCTGACTCTGGAGTGAGCTATCTGCCCAAACTGGTAACTGGAATCTTTTCGCTGTTTCTTCTCTGCTATTGCTGGATAGCAAGTTAGCTAGATTAGCACTGGGTTGGATGTATTTGCTCACACTGTGATTTCATCTCTGAGCAACATGTTAATATATCCAGCCTGGTTTTCAGATAAAATGATAATAGTGCCCACAAACACTAGTTTCTGCGTGTTATCTTTTATTTATGCCATTGGAATAAAATGGCATAAACTCAGGATTGGGTATTTTTAACAAGGAATCAGGTTAAGAATAGGCTCCATGATCCCAAGGTCCTTTTCACAGTAGGCTCCAAAAAATGTACCTCATTATAAAATACACCTTCCCAAGGAATCACAAGACATGAGAAATCAAAAGAGAATTCCTAAAAGCAAAAGCTCTCCAGCAGAAAATCAATTTCAGCTACTTTCACCTTGCCCCAGGGAAAGCAACAGAGACACTAAGTGGGGTGTGGGAAAGGTCTCATACATCTTCCTGGAACTGCGCAAGGCAGACCTCCAGACGGGAGCTTTTCTTTCCAAGACAGCTCTGCTCTAATTAGGGACTTCTGCAAAATTGGTATGTTGCAGTTCCAAACAGTGTCTGGATGATTCCCATATCAAATTTCTTTGGTTTAAAAAAAAAAAAAAAAAATTATGTCTTTGTCCTTGTTCTAATTGACAGCCTTACAAATGCAGGTGGACTGAGGGATGAAGGTCAAATTGAGCTTATCGTGCTTAATAGAGTAAGGAACAAAAATTAGCAGAAAGTTACACACAAAAAAAATGTTCTTTGATTGCTGTTTTTTTCCTGGCTGTTATGCTGCCTTTTCAAGGGTCTTTGTGCATTTTCAGGTGTACCTTCAGAATGGAAAGAAAGCAATTGCCTATAAATAAAACTATTATATGAGGGGCTTTCCTGTAACACTTAATCTACTGATGTACCAGACAGAATCTAGTTTATGGACTCAACAATCTATGTTGGGTGGACATAAAATTCATCTTCTATATAGGAAAGTACATCCTTCTCCTTAGTTGATGTTTTCCAGGGGTAATCTGCAAGTTTAAACCTCTGGCTGGTTCCTATAATTCTCAGCATTCAGACCTTTCCGGGTAATGTGGTATCATTAAGGCTGGTCATCATGTTCTAAAATAAACCACATTCCCCCTTGAAAATGAAGTCTGACTGACATTTCTCACTGAAGATTGTGATTAATATCATCCGTGCATTCTAGTGAGAAGACAAAACAATTTTTCATTTTCAGGCCAGTACAAATCTCTATCTTAAAGTTATTCCCCTGCCTCCCATCTCTCATGTCTTTACTGTCTTTCGCTTCAAACTCAGACTGTATCTTCTAGACTGACCTATGCTGCTACGGTACCACCTGGGACAACTGTGGCAGCTTAACCCCAAAGAGCAAAGGAGTCCAGAACTTCTGCCTTAGAGATACAGCTTGTGGGATGGCAGATTTCTTGACAAATATAGAATTTAAAAAAAAAAAAAGGCAAATATGGACCATTCCAATATTTCTTAATACTATTTTTTTTAGAATATTATGTGAAAAGTTTCAAATCTTCAAATTATCATTCCCATGTGGGAAGAAAGCAACTGAATATGTGAATTTTGCATGAGATGGGCATTTTTGGCTCTGGTCTGCTCTAAACCCCATTTTTAGGTAGGGTAGAAAATCACTTTGGGCTTCGCTTCACGCTTCTGTTGTTGGTCAATGTTTTTTCTGGGTGGGCTCAGATTCTCTGCAGCTGTTTCTCAGCACAGCCTGGTTGAAGTCCCTGCAACCTGCAGCACTGCAGCAGTTCATATCAGTCAGAGCTGTGTCCCTAAGCTCTAATGAATATTCCAGCAGCAATGGAAATACAATCGTCTTCATAGTGAATGAACACTGCAACAGAGCGTGTGCCATCCTTAAAAAGCTCAGCTCATAGTTTTCTGGGGTTTGAAATGGGATCACCTGCTATGTTACACTGCTTGGCCTCCTGAGTGCTGGCCTGACCACTCACTCGCTAGTCTTTCACAGAGCACCCAATATTGAGATCTGCAAAGGTTTCAGGTAAACTGAGGTGTAAACTGCTTATACTAATATATAGCAAAAGAAAAAAGTACCACTTCATGCTTGCGGACACTCACAAACATTACCCAAATATGGTTTAAGATGACTGCCACAGAAATCCATGGCCAGTGCTCAAGAACGTAGGGAGTCCTGCCAATCTGACCTGGGTGGTGAGAGGTGGTGGGACGCCTACGTAGTGCTCAATCTGGGAAACAATTAGACCTTGAAGTGGCACAGAAGCTATACCGAGCAGGTGTATAAGGGGATTTTCCATATCATCTCACAAATCCACCCCATACCCTCACCAGCTGTGCTCAATCTCTGGTGTTCTGGAGGAAGGTGAGAGAAAGCCCCAGGATACCTTGCGTTAATTGTGGGGGGAATGAATCTGCCTGAGTCTGGAAGCCAAATCCCTGAAGGAAGAGACCTGATTATGCTCTGTCTTTATGTGGTGAGCTGTAGGGGTTAGGAGCACAGGCAGGACGAGGACGGCTTCATCAGGATCTCCCTTCACGGGGGAGAGACAGGCACCTCTCCTCTCGCTGGAAGCGTATTTGCATGCAGGAGCAGCGGTACTCCCACTATTTCTGCACTGCGAAAGAATCCTAGGCTCTTCCCTGACTGACTGACATTTGTTAGATGACAGTGTAGGTACAAAATACCCACCACAACATACAATAACCTTTAAAGGCATGCCAGCAAACCTCCTCTTTTATTAAGCGTGCCGCGCGGGCTGAGCGGAGTAGGACGCTATTGCAAACACCTCCCCGCTGGGACGCTACCTGCATGCTAATGGCGAGGCTGTTTGTGCACAGCCTGGCAAGCCAGCGCTGGGCTCCGGCAGTTTCCATGGTGCCGTCATGGTGCTGCTCTCCCTACACCTTCACTTATCAGCGTTTCCCACCCATCCTCCTCCCCACACTCCGCTGCTCGCTCACCCCGAAAGGTCAGCCATTGTAATGATGATTTTAGCAGGGGGGGAGGCGGGGAGGCCGAAGGGTGAAAAGGTGAGCTGTGTGCAGCGATGTGCGTGGGAACCGGGGGGCTTGCCGTGCGCCGCACAATGAGAAATTAGAAAGATTCCCCTCGAGGGAGGGAGCGGTGCTCCTCGGCCCCCTCTCACTTCCCGTCCCAGCCAAGTCAGATGCCCTGATGGAGTTAAAAAACGTTCAGGCGAGGCGAGGTGGCTGGAGAGCCTACTCTAAATCATTGGCAACTGATGCGTTAGTGCGTGGAGGGGAGAAGGGGCTGTGTCTGCTAACCGAGGAAACTGATGCAAACGTTTCCAGGCATCTTTCTTTTTTCATCTCCCTCCTGCCTCCTCCCAGCAAGCCCAGTGCTCATTTGCAGATGGAAAGAGGCAGACTTCATCCTCTGACTTTCATCCTATTGACTGCCTGGCTAAAGCACTGCATCTAATAACTGCCTTCTTTTTCTTTCTTTCTATAGGACAGCTTTCCTGCCCGTTTTGGAGGAGTCCATTTTGTCAACCAGCCCTGGTACATCCATGCCCTGTACACGTTAATCAAACCGTTTCTCAAAGACAAGACAAGGAAACGGGTAATTAGACGGGGCTGGGGGGGATAGGAAGCTGCAGAGCTGAAGTAGCTGAGGAGCTGCCTGCTTTCTTTTCTTCCTTCTTTTTCTCTCTGCATTTTTCATACGGCCTCAGAGAATTGCTGCTAGTATTAAAACTTAGAGTTTGCAATGGTTTGGATGGAATCAATAACTCAGCCAGGGACCACTTCGTTGTCGCTAACGAAGTGTAGATACATTTTAATGGGACATGCGGAGGGATAGAGAGAATTAGCAATGTGGAGGGACTATCAGGCCTGTCTGAGGTCACCTGCAGGGCGGGTAACTTCAGCTCAACCCGTTTTGTGAGAGCAAAATTTCCTATTTTGTGCTCTGAGCAAGTTCACTGTTTTCACATGGTGGTAACTCACCACAAAAAAATACCCATGCCTGAAGGCTGTTTGCTCACACTGCAGAAGTGAAACCCATGTGAACTGTGGTCCTGCAGTTATCTTGGCCATTTGTCCTCTGCTGTCTACCAACCAACCACTGGATCATCTCTCAGAAGGCCCCATAGTCCACCCTGGGGTGTCACTAACCAGGCAGGACAAGGGTAGTACCAGCCTGAAAGCAGAGAGGGATTAGGGAGACAAATGTCACCAAAGCGGTGCAAAGTGGCGACACAGACTTACACCCCTGGGAAATGTCAGTCCTCAGGTGCAGGGCTGGTTGCCCTCTCAGATATTGAGGACCTTCACATCTTCTTTCAGTAAGCTCCACTATCTCCCTTTTATTCTCACCACTCCTCATAAAAGCCTATATCCTCTTCTAGTGGCAATAATCAGTTATTATTCCTGACTTGCACTTTCCCTGATCTAGTACTTTAAAAAGTGAAAGTGCCATGTGCCGAAAGTAAGCGAATCGCTTTCTTCAGAAGTGTTTATAGTGACAGCCTAATTCTACAGCTGCACATCCCAAAGCTAATTCCACCCCCCGGCTCCTGCCCGCCCCATCCAGCCCTCAGCGCTTCAGAAATTCCCACCTGAAAACTGCAGCATCAACTAATGACGCGCCACACCTCATTAGTGCTGTTATTACTGTACTTAATGAAGTAAGGAATCGATGACGACTTCGAACTTTCTTTTCATTTGTTAAAGATCTTTCTTCATGGTAACAACCTGAACAGCCTTCACCAGCTAATACACCCTGAATGCCTGCCTTCTGAATTCGGGGGGACTCTGCCTCCGTACGACATGGGGACGTGGGCTCGAACGTTACTCGGTCCCGACTACAGCGATGAAAACGAGTACACCCACACCTCCTACAACGCCATGCACGTGAAGCACGCGTCCTCCAACCTGGAGCGGGAGGCCTCACCCAAGCCCATGAAAAGGTTAGTACTGCCTTTGAAATCATCTCTCATTTGGCTTTCCAAACTGATTTGGCCTAAATCCAGCAGGAAGGGCTCATCTGGCTCGGGGAGAGGCCATAACTTGGCAAACATCGACGGAAAGGAGCGCTTCACCCTGGACCACGTTCATGGTGTGGCAGGAGAAAAGAAGCCTCTCTGTGAAACCGTAATTATTCGTCTGATTACTGTGAGGGAAAACAAGGGGAAATTAATGAGCCCCTGCCCAGAGCATTAGAGAAAGTATATCAGACTCAGATGCTGTTCTGTACGGCGCAGCGTGGCCAGCAGCACCATGTCAGTGCTGGTTCCCATTACTTGCTGCTGCTGTGGTGCTGCTGACCCCAGTTGACAACGGTAATGGTTTTACCTCCTCAGAAATGCATTTTTTGTACGATGAACACCACTGCCCTCTAAAGGGAAAATGGGTTAGTCTCCTCCTGCTCCTTCTGCTCCCGCTTTCCCCATCCAGCCCTGCTGCTCTTTTAAGATCTCTGATTTTAGATCTAGTAGTTGTGCATTCAGCTCTAAATGCTTTAAATTACACTTCTTGAGGGTATCACCCTCCATAATTAGTGCTGGTTGCCGGGGCGGGTGGAGAGGGTTAGATACCTGGCATAGGTTTGTGGATGGCACAGCAGAGGCACCACCAGCTGCAGCCAGCGGTGGCCAGGTTGGGTCCCCTGCAGGAGTGTGACATCTGCACTTGTCTCGCCCTCCACACCATGCTCCGCGAAACTGCTTTCCATGCAGATCACAGTGATGCTTTCACTCGCTGCTGCCACTTGATGAGTGCGGTGCTCACAGGCACGGCGTCACTCTGCGTGACAGGGAGCGGCCATCATTTTGTCACAGCAAAATCAAAACTGACAATACAGACAAGCCATAATGTCATGCAATTAATTTTAAAAGTCTTTTCAGAGGAGAAAGAAATGCATTCTTGAGTCACGGCTCCCTCCCAGGTCAGAAGGACACCGCGCTGCTGCAGCTGCAAAGTGAAGCCTCGTGCTGGGAACACTCACACGTACAACCAACGTTGAGTGCTGTGAGTCCCACGAGTCACAGGGCCACGAGACCACGGGGCTACGACCTTTTGCAGGGTTGCAGCAGCCACAGCATGAAGGGAGGTGGCCATCTGCATAGTCAGCAGTTCTTACTACTGACTCCCAGCCAAGACTGGGAGCCAGAACGAGTTTGCAGAGCCTGTCCCAGAGAGCTGGTTTTAAAACATCTATTTTTCTTTTTTCTCTCCTTTTTTTTTTTTTTTTAAATATTAGCAGTGGACCACATGGAATGGTTTTAGAAAGATGGTAACTAAATATTCCATTATTATTAAAACATATATTAAAAGTATACAATTTACATAGCTTTACAGAAAGAAATGTGCAGTTTTTAAAGCTCCAAAGTGTTAAGAGCTGTTCCCAGGTAAATCTTTGCTGAGGCTCAGGTCCTCGGCTGCAAAGAACGGAGGGTCTTACCGTGCCCTCAGGGGAGAACCTCAGCTTGAAAATTAGTTCAGTGCCAGAAAACCCTGCCTCAAGGCAAAGCCTTCTTTTATAATCTGTTCACTAATACAAAAGTGCATTAATACAAATATGGCGAGTGGATGAATCTAATTTGTCATGTTGCCCCTGGGCAGACTAGATCTAACTTTTAGCCTAATTTTGTTACTCGGCGGCTAAGTGAACCATCTGATCTTGTACCCTGTGGTCATTACTAGCTGTTAGAGGTGAAAAGTTCACTGCTTCGACAGATTTTCCCCTATGAGTACTTGCTTTGATTCTTCTTCCCCTGAAATTACATTTTGGCCTAACTTGAGGTAAAAGCCTGTGCTTAGAAAGCAAAATTGTGTGCTTTATTAGATTTATTAGACGAGATTTATATCTAAGGCCTATGAAAAGGTCTACAGAATTCTACTAGCATTACCTGTCTTCATGGATCCCCCCCTCCTCACCTCTTTAGGTTCATACATCTCTAACACAACAAGAGTCTCAGGCCATGGCTGAGATTCCTGGATACGCCAGGGAGGTTTCAATTAAGCACAGGTGATTTCCTAGCATTAGTCTTCATCTTAAATATAATTCCCTCAGAATTGCCATAGCATTTTTTTCCCTTATTAAAGCAATTTTGCACTTCCATTAAAAATCTCTCCCATCCTCCTCTATTCGCAGCATAAAAATCTCTAAACTCCTGAGTAAACATGATAATTTTGTAAGAGTTTCTATGCTGAAAAGTCAGGTTTAACAAAAAGTGTGCCTACCCCTTTCTTTAGCACATACGTTCCTCTGAAAAGGGTAAGTATACGAAGACTGAGCCTTCTTGGATTTCTGTAATGTAAGGATGAAAAGCCTTGCTGAACAATTATGGGTCTTCTCCTCTCTGAATTCCCAGATATCGCTGCAGGTTTACCTGCCCAGTAATTACTTGGCGGGGGGGCAGTGCTTATGAGAGGTTGCCCAGGGAAGTTGTGGATGCCCCATCCCTGGAAGTGTTCAAGGCCAGGTTGGATGGGGCTTTGAGCAGCCTGGTCTAGTGGGAGGTGTCCCTGCCCATGGCAGGGGGGTTGGAACTAGGTGATCTTTAAGGTCCCTTCCAACCCGAACCATTCTGTGATTCTATGATTGACCCAGGAGGCTGGGGGCACAGTGGTTGTTCCCCCTGCCTGAGCACCATCCTGCTGCATGACAAGGTGCAGGGATGCAGGTTGCCACTCCTGGCTCTGCGGCCACTTGCTGTAAGGCCAAACAAGCACATCCTTACTAGAGCTGCCTCTGGGTCAGTGCTGTCTTAAAGCTTTCTCGATCTTGGAGCTCAATGCTTCTAGAATAACTTGGAGTCTTGCACTGTCACCACAGAGAAATGGCCCTGTGAAAAGTAGTACCTCCATTCCACACCTAGAGAGAAGCTCACCCTGGGCACAACCTACTCCAAATATAGTGTCTAGCAATTTTAGTATCAGGGATGCTGAGAAATGAAGATAGGAATTACAGAACTGGAAGAAAAATGCCAGGAAATGGAGTCAGAGAATAACTGACCAAAATACTTTTGTAGCCACTTTATGTCCATTAGAAAATTAATGCAGAGGGGGAGAAAGAGGGCATTTTCAAGATGTGCCTGAGATCAAACTGAAATCATCACCTGAAAATTAAAATAAATCTCAGAATGCAGGCCAGGAGAAAATGCAGCACCAAGCAGCAGTGGGAGGGAGTGAAGCTGGAGCAGGTACGTGCCCATGGGTTGGCTTCAGGACTGACAGCTGTTCTTGGCCCCCGTCACCAGGGCAGATGGATATAAATTGAAGTAAGTTCACCTGAGAGCTGTGAGGAGGGCGAGGAGAGCAGAGAGCGTATTTTTCCAGCAAGAAGTTATTGAAATAGTTCAGTCTCGCAGAGCAAATGTTGAAATGGGTATGATCGTTCTCTACAAATACAGGAGGGAATAAAAGCTGGGGAGAGAGAACAGGTATTTGAGAAAAAGGAGAACTTAGATATGAGATCAAATGGGTATAAGCTGACCAAAGTACACCTTGGCTGCAAATTAGAGGAGTAGGTTTGCTACTGAGTTACTGGTCAATTGACAAGCTGTTGAGCTGGTCAATATGGCAACCTAACTGATACACAGGTGAAAGGTCTGATATGAGGTGGCTACCAGCGGTCACAGGAGACTACACTTGCCCCTCAAAGTCTCATTAGTCTCAATTTCTCCTCCCCTCAACAGCAATGGGACCAGAATGTGATCTTCTCCCCAGCCACAGGCAGGGTTGGTTTTTCTTGTGACTTGAAATTGCAAAAGATTTGTTCTCAAAAAAGAGTCCTTGTTTACTTCAGAGAATGGAGGTTTTGTAGATGGGGAAAGGACTGAAAATCTCTTAGAAAAAAACTGCCACTGACTCTACTTAGCAACATGATCTTGAAAATCTTGAGATTTGACAAGTTCCTGTAATATAGAAAATCTTTAATCAAAACCATTGCAATTGTCATTTTTCCACCAGTGCCCACATGAAGCCCCACTGGGGCAAAATCAAAACAGTGGAAATTGCACTCCCATCTGCACTATTATCTCACACCCTGGGAAAAATCCCAGAACCCAAGTACTGTATGAACAGATGGGAAACAAAGCAAAACAGCTGATGACTCCACATAATGAGACTTAATGGCCGGGGGGGTGGGGGGAAAGGCAACTATAGCAAAAATCCATTCAGAATATATCTGTTTATTAAGATTCAGCTCAGTGAAGTTTGAAATGGGCAAGGTAATAAACATGCAAACCAGTATTAATACAGTAATAGGAAAATCAGTTCAATCCGACAGTTTGGCCACGTCCATTGGATAATCCTGGGAGCAGCAACGGCAACAGACGCTTCCTCTGTCTTGGGCCATCTCTCCTGAACGGTCTGCGTCCATGCAGGGAGCCTGTCGCTTACGAGCTGTGGGATTTGAGAGCAATGCAAATGGTGTGAAAATTCGGAGCACGGGGAAGAAAATCACCTCCCTTTCAGCTGTGGCCAAACCTTCTGAGAGCCCTGATGGTCAGAAAGGGGCCTTGGGTTGCTTTAGTCAAGAGGGAGCCAGCACAAAAGCAAAGCATTTGCCTGAGGCACTCATGCTGGCTTTTGTTGATGAGCTGTTGTTTTTGGGAACAGCTGGAGGTTTGATCTGGGTGTGCAGTGTAATGAATAGTTATGGTGGATGGTTAAGCCTCGCAGTTAAAGAGTCAGAGACTGCTCTCAACATATCACTGCTCCAATAGGGCATAGTCTTTTGGCCAGACACAGTGGAAGCGCCTGTAGCTCTTTGGGTACCTAACCGCAGTGAGCGAGCATCCCCAGTTGGAGAGACGGACTCAGTGACTGGGGAAGATGTGAAAGAGCTCGGTTCTTTGAAGAGTTTCCTTTTTTCCCCCAGTGTCACCTTGCTTTTACATTTGGGTCCAGCAGCAGCAAGTAACCTGCAGTAGCACGTTGCCTCCCTTTGACTTGCATTTCTTTACAAGATCTGCCTTTCTGCAGCTGCATCTGGGTCACTTCTTGATGTCTGAACTTGATCTTCAGCCCAAGTGACAAAGACTGTTCTCTGCCTTCCCTTGTTCGCTGCGTAGTCACTGAGCACAGCCTGGGAGCTGAATGTTCCTTCCCTGCCCTCCCAGGCAGCAAAAGAGCACTCGCTTTTAACCTGCTGCCAGGGCAAACAGGTCTGAAAGCCTACTGCAATTTAAAATTGCCCTGCAGAGAAAGGGAATTTTACCTAACAGCTACATATATATTCTGGCCAAACAACCTGCGCTGTTTAACTTATATTATTTCATCAAATTTTAATTAAGGATAACTCTAATCAAATTTGGAGTTAAAAAAAATATTCTTAGGGTAACATGGATTGCAAGAGCATTACTATCACCAAGTCAAGCCCGTTAGAGACTCGGGAAATTCAGTTAGGGTAAAATTTTTGAAATTGAGCCAAGCACGCTCAGTGTGAAAATGTACAATTTATGCATCAAGACACCATTACCTTTTCCTGCTATGAAGTAGAAACTTATAGAATCATAGAATCATTTAGGTTAGAAAAGACCTTTAAGACCATCAAGTCCAACTGTTAACCTAGCACTGCCAAGTCCACCACTAAACCATGTCCCTAAGTGCCACGTCTACATGTCTTTTAAATACCTCCAGGGATGGGGACTCAACCACTTCCCTGGGCAGCCTGTTCCAATGCTTGACAATCCTTTTGGTGAAGTTTTAGCTAATATCCAATCTAAACCTCCCCTGGCACAACTTGAGGCTGTTTCTTTTCATCCTAAAGGACTTGAGCACCTAGAGATGCAATGACCTGCCTAGTGGTTCATCAAAAGCCCCCGTATTAGGCATTTTGAAAATGCAGTGAAAAAAACTGTTGGAATGCATTGCCCCACGTTGTTGAGTCAGAGCATGTGGATTTTTATGTCCTAGATTAGAGTGAAAGGATTTTAAAGTACAGATTAGGGTTTCCCATTACTGCCCCCTGATGCGTGCGTCTTTAAAAGGACTGATCTTCAAATGAACTTGTTGCTGAAACTAGTTGTCGGTTCTCAGAAGTGGGATCCTGCTCCCAGAGGGAAGGGCATCACAACCGGTACACACTAATGCCGACTGGAACAGTTTTAGATCCAAAAGGGGCCATTCATGGTGGTGACTTATGTAAGGTTTTTATTTATTCAGACTGGTTCCTCCATATGCCCAGCTGGGCTGTGCAAGACAGACCTTTCAAGTTGTTATCCTTGGTATGACCTTAATGTTCCTTTGCCATATGTTTCTGCTTTTATGGGTCATGTTTTATGCCGGTTCACAGTCAGCACCAATTTACTGCAGAAGTAGTAAAATACCAGCAAATAAAAATCAGTATGAAAATGTGTGAAAACTTCTCACTGGCCATGGATGGCACCTGGGTTGCTCTGCTTGTAGCTGGGGTGCGTTTCCACATGTGCTGGGGGAAAAGGGAAATACTCCTTGTAAGCTTTCTGTTAAAATAGCTCTATATTATGCGAGACCTACGGTGCAAGGCTTATATTCATTATTTTACTACGAATTATTTGAAACGACAGAGAAATTCTGAATGCGGAAATGCTTCCCCCAAACACAGATTATGAGGGAGACATGTCTTGATAGTAGAGCAGGTGACCCATGGACGTGCGTATCGCATAATGTACGCATTACCTGGTAACATAGATTATTAGCTGTTGAACAGTTTTATAGCTTTTGACCGGAATTCTGCTAATACATCAGAGAGAAATGGAAAGGAGCCGGTGGATCTGGCACATTAGCAGGTCCTGGGGAGGCTACAGGGGAGACGGTGCAGAACACCCTGAGGAGCCAAAGAGGAGATGAGAGTCGCAAAGCCACGGCTGAACCAGGGGCAGGAGGGACGGGCAGCTTGGTGCTGGGGGTCCCCTGGGGCAGGGCAGGAAATCAGTTTCTCTCTGAGGGTGTCGGCAGCGTGGGTTTCATCCGCTTACAGCACTCGATTACCAGTGCATGGGTGCACAAACACAGGCTGGAGGTGGGAATGGCAGAACCCGTGCTGTTCAGGCTGCCTAAAATATTGCATTGTAAATTATGTCTTCAGCTGGCAATAAATTTGCCAAAAGTTTAGTAGTTTAGATTAGAGACATGTCACTTAATAAAACAAATGGGCTTCTACCGCTTATGGTTTTTGCTGCCTTGTGAAAAATCCACCTACATCTGGCCGAGTTACGAGCCTTTGAAAAGGCAATTCACACATGCTCTGTAGAAACATATTTAATTTTAGCGTTTAGTGACCCCAAGGATTGCCTCGTGCTTTAGCTTGGCCTCCCAGAATAAATAAACTTGTTCAGCTTGGGTTGATGGTTCAACGCCCACAATGTGCACCTCCTGACCAGGCCGTGGGGTGCAGAGGGCTTTTGTAATTACAACTTTTACTTGTGATCACAACAACTTTCTCTGCACTAGGCCAGGCTGCAGCAAGACATGGAGCTGGGATTTGGCAGACTGACGCCCCATGCTGTCAGAGCTGCATCCTGCCCGCTGGTGGCAGGAGAACTGGAGAGATGAGGATTCAGTGGTGAACGCAGCTGTGATACTGGGAACCGAGGTCGGTGGGGTGGGAGCCACAAGGCGGACTGAAAGGTGAGGCAGGCATAAAGGTCTGGAGGCAGCTGGGCCGGGAAGCACACTTGGTGGGCAAGCAAATGGGGATGATTAGGGGGAGGGCTGATGGAGATCAGGAATGATCCTTTGGTTAAGCCTGTTGGGTGCAGCCCTGGAGAAGCGGATCCTGCTCTCCCTTCTCTCCCCGAGCCCCTGCATCGCCCTGGCAAGTCGCTTAAACCAAACTTCACCCAGATGGTGAGATTGCACATTACTTATTTTCAGCCTGTCAAGCTGTAGACTTTGGGGTCTAATTTCCACAAATACTCAGCGCTCACCTGCCACAGAAATCGATGGGAGAGGTGCTTTGAACACACTAGCTGACACGTAATGCTGTGAGCACCCTGCAAAAACGCACTCGCGGCGCTGGGAAACGTGCACCCCACTTTAGAGGAATACTTGGACCCTGATCTCTCTGCACTTCAGCACTCCACATGCAAAATGGAAATTAAAAAAATAAAAAACCCTCACAGCCGTGCTATGGCAGTAAATGAATTAGCATTTAAGAGGCACACAAGTACTGCGTTGATGAACTCCACAGAAAAGCTCAGGAGGGAATTAACAAAGGCTATCTTCAGAGCAGGCTTGGAATAATATGCAGTAAATGTGTCACAGAGCCACATGCTGAACTGCTAGAAGAAAGAGAAATAAATAGCCACTTATTAGCTTGGCACTATCTACCCTGAGCACTGAGAGAGGAAAGAGCCCTGTGAGAAAGAACAGTGGGTGTTCCTGGGTCTGGGGCGTAATGGGGGGGTCGTAACGCTGCTCCCACAACCTACATTTTGGCTTGTCCTGCTGTGGCAGTGTTTGACTTTCCAGCCTAAATAGTACATCTGCAGGGTTGCTTTCATTCTGCGGTACTCTTCTTGCTAAGGAGAGGAAACTTCTGATGTAGGATGGGGGAGTAGGAAAACTGACACCCTTTGCTCTCAGGGCTCCATCTTCCCTGTTATTGCCAGACAGAAGTGAAAAGACTGCGATTCGTGGGGCAAATATGGTTGGGATATTGGGAACTGGAGTCACTGGCATGGGAGCAGAAAAGGCAGACTGAAAGATGAGGCAGGAGTCAAGGTCTGGAGTGTCTGAGCTAAGGCACTGGAAGCTGTTGGGCTAGAAGGAGCGCTTGGTGGGCAAGGAAATGGGGGTGAGCAGGACAAGTGTGAATGGTGACGACAAGTGCGTGCGTGTGTAATATTCATGAAGTAGGAGAAGAAAATTTTCATTCAAATTGCATTATTTGGATATAATATAAATAATTTTCTTCATTGCCTGGCCTGACTTTCTTTTGTTTGTATCTCATACTCCACTCACTTTTTAGCAGCTCTCGATTAATCTGCTGTAAATTGGTGCTGACTGCTGCTGCGGTGTTGTCTTTCTTTGTCCCCAAAGATACCTTTTGATAGGTCACGTATTGCACCCCAGGGGATTAAGGGTCTTCTAGGAAGTCCTGTCGGAAGCAGGTGCTCCTATTCCTTCTATATGAAAAAAAGGCACGTGCAGGGGTCAGTCTACAGCAGAGAAAGGAAATGGAGAGGAGATGCTCCCACCCATGCCTTTCCCCTGCCCTGGACTTGGGATGTGACTGAGGCAAGATCTTGATGCAGAAGCTCAGAGCAGTCAGGAGCAGGAGATATCAGGCACATCCACAGTGATGAAAAAAGGCCAGGGTGTGCATCCTAATTCCAAGGTTGGTGGTACAGGCTGACTCCTGTCTGTATTGCTCAGGGATGGCCTCTGCCAGAGGAGTTTGGCTGCATTTGCCCTGCATAGCTCCTGGCTTTTGCTCTCCTCTGGATCTCAGTGGCTTCAAGCCACAAGACTGTATGTGCTATACCAAATTCTTAAGCATTTCTGTATGTTTTCACAGTTCAGGGTGTCAGCAGTAAGCTGAAAGCTGTGTCATAGCCCACCAGAGACCTGTTTTTACAGTAAATGACAAAGGGTATGCACTGGATCCCCTGGGGGGGTGGTGTGGGCTGAGGGACGTGTCAGGACAGGGTGCATGGCCAGCCAGGCCATGGTTAGAGCCAAATGCAGGGCAGTGTCACCCTCCTGCTCTGTGGTGCAGACCCTGCAGTGGGCTGTGCCCAGGGTCTGTGGTGGGGAGAAGCAGCTGGGGCCAGCTGTCAGGAGAGGAGGGGCACAGAGATTGTTGGCAGGCACAAGGAGGGACGAGGAGGTCTCACGCTGGGGTTCACTCTGCGGCAGTCGCCTCTTTAGAGGTGTAGATGCACTCACAGAGACTTCTTCGTAAGTGCAGTTAAGCACAGATCTGGGCCATGGTCACCCCTGGCTTTGACGTGCCAGGGCACTGCTCAGAAACCTCTCCCCAGGCTGTGCTAACCACAGGGAGAAAGATGGCCACTGCTGCCACGGTGGCCACAAAGCCATCTCCCGTTTGGGAGGCACAGCAGCTTGTCCTGTGGGTTGAGCACTGGGCTGGCAGTAAGGTTAAGCCAGAGCTTTCGTGCTGCTTTGCCCCCTGACTCACCGCGTCAGTGGATCACTTAACGAGCTCAGCTGTGCCCCTAGACACGATGCTGCTTCGTCTCTTTGCACCTGCTGCGGTTGGTCTATCCAAGCCGCCCCTCCGGGCAGGTCTCTGCGGCACAACGCTGCGCTGCCTTCACGCGGAGCTGTGAGCCAGCGCAAGTGCAGAAGCTTCAGAGTTGCATTAGCAAGAGATTTCAGCAGGGCTTATTAGCCCGGGCAGAGAGCCACGCTTTATGGCTTCTGCGCCGGAGTCGTGCACCGCTGAGCAGGGTTTGCCTGCATCTGCCCGCACCACCTGCGGGAGCGTGCACGTCTTTCAAGGTGCCTTGCCCATGCGTTTCATTTTCAAGTGCTTTCAATAATAAAAGAGTACCTTTCACCGCAATTACTTCACACCTGCACATCTGCATTGCTACTGTAATACCAGGGGAAAAAAAACCTTGTTTTTTCCCACCTGATGAAGGCATACTCTCGAGGTGTGTTGCAGAGCATACGCTGGGGGGCTGCACCCTCCTCTGCGGTCTGGTGGGGAGGGAGGAGGGAGAAGGATAGAGAATGAAATGCCCCCCAGACCTTGTCAATACAAAAATTCATGGGTGTGATTTTAAAAAAATGCTTATTATGTTCTGTAAAGGGAATGAATAATTGGGAGATGAACAGCCCTGAGGTGCTGGTGAAACGGGAAGGGAATTAGAGGGAAATGAGCAGATGGGAGGTGAGAGGTAGATGAATAGAGTCACACAATGTGATCAGATTGATTGGCTGCAATATGTCACTGAGAGCTTGAAACCTCCTGCGTTTGGGGAAAAAAAACGTCGCCCTCCTCCTTCCTCCACGAAACCCCCCAAAGGAAGCCCAGCACAAATGTAATACGTCCTCGCTCCTGTGGGCTGCAGCACATCAGCATTGCCACGATGAAATGCATAAAATGAGGGATCAGAGAACTGGACGATGTCTTTTAAGGCGAGCATGCCGTGGTATGCTGGCAGTTACTGTTAGCTCAGTGCAGGATTTTGGTATTTTATCTTTTATGGGAAACAAAACTGATATCCAACAGGCATAAATTCCTGTGGACTGATTCAGCCGGACTTTGACAAGAGCCTTCCGAAATCAGCGGAGCCAGAAGGCCTGCATGCCGTCTTCTTACATGGCTTTTGACTGAATTTGAGGTAGTTGCATTAAAATGACCACACACGTAAAGCCATCTGCTCTCTTAGATACTGATGTACATACCTATGCAGTGCTGTCATTTGAAATATATGGCTGACCTGCTGGAGAAACAGCTGGGTAGTGTTGATTTTCCAGACTTCCAAATAGTCTTGCTGAACAGTAAAACAACCATGGCGGGTTTGATTGACACTTTAAATGGGGCACACTGAAATGGCACCTAGGCTTCGGAACTGAGACTGAGAATTCATTTCTCTTTCTGTTTTCGTTGTGCTCTCCTAAGCAAGGTTACCTAGCCTTGGAAACTAGGCTACGAACGTCTATAGGCATTGACGTGTCTGTTAATGACTTCGGACTTGGCTCCCAGCCCACAGTGATCACGTTGTACTTTGACAAGAGCTTAGTCTCCCACAGGTATCACGTTAAAGAAAGGCATAGGGTGCGCGAGCTCAGGGCCTTACACAATGACCCTACCTGTGTGATACAAAAAATTGTCTACTTCTGTTAAAATTTAACTCAACCAGATCCTCCACACCCAAACATCTTCCAGACTAGTTACTGAGAATTTTTAGCTGAGAAAGGAGAAAAACCAGAAGGTTTTGAGATCAAATATACTCATTTATAATTCCAAAGTTGCAGCACACACAGGACATGTGCCACATTTCAGGTGAATATTGAAGGTAATACAGTGTGAGGCAGTTGTGGCTATGATATGTAGGAAATGTTGCCTCGTAAATCATGGAACCTGTTCCCCCTGGTGTTAATAGATGATAACTCATCAGAACAGGGACCTGAATGTAGGTAACACATGAATCATATGGTATGACCATATGTTTAGAACAGATCAGATGAATTGCACCCCGAGAATGTCTATTTCTCTCTGTCATTCATAGCACAGAGTGACCACAGATGTTTGATGGTGAGTCAAATCACAACACAAGCGACTAAAATGTAGTGGTATGAGGACAAGGCCTATGCAGTTACTATTTCCTGCTTAGATGGTTAGTTCATATCTGGCCCAGGTCCAAATGACTTGGACATGTCTTGAAGATTACAAATTAGTTGCATTTGTCTTGCAGAAACCACAGCACAGGTGAGGGTCTCCTGCCTAAATGTAGGTATCCTGTATGATTTTAGGCACTGTGATGTCCTCTTGGCCTCCATCTCATGTCCAGAAGGACATGAGTCTTCTATAAATCCTGGGTCATAACAGCCAGCCATGGAAGGTTGTCTTGGATAACCTAAGGTGCCTTAAATGGCTACAGGTATCGATGTTTAATAGCTGAATGTCATCCACACTGTCAAACTTGACACCCCAAAGGCATAATGAGCTTGGAAAGAAGATCATTGCCATGTCAAGATAGAGAAACATGAAGTGGGATGGTTCAGAGAAGCCGGTATTTCTGTGGACGCAGAATCACAAAAAGGTTGAGGAAGGGATCTCTGGAGATCTTCTACCCAACACCCTGCTCAGAGCAGGGTCAGCTGGAGGAGGTTGCCCAGGACTGTGTCCAGTGGGATTTGGAATATCTCTAAGTATGTTAGATGAGACACAAAAGCAAGGTGAAACCAACATATAGGGTGCATTCTTTCAAATAATATTTGTCTTACAATAATTTCTACGGTGCAAAATCTAGTTACCGGTCAGTTGAATATACTTTCTGCAACAGTGGCCTATTGCGGATCACCTTTTCTCCGTTGCTAAATAAAGTATAGCTATAGAATACATATTCCAGGATGTTCTAGGCCAGTAAAACGTATCTCATGCTGAGTTACTGCATTAGGTTGTGAGCTGCATTGATATATATTGCCAAAACACTTTTCTGAACATCTATATTTTTACTATTTACCCTAAATGAAGAATATGAAAAAAGTATTTTAGAATCTTGTTGAGAATTGAGTAATTTTCTTTTTTCCCCTACATAAATTTGAAGTTAAAGACAAAACTGAAAAATGTTTTCAGCAAACAAAAAAAATGATGCATTTGGAAAATGGAAATCCAAACACAGCAGCAAATCCTTTATTTTGGTGTCTTAGAAAATACTGATGATTGTTCAGATTACTACTGTGCCCTTCAGATAGAAGTCTGAACTGCTTATTTTAGGATAGGGGGCTAAGCAGCTTCTAGCAGAAGTGGAAAAGAGATTGTTGCTGCAGAGCTTGGCAGATACTAAAATCTCCGTTGGATCCCTCTTCATGTTATTTAGAAGGGCTAGGCATAGCATTTGAATCTTTTGGCATCTTGAATTTGGGGCTCAGGTGGGCTGCAATGCATTTACTCGATGCTCCAGCTATTTTGGCTCTGTCTGAAGAGGAGCAGCATGGGACCCAAATACAGAGTTTGGGATGACGTTGCTCCCAACCTGCGTGCATCTGAGTACCAGTACGGGGGAGAAACTGGTATCTTGCTGTTACAGATGCAAGAATTTTTTTTGCGTGTAATGTGGTGAGAGCAGAGACAATCAGCAGTGATCACAAAAAGGCAAAATTGTGAGATTTTTCACATTTGACTTACAGCAGAAACTTTCCGCTGTATGTATGTATAAATACTGCAACGGATCTGCGACTTTTTACATTCATTGTAGGGCAGTGGGTCAGACAGAAAGAATACTTTGGTGGAAAGTATCAATGAGGTACAATTTAATAACAATTTAATCTGGTAGTCCAGAAAAGAAAACAAAAACATGTTGATGATGAGATTTGAATCCATTCTGTATCAGTTTCAAAGCCACACAATTAGTTTTTGCTGCCACATGCTAGAAATATGTAAACTGCCATTTTGCATAATCTGAATCAGCTGCTTTTCTATATTAAAATGCAGTCATAAGCATTATGCATGTCACATTACTGTAAAAAACACACAGAGAAAACATTTGAGAAAACATATTTTCTTTGAAAATTTTGACATAAAATCTTCCCATTGAGCATCCAGTTTTTGTTATCTCTCTTTGGAGGTTTTTTTTTTAATAACAATTTTTTATTATGCCTTAATGAAAGCTCCGGGCATAAGAAAAATAATCATACAAGTTATTCACAGTCATGATATTCAATCCTGATCAAGTGCTGCAGTACCAAAGGATGCAAGTTATTAACGATTCTTATCAAAAGAGAGGTGATATCTAATATCATGAAATAGCTAAGGCTTAAACCGAGGTTACCATAGTGAACAACTGGGAATTACAAACTCATCCTGTAGGGAATGAGAGCTAACCCTAATTCTAAAAGCTATCCACGAGAAAACCAGCTCTTTAAAATCATACTATGCAAATGCTGTGGCTGGGTGATTCTACCCCTACCTTTGAAAAAGTTCCCTTTTTAGAAGCTCCCAATTCAGAGAGTGATTTTACTCTAAAGCTCATTGCCCACTCCAGTCTGGGAGGCAACTCCTAGCCCAAACCATGGAGGATAACAAATCTCTAACAATAAACTCATCAGTTCCCCCTTCCATAGCTCAGTGAGCAAACAGTGGGGCACACAGACCTCAGAAAATGTAATAGTCTTGAATTTTTGCTACTAGTTTAAGCCCATACAGCTTTTTGTCACTGCAAGAAATTATGATGCTCCACTTTCTCTAGTGTTTACTCATTTTTTATTATGTGGGGGTTTTTTTGTTTTTTTTTTTTTTTTTGTCCATTAGCAGCAAAGGAAAAACTATGCTTCCCACCTTGACGACAGAAATTAATTTAAAATGGACTAGCCCTGAATAAAGCTCTCCTTCAGAGGTGTAGACAAGGAGATAAAGATAAGTTGCAGGACTGGGCACATCAGAAGCTCTCTAGTTGCGATATTAATTCTGGCTTCTTCAATGATCGTGGGCAACTCGTGAAACTTCTGCCCCTTAAACTCCTACATCAGTAAATTGTGATTTATCTACTTGTCTTTCTCAAAATTTGTAACAAGCATGAGCTGAGACTCACTCCTGTAAGCGCTTGTATAAATGACTTTGCTTGTGCAAAGTATTCCAAAAAGCAGTGACATAAGCAGCTTTGCCTAGGAAGACATTAAGGATCAACAGATCTCATGGTCTCTAAAAATCAGGCCTTTAAGTTGCTGAGTGCGTTTGGCATTATGGAGAGTTGCTAAGTGCTAAATATTTGGAAAGCATTTGAGTCACGCAATGAGTCACATCCCTGTTCATATTCAAAGGAATGCTTCTCAAATTCCTTACGTGTTCCACAGAAAAGAAGTAAAAAGCCGTAAGGATGAAAACGGACAAAAGCAAAAATCAAGAAATGAAGGAAAGGGACTCCAGGAAGGTGAGTGCTCCTGCAGCAGCCTTCGCTAGCATGTGTGTCTTCTCGTTTTCAGGTCCCAGTCAGTGGTGGAAGCCGGCACACTGAAACACGAAGACCAGGGGGAAAGCGAGAACACTCAACCGCTGCTGGCTCTGGACTGAGCTCCCACGCGCTGAACATACACAGATACATTAACAGACTTCCACCGTAGCAGAAACCCACAGAGCACATCACACACACACGCACGCGTTTTGCTTGAGAACAAGTCCTTCATGTTTCTTGACCAAGTAACAACTGTCACCAGCCATCTGTCCATGCGGCCCAACGCTGAACAAAAACTGAGAAATTTCTATTGACGCAGGAGTCTGTCCATATACAAAGAATTTATCTTTTTTTTTTTTTTTTTTGACTTATGACATTAAAATATTGGAAACGATGGGACTGCATTCTCTGTTTAAGGGAACCAGGGTGTTTCAGTAGAAGTTTTCCTGAAGCCTCCGGCAGGGATGCTTTGCTTTAAATAAGTGAAGGTTATATGTGTTTTAAAGAAATGCATCTCAGATTTAAACCTTGCGCTGTAATTAGCAGTTTAGTCTGGCTCAGAGGACAGAAAAAGCAGCATCTATTGTTCAAGTTTTACAAAAAGATTTTGCATTAAAAAAAAAGAAAAAAAAAATCAGTGCCAGCATAACGCCATACTACATGACAATTTGTGACTGCCTCATCCATGCTGCTTATAAGGGGTCACTTATTTCAGTATCCAGCAAAAATTATTCTTAACTTTTGAAGCCCTTATAAAACTGTCAGCTTAGTGGAGTTAGTTGCGTGGGCACCAGACGCACACAATTTGAAATGCAATTATTTAATTTTAACGATGTGTTTTTTCCACAGGCAACTCGGGAGCCTATTAGATGTGTGTGTGCGTGTGAAGGGGGGGTGCTAGGGAGACCCATTGGACACATTCACCAGTGATTAATGTTTCAATCCAGATTGTTTCATTTAGGTCACAATTGCAAATGAAAGCTCTGCAGAGCCATTTACCCACTTCCCTCCTGCAGTCAGCGAAAGGTGTAGAGCCAGAACGGTACGCTGACTGCAGATGCAGGCTGTGGTTAAAATGAAAAAGGCAAACTTAGAATTAATTTTTCAGTACAAGCTTCTGCTAGAAGGAAATGTGGAAGAACAGAAGAACTGAAATGCCAAAGATCAGTTTGTTATTTCTCTATTTACTCTAGCTGCAAAGAGAGTCCCATCCCTTCATTGAAACGGAAACCAGATTAAAGAAATAAAAGAAAAATCGTTATCAAATTTCATGTGCAGTGACTTTATTTCCTAAAATGGTTACAACCACTGTACACACCCTTTAGTCTTCAATTAAACTGCCATACATTGACAATTTGCTAGAACAAGCGGTTGGCAACAACATATCAAAGGTAGCAGTGTAAACCATATCTATAAAATGAGATGATAACGGGCACAAGAGTTTTTAACGTGCCTCTGGAACATCCACTGAATTCAAAAGTGATAGACTGAAGTGATGATATAGTTCAGCCGGACATGGCCAGACCAGACAGATGGATTCACAAAACACTACCTTTATCTACAACATTTTATGCCTGCATAGGGCAGAAAGGACATCCTGCCAGATCCTATCAACACACTTGGGATTTACCCGCTAGTACTTGTACAAAATAGCCTCCTTCAGACTAACCACCTTCTGCAGCAGCACGTCATTGATACAAAGCCTGGCCTCCATGACAGAGAGTGAGGCCTATCTTAAGGCAGCGGACGGTCCCAGCAAGGCAATACAGGAGTCAGAAAAAGCAGCAGAAGCTTACAGGAACATTAAACAAATAAGACTACTAAGCCCATGTATCTTTGGGATTTCTTCCATTCCCCCTGCCCTGCCATTACCACCTATTACAGAGAACTCCTGGCAACAGGACACGGCTCCCTTCCCTTCCCTGGGCTCACGAAGACTCACAGGCATTTGGATTTGTCACAGAGAACTTGCTTAAAGCAGAACGTAAAAAACCAAACAGATAAAAAAAGACAGACATTGGCTGTTATACCGCAGCATTAATGAAGAAATACTTTGGTTTATGATTTCTCTCTGTCAGTACTCTCACCTCCACTGCCACCGAATCTTTGTGATGACCTGTTACAATCACTGTTCGTTCAAGTGGGACTTGTTCTGCCCAAGAAGTGCAAATATCACTGAAGTCTAGTCCTTGAGGATTAAACCTCGCAGAGGATTAGAACTACTTATTTTCTTTAGCTGTGACATGAATAAATACATACGATGCCTTGTATATAACTGTATTGAGGCCTGTATTTAACTGTAGGATCTTGTACAGACTCTGTGCTTACAAGCAAGGTAACTACAGGCAGGGAGGAATCCACCTCCTAGCATCGTGATGAGTACATACTGCCTTACAAATGGGAGACTATATTGCCCTTCTCTGTCATTTCCCTCTGTAAATAAATCTAAAGGAAAAAAAAAAATTATTAAATTGACATGGTTCTCCATTTAAAAACATTTCCATTCACTTCTTCCATTGGCATTTCCATTGTTGAAAAGGTTTTTCAAGACGAAATACTGGTTGGCAAACAGGAATACTTAAAGTAATATGCCACTTATTCACTGCATAAATTTCTGTAGTTTGCTCTATATATCCTCCCCACATAAATTAGCTAATCCAATAACTGTAGCTAACAAAAAGATATGCTCTCAGCTCCTTGACAGGTGGGCATAGAGTGCATTCACTTCAGTGTTACAGGAGCTGTTGATAATACACCTTGTCATATTCAAAGCACTTGAGATTTTAAATGGCCAATATGTCACTAGACAATTTAATAAACAGTGCTGCTCTGGCACACGCACATCTTGGGTAGATTACTTTGTATCTATTTGCCAATTTTATCTATTTGCCAATTGCAATCAGAAAAAGTGTGAGACTTCAAAGGAACAATAAAAAAGATCTGACGGACGGCATGGATTTTTATAAACACAGCTCCAAAGCTTTTACCACTCCTTTCATATTTACTCTGAGCTACAGAAACTAAAATGCAACATTAATAAAAATATTCCTAAACCACAAATTTTGGTTTAAACGGTTCTTGATTCCTTCTTTACAAGCTATGTCTTTATTTTAGAGAATTACAAAATAGCTTCTATTTTTGTATTGCTTGATCGCTTTACAGAGGTACAAAGTACAGCTTCTGACTAAAAAACTAACAAACAGATTTAAAATACCTTTTTTATTATGATCCCCCCAATAACGAGTACCTATTTCCAGTTTTGCACATGATTCTCCTAAAGATCTCCACAAGTATTTTTGTATTTTTTTAAGCATGAAACTTATAAATCTTTTCAGTTTTCATGATGATTAACTGAGAACTGTTACTTTCTTGTATATTGTGTGTTGTCGCAGTGTTATTTTTGATACGGACAACAAATTAAAGCCTAATTATCATAGCTGCCTAAAACTGACTCTTGGTCAGAGAGGCTTTATCAGTTTAATAGTCACAAAGGAAATTAAAGTGCACACCTCCAGAAACTGGTTACACTAATTTATGGTGCAATCACCACGTGTTACATGGCATTACAAGATTTAATTACCTAGTAAAATACAAAATCTGAAAAGCATTCAGTTTATGGGAACGCAAAGCTCTTATCTGTATTTTGCTTCAGCAGACGTGGCATTCTGGTCACAATACTTGGGTACCATGATGTGGTCTCTGCAGTACAAAACCACCGAGCATTAAACAAATAAGATGATTGTTCAGTGTCTTTTGGACAACAAAGCTGAAGCTGTGGAGACTAAGTGACCTCAGCGTCTCCTTGCTTAGTGTTTGTCTCTCACAACCCTTGGTAACGATGCCACTGCTCTTGACAAGCCCTGAGCATCCTATCACACCCATCCACACCCAGCTGGTTTTGCAGGTGAGTAGGTGACAGCCAGCCATAACCATCATCAGTGCAACCTCAGGTCCCTCTTTCCTGTTAGCGCTCTGAGAAGTTAACAGCCGGGGGTCCTGCACCCTCCACCTCCCATTAAACAACACCGACCCAAAAGACCAGCCAACTGCTTAAACATCCAAACAGCTTGCTTTCTTGAAAATAGATTCTGTATGGCAAATACAGAGCATACTGTAAACAGTACTCAGATAAGACTACTTCAGCATTGTGTCGTACATTTCAGGACAAGGAAAATGCCATTAGTTCAATTAAAGGATCATTCTAGCACTCCGTAGGATGCTGGCAGCAGAAGTTAATACAAGTTAATAACATGAAGCTCTTTGTCTGCTCTGCATTCTGGCAGGACACCAAGTTAGACCTTGCCCTTCTACCCAAAGCACAAGAAATTCTTTTTTTTTTCTGCTGAATGACCACCCAAGGGCAGCCTAGAAGGAGCCCCTGGAAGGGGGTGCCCCAGACTCTTGCTGAGTAGAAAACGGATATCACAACACAAGCTTTTGTAATGATAGGAGAAACAGTAGTTCACTACATAATCCTAAGAACTGTCAAGCACTTTAAGCTCTGAGCCTACAGATGTCACGTTTGCTCAGCTTCTTCCAAAATCACATTATCAAACTGAAGGTTGCCTGCTAACTAAGAGAACTATTTTGTTTTAGAAGAACAAAGCTTCGCTAAGCAGCTGATTATGCAAGTTTCTGTTTGCGTTTCTAGGAAGGCAAGAGAAGGCCACAGTTGGCAAAAATGAAATCTGTTCATATATAGTGTTTTCTTTCTGCTGATAGCTAGAGATGCACTTACATATACATTGTTTTTAAAAAATAGTGGTTGATTAAAGAAGATTTGTTCATAACTATGCTAGAAAAATACAGTTACTCAGGTAGAAAAAATACAAAACACACGTAACCCATTCACATTATCTACAGTTGATAATATAGGGACATGTTCTATGCCTAAAGCAGCTAACATTACAACTGCATACCGATTTTCAAAGTTGGCTGTGTGCATATGTTTATAAATATCTTACATGTTGCTTCCCAGATAACAACCTGGGAAGTATTTCCTGGACTTGGAATTGTAAATCTTGTGCCTGAACATGGCTGGGCAGGTGACTGACTGGCTGGTTTTGTACGCATAACATAGACGTGGCAAAAACAACTGCACATTCCTCAGTTTGAAAATCCAGACCTATTGCTCTTCGGCTGACAACGTTTGTATTTTCAAACTTGCAGCCGGAAAAACAATACATATCAGTGCTGTGTCAGTGTGAAACAAAATATGGCTTTTTTTTTTTTTTTTTAATTCTTTTTTTCCTTTTTTTAAATCAAGTCCTTTGTGATTGTAGAATGCCGCCTTTATCTCTTCTAACCCTTATAATACTAGTATTCTTTGTATGCTGGATAAATTAATCCTATTGGCATACTCCAAAGGAGTTAAAGCTCCTCTGCTCCGCACATCAGAAGGAACCCCTTAAATAGCAGGAAGGGTGCGTCTCTGTTGTGCTGATAACTCAGGGTGCCACACATCCACAATGAATATCAGGCGGTAACTTCCAGCATCCTGCCATACTTCATGTTCGAAAGAGTCATCAAAAATAAGAACTTTCCCTTCTTCCCAGGTTCTGCAACACAAAAAAGAACAGGCGTTAGTGTAGTATATGAAGCGCCGTGGAGCAGGCAAGCTATACATCAGCTCTGAAGATGCTCTTTGACATACAAGAATGATTTAAACAGTATATTTTTCACAGTCAGGATTTTGCTACCTAATACAAAGAGACTGGAGTAACAGAGTTATAATTGAAATAAACTACAGAAAAATCAGTCCAATGGATCTTCATATTACTGAGGGATTGTTTCCTTCACTCTGCATAGTCACGCCCACATACACAGTCAGACATTTATAATTTATTATTTATATATTTTTAATGAGTTGAGTCCAATAAGCAGGGAGCATGTATGATACTGGTTCAGTAATCAACTTTTCTGCATTTCTAGTCAGATACATACATAATGAGTGACAGAAACTGAGGGAATGACCAGTAATATGGTCATATGGTTTGAAAACGAAACATTAAATCAACAAAACATTAAATCAATCTGCTTTTTCTAAAAATCAGAACAAGAGAATCAGGCCCGGATCACGCTTATAATTGTCTTGTCCCATAAATCCATCCAAAGCACGGAGTCTAAAGATTTTCCTTCAGAGGAAGGCTGCAATGCCATAGTGTACACTGGCTTAACTATACCATTAAAGCTGAACCGGAAGGATGAGACCACACAACTTAAAGCCTTTCTGCTTGCCAAGTAGAGGCAGAGCAGATCACTGAATGGACGTAAGTACCCTGTGTGAGTGTTTATTACAGCGTGGCAGAGCCAAGTTTTAACAGTGGTACTTCTCCAAGATCTGTGCCTTTGTTAGGCACAAAAAGGGACGCACATGATTTATTCCAACTGGCTTGGTTTTGAGCACCTCCATCATTTGAAAAATTAAGAAAATTACTAGATTTAAAAGCAATGCCAAGAGGCAATGTGGAAGGAAGAGATTAATTGTCAGAAGAATCAGTGTGTCTATCAATTTTATGAAGAATCACAGTACGATTTAGGTCAGAAGAAACCTTGGAAGGGCATCTGGCCCAAGCCTCTGCTCAGAGCATGGCTCACTGCAAAGTTAGATCCAACTTCAAGGCTGGATGAGATATCTCGGGTTTTTGACTAGTGGATTTTTGAATATCTGCAACCATGGACATTCTACCATCTTTTCCTGTGTTTCACCAACCTCATTGTGACATTTTCTTTCTATCTAGAGGGAATTTCCTTTACTGACACTTGTGTCCATTATGTCTCATTCTATAACTGCTAGAAGAGTCTGGCACTGTCTTCTGCAGAGTCACCCATTAGTAGTTGAAGATCGTAACTAGGATCCCCTTTAGCCTTCCCTTTTTCAGACTCCAAACAGGTGAGCTTCTCCTCACCTGTTGCGTGCTCCTCTCTCCTGATCATCTTTTTAATCCTCCACTCTAATTTATCAATGACTTTTCTTGTACTGAAGAGCCCCAAACTGGACACAGTACTCCAGAGGCAATGTCTTGTGTGCAGAAGAGAGGGGAAAAGATCGCTCCCCTCAAACTGCCTCCTACACACTTAATAACACAGTCCAGTACACGCTTAGCCTTTCTCAAGACAAGAGCACATTATGGCTCGTGTTCAATTCATCCCCTAGGACCCTTAGGTTCTTTTCCTCAAAGCTGCTTTCTATCCAGTCATCATGCAGCCTGTACTGTTGCAAGGTGTTGATCTGTTGTCAGTTGTAGGGCTTTGTTGAACTTCAAGAAGTTTCAGCTGGCACACTTCTCCAGCCTGCTGAGATCTGGAGTCATGATTTTGAATAGAGGTTTAACGCCTGGTTAAATGCATTCCTGATACTGTGAAAAATCGGCAACTGATCAGTGACCACAAGTGATAACGTCACAACAGTCCAAAAAGTCATTGTGCTGGTCAACTGTTGCTGCCTCTCAGATCTCAATCTCACCTAATGTATTTAGACACAGCAGCTGATTATGTCTTACCTGGTTTGTCTATTTTGTTTTGCATGCATGAGGCAAAGCAAATTTATTTTGCATTGCAGCACGACAAAAGCATGGACCTGATTATACCCTTACATTATATCCCTTCAGGTGGGACTGGCAGAATAACAGTCAGTCGAGGCACTATTGGTCAAATATTGCCCCCTAAAGCCTCTCTACAATGACCTTATAATCAAAATTGTTAACATTATCTTTTAGGAGCTGAAGCAGCCCATGAGGATGGATGCCCTTAAATGGAATTAGGAACTGTGAACAGTAGTAATGGTAAAGAAAAAAAGATCTTGCCATCAAAGATGGAAATGCATTGCTTAGCTCATTCAACTGTGTTCATTCACACAGAAAACAATTTTCTTTTTTCAAAAACAGGGTGAAAATGAGGTTTAGACTCCCAAGTCATCTCAGTATTTCAATTTTTAATTCAACAAAAGCAAAAATTAACCATGAAAATTATGGGATTGTGCTGTAATGTTCTGAAGAGAAACAGAAATTGAAATTGGATCATTTCAACTGAAATGATCATCTAATCATATTTTAAGCAGAAGTAGATAAACCAGAAAGCATAACACAGTAAAAAATTAACAGTCTTACACACAGACATCAGCCTTGAAGGCCTAGATAATGAGCTTTTTGCAGGTTTCATGTATGATCATACGTTTTTTCTGCTACCACATCAGCTATCTGATAACAAAATTGTTTTATGTCATACAGAGTCTCTGCTACTGCACTGAAGTTACATTGGTATTATTCAAGTCAATGGGAGTCAACCAGTTGCAATGCTATAATATGGTAAAAATCAAGAAATCAAGCCGACTTTGGGGTTTTTTTGGGGGGTGTTTTTTTTTTTGTTCTGTATGAGCTTTGGGGATTTGTTTTTGGTTTTGTTTGGGGGGGCATTTTGTTTTGGTGTGGTTTTTTTGTTGGTTGGGGAGGGGGGGGGTGTTGGGCTTTGAGGGCTTGATTTTTATTTATTTATTAATTAAACCAAGCCTGAAAAATCCTGCCCTAAATAGCCTGAAAGTGCAGCTCTGTTAAGGACAATAAAAACTCCAAGCACCCAGATGAAGTAGCTTCAGAGGTTAAAACCCAGGATCTATCATTTCCATCATAATGGCACGGACTGTTTTGCACAACAAAGCAAAAGTCATAAAGTTGACAGAACTATTAGCCCCCTTTGAACAGATTACAAACCTCTCCATTAGCATGCAAATCAGTATTTTCTAGAAGCCTTCGTGGTGTGAGAAACACTTCACAGCGGGACCAGAGTGACTCAGGATAACCTGAGTCACTTTGGGGTAGTTTCTATCTCACCTGTCGGGCTCTAGCGTCACCTGTTACAGGTGAGATCTTGGACTGGCTGCTGCATAAGGCTGTAATTCTGCACCTTCATTTCAAAACATGATTACCTTGTCTGACAGAGATGTTCGATTTTGATAACTAGATATTACTTACCTACCATTTTTGAAAATTGTACCCTACACTTTACAGCGTACACTTTACAGACTTCAAAATAGCCCAACGACCTAAAATGACTATAGCTGCACAGAATACCAATGAGGTGTACCGGCTCCTAGCAGCTGCAAAAAGACACTTCTGCAAGTGAAAGAGTAAAACACAGTAGGAGACAGAGCCGAGTTTCCTGTCCATCAAAGGATGAATTGCGTCATAGAATCATAGAATGGTTTGGGTTGGAAGGGACCTTAAAGATTGTCTTGTTCCAACCCTTGCCATGGGCCGAGACACCACCCACCGGGTGGCACAGAGGTAACTGGGCACAATATTATTATTATTTCTGTTCTCTAGCTCATACACGCAGCAGCGGGACAGAAGAGGCCTGACCCTGTATGAAGGTACCTGTATAAAGGTACGCTACCCATATTTGAGAGCCGTCTCTCTTATTTGAAACCACTAGTTTGCCACTGCTCTGAACCACTAGGAGGGGAGAAATTGAAAAAGCCCAAGGTACGATTTCCTCCTGGCACCGTTCCGTTCCCTTCCATGGTAGTTCACCCACCTCCCCTTTCATGAGGGAAGAGATGTAAGAAAAAAATCCTTCCATTGCCATCAGTAGACACACTTTCAATGCTTTCAGGGAAAATCCTGCCTCTGATTCTGAATGTAGAGCTCTTGCCAAAAGCAACTAAAGTTAACACATTCCAGCACAGGCTGTAGTCAGCTCTTGAACGTTTTACATCTCTAATGAGCGAATCCCATGCATAAGACTGAGCCATGTTCAGGAGTCCGGACACTGAAGTGCTTGGTCTGCAGCGTACCAGCAACAGGTGTTTCTCCACTGTTGATTTTGAGGGAGTGTTGTACCAAGGAGGAGGTCGTTAAGTTCATTTTCCACACCATCTTCTGTTTGGGTTAAGGCAAAGCAGGGTGCCAGCCGTAATACTGGGTGGTGAGCTGTGGACACCTGCTCTCTTGGCAGCAGATCAAAACCACCACTTCGTTCACACACTCACCTAATGGCAATGCCATTCGGTCACCACCAATCGGAACTCACAATACTGTCCTAAATTGAAAAGACTCCATGTCTCCATATTAGTCCTGTAAGCCTGTTAGCTACCTTTCCCTCCATCCAAACATCTATCTTAAACTTATTTTGGATATTGGATTGGAATGCTGGAAGCAAGCGTCCATCAGTAACTAGATGTAGGCAGTGTAGATTATAACACCGACTGTGACAGCTTGTTAAACAGACTCTATGTTGGCAGGAGTCTATAGTGACAACATTTTTTATTATTAACTGTTCGATACTTCTGTCCTCAGAAATTCTAAACATTTCTTGTTGCAGTTATTTTCAAATGTTCTGAAAAATATCTTTGCTACATATTGCGGTCATGCTGACAAGAGTAGCATTTCATTTCTCAGTATCATTAATACCATGTATTAATGATACAGGTACGTTAATACCATGATAAGAATTCAAAATTGATACTGTAGCACTCAGATGCTGCAGACAAGACACAGAATCTTCCAACAATATACATATAGATATTAAGCATCATTAGAATTTCACAGAAGATTCTGAAAATTAAGTCTGTAAGCAAAAAGCAATATAGTTAGTACTACATTTTCATATCTATGTTTAATAATATCATGCAAAGCCCTATCACATTTGCTCTTATTTCCTAGGGGAGTATATGCCCTGATTGTTAATGTATAACTATTGCATTTTATTTTGGTTTTTGCACCAAGCACACAGAGACAAAACTGGTCTTCAAGTCAGCATAATTTTTCCCTAAGGGGTAAAAATTCTCACTTAAAATGCACTTTAGAGAAATTTTCTACCTGTGAACTCATAGAATCATAGAATCACACAATGGTAGGGATTGGAAGGGACCTCTGGAGTTCATCTAGTCCAACCCCCCTGCCAGAGCAGGGTCACCCAGAGCAGGTTGCACAGGAACGCGTCCAGGCAGGTTTTGAATGTCTCCAGAGGAGGAGACTCCACCATCTCTCTGGGCAGCCTGTTCCTCCAAGCACTTCACAGATGTGTTCACCTTCAAAATAACTTCAATAGGAATATTTTAAACTGAATTATAACAAATAATACTAGCTAGGAAGGAAGCTTCTGCAGAAATACAGGAGTATTCTGTAATGGTGGTGAAAAGAGAAGTATAGCTTAGTCTCAGTTTTTGCTGAATAAGCCAAGAATTCTATGCAAAAAAAAATTAATCAAAACAAATAGAGGTACCCTGTTGGCAAGTATATTGAACTGGCATTATAAAAGTAAACACAGAGAGACTTCATGGACTAGACTCACTGTTATTTCCATGCTACAGCAGAGAACAGCAGCTTTGTCTCCCAAGATTCTTCTGCCATTGTTTGGCAAATGATATTTATATGTTTGTACCAAGAGTTAGGGTGTAAATTGTCTGTTTGATGAAATATATTATACCTCATGATCAGTAAACACCCTTTTTTTCCTTTTTTTTTTTTTCTTTTTTTCTTTTTCATTTTATTACATGCAGTCCTACCCCTCCCTTCAGCCTTGAGGAAGGTGGGAAAAAAATACCAAAAACTCAAAGCATACCTGTTTTCTTGGGCGCACCGAATTCTGCAGCCTTCCTTAGGTATAACCAAGCCCAAATGCATCCTTAGCCGACAATTGGTGGGCCCTGTGTGGGGCCAGACATGAGTCCCCGGGTGCATGATAGAATATTTGATCTGCAAGAAGAGAGAAGGCGGCCTTCAACACATTTAGCTTCACAACCATACTGCTAGGAGTTCAGGACTTCATTACGTCTCATCCTTGATGACGGGCTAAAAGTACAATGTCACCTTTTGTGAGAGTCTCAGCAACAATCGTGATTTCTCATGTCTCAAAGGCGTTCAATACTACAAGAAACACGTCTTGTGAGGTGTGTGTGCATGTGTAAAAAGCGCATATCTTTAATTTTGATTAAAATAATCAGTATTCATATTTCAACCTGAAAATCATTATCTCCAATCAGAAAAACACCTTCTTTCCTATGGAAAGACTTACAGACACTCATCATTTAAAGGGATGGACCACAGGAGACCCAAGGCCTGTGTTAGTCACACTGACTGGTCCCTTTCAGATGACAACTGGCTTGTGACAGTCACTGTCAGCCTTGGCTGAAGCAACCATGGGATGGTGGAGCTCAGGATCGTGAGAGGAGGGAGAAAGGCAAAAAAGTAGGATTACTACCCACAGCTTCAGGAGAGCAGACTTTGGCTTATTCAGGGATCTGCCGGGGGAAAAATCCCATGAGATAAAGTGCTGAAGAGAAGAGGGGTCTAGGACAGCTGGCTGATTTTCAAGGATCGCCTTGGCCAAGCTCAAGAACGGTTCATCCCCACATGCAGGAATAATGGAGACCCAGGCAAATTGAAACACAAAAAGGAAGCATATAAGAGTTGGAAGCAGGGTCAGGTCACCCAGGAAGACTGTAGAGACACTCTCAGAGCACACAGGGATGAGGTTAGGAAAGTCAAAGCTCTCCTGGTGTTGAATCTGGAGGTGGAAATGAAGGGCAACAAGAAATGTTTCTACAAATACATCAGCAGTAAAAGGAGATCTAGGTAAAATGCGGGCCTGCTGATAAATGTGGCAGGAGATCTGATAACAAAGGACATGGAAAAGGCTAGTCAATACATGCTGTCTTTGCCTCAGTCTTTACTGGTATGACTGACCTTCAGGAATCCCAAGTACACAAGACCAGTGGAAAAAACTGAAGCAAAGACAACTTACCATCACTGGAGAAGGATCAGGTTAGGGGACAACACACTGGTCCATGGGTCTTGATGGGATCCGCTCATGAGTGCTGAAAGAGCTGGATGCTGTTGTGAATCCACACTCAATAATCTTTGAAAGGTCATGGCAACCAGCAGAAGTCCCTGAGGACCGGTAGAAAGCAACTGTTGTTCCTATCTTGAAGAAGGGCAAGGAGGAGGATCTAAGGACAAAATATATATATATAGGCTATAGGCCACTCAGCCTCACCTCAATCCTGGGAAGGTGATGGAGCAAATAATCCTGGACACCATTTCCAAACACATGAAGGAATAGAAAGTGATTGGGAGCAGTCAGCATGGATTTATGAAGGGGAAATTGTACTTAACCAGCTTTCTGTGGTGAGATGTCTAGCTTGGTGGATGAAGGGAGTTTATCTCAACTTTAGTAAAACTTTCAACACTATCTGCCATAAACATCCTCATTGACAAACTGATGAAATAGAAACAAGGTAAGCTGACAGTGAGGTGGATGGAAAACTGGCAGTTCAGCCACGCTCAAAGAGTTGTGATCAGAGGCACAGAGTCCAGCTGGAGGCCACTCATCAGAGGTGTACTCCAGGGCTCAATACTGGGTCCAACACTGTTTAATAGATTCACAAATGACTCAGGTGACGGGACAGAGTGCATCCCCATCAGCAAGCTTGCAGGTGGCAGAAAGTTGGAGAGAAATAGCTGATACACTACTTTTTTTTTTGCTGCCATCATAAGGACCTTGGTAGGCTGGAGAAAGGAGCAAACAGGAATCTTAAGATGTTCAACAATGAGAAGTTCTGCACCAGGGCGGAATAACCCCAGGTACCAATACAAGCTGGTGGACAGCTGTCTGGAAAGGAACCTCCTAGGAAAAGACTGTGAGGTCCTCATAGACAACAATTTGAACATGAGCCAGCAACGTTCCCTTACAGCAAAGAAGACCAACAGCCTCCTGGGCTGTGTTAGGGAGAGCTTTGGCAACCGGTTGAGGGACGTGACCCTTCCCCTCTACTCAGAGCTGGCGAGACCTCTTGAGTGCTGGGTCCAGTTTTGTGCGACCTTCTATGAGAAAGACATGGACATACTGGAGCAAGTCTAGTGAAGGGCTATAAAGATGATTAAGGGATTGGAGCATCTGACAAACAAGGGGAAGCTGAGAGAGCTGGGACTGCTCAGCCTGGAGAAAAGAAGGCTCAGGGGGATCTTATCAACATATATAAATACCTGATGGGAGGAGTGAAGAAGACGAAGGCAGGTTCTTCTCAATGGTATCCAGTGAAAGGCAAAGAGGCAATGGACACAGTTTGAAACACTGGAAATTCCATTTAAACATAGGAAAAAACTTTTTTGCTGCACACTAGAACAGCCCTGAGAGGCTGTTGAGTCTCCATCCCCAGAGGCATTCAAAACCTGACTGGACACAGTCCCTAGCAACCTGCTCTAGTTCATCGTGCCTTGAGCAAGGGGCTGGACTAGGTAATCTCCAGACGTCCCTTCCCACCTCAACTCTTCTGTGATGCTACAGCAATGCAATGGACAGGAAGCGCGAATAATGCACGACAGTTGTGAGAAGCATCTTTTCAACTGAGGAATCTTCACATAAGGTTGGATAGGGTAACTTTGATAAATCTTTAGGTTTAAGGTATTGTTTGCTCTCCAACTGTAACAAAAAAAAAAACCCAGCAGAAGAGTGTGTGTCTAATGCCTTGGCCATTCCCACCATCTGAGGTTTCAGCTTACCAGCAGTTTCTTATGACAGCAACTGTAAGCTCCAGTGGCCACGGTGAACACAGAGGCTGCAAGCCACCACCTCTGCTACACTTGATTGCCTTGTCAGAGCCTAATGCAATGCAAATAACTGGCTATGCAGGATAGCTAACAATACCCCAGAGAAACAATTTTTTAAATGCTAATATGCCAGCATTGCGGAATGATTACTGTTGTGTATGTTATCTGTCCACGCAGATCAGTCTAGATATGTCTGTGAATTATACGTATGCGCTATACATAAATAGTCCTGAACTAACAATGAGTTATACTATGGTTGTAAGTACGGTGGTAACTCCAAAGAGTTAAGAAATGCCCAGAATTACTGCTTTTAGTTTACTGCTATTTTTAAGAAGAATTATATAATTTTTAATAATATGATCACTTGCTATTGTTCTACACACTCTCTCAGCAGCATTGAGCAGGTACTTGATGATTTTAAATTTCTTTTCTCTTTGTCAATACATGAGGTGCCCAAAGCATCCAAACGGTCTATCTACCACAGAATTCCTAATTTTCTGATTGTGTTTGTTCCTGTTGCTTCCAAGTGCTTCAGTTTGTGAATAGAGATCAGGTGACATTTTAAATTTAATTTACCAGTAAGAATCTGAGGCACACCTAGCATAAGACCAAAATTGTCCTAGGCATCCCTTAATATTGGATGTAAAACTTAAGACTTCTAAAGCACCATTTTTCAGATTTTTTTACATTTTATATGTTCAAAACATGACTACAGCTATAGCTGTGAATACACAATGTTTCCACAAAACATACCCTGGTGATAACATGTGAGGTGCCAAAAAATGATGGACAAAATAGTAGCTCTCAAAGAGAATTTGCTCTCTGGGATAGATCCATTTTGGCTACAGATGCCACAGAAAGCAGTTTTCTTGCTGCTAGCCACTCTGAGTGTGATGACCTCTCTCATCAGTTGTATTCACTACAACCAGCCTTTGCAACAAATCAATGAAACAATAGCCTTGTTCATCCCACAGCAGTAGCCATCTAGTGCGCTTCTGTGCATCAAAAGTGAGAGTCTGGTGAAAAAGCTGAATGCCTATTCTCAAGGCTCTGAATTAGGATTGTGCTAGCATCGTGTTTTCCAGCTTTCCCATCCTTAGTTATGCGACATGAAGGTTATTCTCATGTAATCGTTACAGATAAAATATAATAAATTGCAAAAAAAAGAATAATGAAAAAAAAGAAAAAAAGAATAACAAAAAAAAATAATGAAAAAAAAAGAATAATGAAAAAAAAAAGGAATAATGAAAAATTCTGTCCTACAGAACAACATGATATCTGTGTTGGGCCATTCATTCAGCTGCGCATGTATTGATCCACACCATGTAAGTCTACTGCATGATTTAATGAGGTTAATTTGTAGCCAAGTAGTCAGTGTAGACCAGGCACTTGAAACAAGCTTTGTTGGCACCCAAGGCCACAGCTCATGGATGTAAAATTTCCTTCCTTTACGTTTAGGAAAGAAGCACGCGACAGCAGTACTGTTGTTTGGCTTCCGCGAGGTGACTCTTCTTCTGTCTAATGCAGCCAGGCTGGGGTAGATGGTTGAAGTTTATCACAGTGAGAATCTGGCTCACTGAATTAGTCTTGTAAAGTCAGGTTCAGACCAGAAAAAAAAAAAAATATCATGTTAGAATGGACGTAATCCAACCTCCTGCTTAAAGCAGGGTTAGCTACGAGTCAGACCAGGTCATTTAGGGCTGAGGTTTAGTAAGTCATTACTTATTGATTGAACCACCCGTGGCAAATAACTACTCACCTACCACGAACTTCCTGGAGACACAAGGTAAAATGGCTCAACTAAAGAGTCCAGAGAAAGGCTTCAGCTAACATATTTCACATTGTATTTGCTGAAGGCTAAAATTGGGCATATTTTTACTGTTAACTTCATTGTGTGCCTGAGACACCATCAAATATACCAAGGTCATGCATCCCTCTATACACGTTCCTCATACCTGCTCCTGGCATGAGGAATTTGTAAAAATGAAGAAATTTGCCAGGTACCTGTCCTCTTCTGCAGCCAGTAGCTTCTGGGAATCTTTCCAATAAAGCGCATGTTTTCGGAACACTTTTACAAGCATTCTCATTTTTTCTTCCTAGTGAAAACAGTGGATGGAGCATTGGTTAGAGCAACAAACAAACATTTCCTTGTTTTCTGCTTTGCAGAAGAGCAACAAAGCTGTCAAAGAGCTGACGCTGAGAGACAGGTAAATATTATTATTCCCATTTTACAGATTATGAAACAGAAGTATTAACACATTGTAATATCAGAGCAGCCTACCACATCTTTGCTTTTAAATTTTTTGTGAAGAGCAGGCTTTCTAACATTTTTTAAACATGATTCTAGAAGTATAATCATTAATGAGGCTGCCTAGAAAAAAACCATGTAAAAATCCACCAGCATCATACCATTTCAACGCCAGGTTACATTTTGTTCTAAATTGCTTTTAATATTTTATTTTACAGTACTCTTTCATATGCAGAATCTTATAAGGATTTAAGGTCATTCCAATAGTTGGGCTTCCCGCTGCACGGCTCAGGGACAGGGCAGTGTACGCTTTTGCTCATACCATTTCTGAATGACAGATCTCACCTAATATTGTGTGACAACACAATATTAAGGATGTGCCACCTCCCATGTTCCTGCCTTCCCTCAGGCTGATCTGTACCATGCATTACCCATGCAAAGTGTTGGCAGTCTTGCCAGAAGAGGAGCATTACCCTCAAGGGATTCTTAAAAGTGCTTGGGGACAACGTGTTTCAGAATAAAGAACTCTTATTTACCGTCACAGAGGTCTCAGACACTATTTTACTAGCTCCCTTCTTTTGCAGATTCAGTGATTACAGAAACGGTTCTGGAAAAACTGTGTGGCTACTCCTTATCACACTATATTAATCCGAGAAAGTGAAATTGGGGAAAGAGAAGAAATACAAAACGTTTTACCTTGTTGCCATAAGGTAAACTGGCTCCAGTCTCCTTTTTCTCGTAGATTCTCATCTTCAGGCAGGAAGAGGCTTCTTTTTTTATCCATCACAGCAAGCCCCTCATCACGAATGAGCTTCCAATTTTTTTCTAAGGACTGTTGTGAGAGCCACATTACTGCACTGAGAACTCACTGCATTTGGCTTTAGTACAGTTTCTATTTTTCCCTTACCGTTATTAACTTTTTTTTTAATTTAAAAGCACTAAAAAAAGCATTCATCATCATCATTAAGTTTCTTTATATTCAATTCCCTTCTTACGCGTTAAGGCAGAAAAACCAACTTTCACAGCGTTCCTCAGATTCAATTACATTGAGATCATAACATTTCAGCAATCCTCAGCCTCCTTGCAGAGCAGGCCTTGCGTTGACTTGCTTTTTGATTAGCCTAAGGGCTCCTTAAGAGATAGTTTTGTATTGCAAGCTAGGAATAGTACTGATCTTCTCACAGGCAACACATGTCACCTGGAAGCACTCCTGTGACTAGAAAACCACTCACATAACCTGGAACTCCAGGTGCTGGTAGAACATCACGGTTCAACAAGTACAAATGTAAACAGGCCACTTAAGCTGACAGTTATGATTTAAACCTTTAAAAAGGTTTGCAAAGATTCGCTTGCACAGGTTGATGCTATTGAAAAAGATCAAATACAACTTGAAATGCCAGGTGATGATTTATGGATACAATCATTAAAAATCTGTAAGCTGCTTTGTACTTCATACATACCAAAACCACAAGATTGTAGAATTAAAAATTCTGCTCTCTGCTGCCTTAGGACATTATATTTGTAAAAATCAGATAGATCAAAAAACCCTTTTATTCTACCAATAATAAGTCATTCTAATGTTACAGCAATATAACTGAGAAACCCACAGTGTAACAATGGACCTGGATAAAAGTGACTTCCATTTCCCAGCTGCTTACTTTACTCACTAAACCTTATTTTGGGTGAATAGTTTTCATTTTTCCTTTGTGCTCTTGAACAAAGCATTGTTGTAAGACATTTTCAATCAATTTCATACCGAAAAGAGGCTAATGTGTGTTCCCACACTACGTCTTTATGTGATGTGTAAAGGTGAGTAAAACTCAAAAGTCTGTGAGACTAGGTGATATAACTGCCCTTTTTTAGCCTTAAAACTCCATATGGTTATTAGCCTTCCCCATTTAAATTAAACAGTTGCATTTTCCAGTTGAGTTTTTTCAATTAAGAGACAAGCTGATCACACAAAATAGGTTGCACATTGATACATCATAAAAGGCTCAGCTAGAAAATTCTGTCTATAATATAGCGACTTTCTCCCACTAGAACATTTTTAGGTAGGCTAAGATATAGGAAAATTAAGATTGCACTTCCGCTATTTCAGTACTTCCTTCTTCCTAGCACATTGTTTTTTCTCTCATCCATATTGTAAAGGGGAAGAGCACTGATCATTTTTTTTCTCAGCGCATTCACCTTATTCTCTCCCACTGATGGGTTCCCATAACACTAGTTTAACACTTAACATTAACTAGAAAAGTTTCTTAGAATCTCTTTGGAAAACTGACTTTTCCAAATGCTAGGTACGAAGCAAGACTGAAAATTTCCACCTGATCAGAGATGAATCAGTGCTCGTACTGATTCAGCGCTACCATATCTACAAAAGGAAATACCAGCTTGAGTACCTGATTTTGCACTGGCTGGAGAAGAGAAAGAAAAGAGTAACTTACATTTACACAGGCCTCAAGCCTAAGTGATACAGATCAACAAAACCGGAAAACTTTAAAAGATATTACAAGTGCTTCTCTGTTTCCTCAAACTACTCCTACTCCCTTGTCTGAAAAAAGATAAGAGGAAGCATTCATCCATGCAGACAAGATGATCCATGAAGAGCACTGGTGGCCCAAGGAGTTGCAGGCAACAGCTGCTTTGTCACCTCTAATCCTTCACAAGTGCCATGGGTTGAAAAATTAACCTCCAAAAGTGCATGTTTGTCCTTGCCTTTTAAGATTCCTTCCCTAACGTGTTAGATATGAAGTGATTTGAATACATATCATTGATTTTGAACTAGCTCCTCAATGTTTTAGACATAGCTCGCACTGAAATCAATAGCAACTCCGTAATCATGAAAACCTGGACCCCATCTATAAAAGACACTGACAGTGCTTTACTACGACTAATGGGCAACTCCCAAGTAGAAAGGAAGCACGGAGTTACAGGAGTTCAAACACAGATCAGCCTCGATCTCCCTGATTTTACAGACTCTTAGCATACCTTGAATGGCAAGAAGGCATAACACCATTAAAGCATAATGACTAAGTTCAGGGCTTGGACTTAAGGCTTTTGATCCAAGAGCTGGTATCTACAGAAAAAAGTTAAATACGCTTACGCTCCATAATACATAGGGATTCAAGCCTCAGGTTATAGCAACAAATTTATATTATATTCAGGGCAATATCCTGATTTCAAATGAAGAAATCAGGAGGCAAACAGCACTGGGAGCATGTGCGCTTGTTTCTCAGCAGCTGATTCACATAAACCTCCATATGTTTTTTTAAATACAGTTCCTAACAATGATGGAAGTTTACAGTTGCTTTACATCTGGCAGTAATGTAGATTTTATTGGCAAAGATGTTACTATATTTGAATAGGGATTTCTTAATATTGGTTTATTTTTATGTGTGACTATTATATTAAAAGAATCCGTACTCTGTGCTGCCAAACCCTTTCAATGCATGGTCATAAATGACACCGGCAAATATTAAGAGGTCACTAGTCCTCACGTGAGGCATAACTACTGACCACACATCCATTTTAGTCCATTGGACTATAAAATAAAATCATGGTGAAGACTTCAATCTATTTCACTTTGTTACTGGCACAGAGTAGGAGAGTATTCACGATCAGCTATTGTCTCTCTGCTGGGCAACGCTGATGACCTTCAAGTAAGGGGCAATATTTTAAACCTTTCAAAATAGATTCCTTGCACCCATTCGGTCACCCATAGTGCTTGAACATCAGCATGCATACTCATCATCTCTGCTCTTTTCAACACAAGGCTCCCCTTAAAGCATCCAGCCATGCTTTAAATGCATATTTCAATTTAATTTCTCCATTAAATATGAATGTTTAGCTATTATTATCTAAACCATTAAGGCCTAGCTGTCACTCTACAGAAAACATTATGGATATGTGCTGTTGCCAGTACTTTAATTCTCTTTCTGTGCTTTTCTTGCTGCACTTTAAACTTTTAATTAATAAAATCTAAGCCATCAGAGAAAACCGACACTACGAGATCTACTTTAATCAATCAGCTATTCACTGTAGTACATTATTGGCAAAGCATCCTCTGAGTCCTTTCCAAAAGTTAACGGACACAACATGAGGAAAGGACAAAGTTACCTAGGTCACAGAATCACGGAATGGTAAGGGTTGGAAGGGACCTCTGGAGATCATCTAGCCCAATCCCCCTGCCCGGGCACGGTCACCTAGAGCAGGTTGCACAGGAACGTGTCCAGGCAGGTTTTGAATGTCTCCAGAGATGGAGACTCCACCACCTCTTTGGGCAGCCTGTGCCAGTGCTCTACCACCCTCAAAGTAAAGAAGTTCCTCCTCATGTTTAGGTGGAACGTCCTATGCTCAAGTTTGTGCCTGCTACCCCTTGTCTTGTCACTGTGCAGCATTGAAAAAAGACTGGCCCCATCCTCCTGACACCCACCCTTTAAGTATTTATAAGCATTGATAAGATCCCCCCTCAGTCGTCTTTTTTACAGACTGAAAAAGACCCAAATCCCTCAGTCTTTCTTCATAAGAGAGATGTTCTAGTCCCCCAGTCATCTTGGTAGCCCTTTGCTGTACCCTCTCCAGAAGTTCCCTGTCCTTCTTGAATCAGGGAGCCCAGAACTGGACACAGTGCTCCAAAGGTCATTAACTATGTATTAGTTTCAGAATGATGAAAAGTCTCTAGCATCCAATGGCATTGTACCTCTCAATATTTTTTTTAAACAGGCACCAGACAGAAAAAAAATGCTATACTGGGGTTCTACAAAAGGTACCAGAAAATGACGCAATGACTTAGTAAGACTGTCTATGGAAAGCTATTTGTCCCAAGAGAGGAGGACAGGTTTTCAAAGATAAAAGTAAGGTTTGCTTTCAGCAGAGTTCAAACAAGAAAGAAAGAATTTCTTGAATCTCCAGACCCAAAGGCCTGAAATATTGTAGATCAGAAACATTAATAGAACATTTCTAGCTAAGTCACTTGACACACTCTTCCTAATTTAATGGCTTAAATCACCCCTTCCAATTTTTTCAAGGAAACCGCAAAAAACTTAAGCATTAACGGGCAGCAGCTAAAGAGATGCAAAGATCCACTTCCTTTTGGCACAGTAGCACTAACCATGATTTACCACCATAATACATGTCCTGTTAAGTGCTATTGAGATATTCTCAGTCTTTTTTTTTTTTTAAAGAAACTAAAAGGCAAGCAGGCAATAGTGAAGTAAAAAAAGTATGAGATTGTCTTGATCGCACCCATCAGGCAGTTAAACATGAGGCCTAAATTAGTTGTCTAGGCTTCTTTTTTTTAGTAAAGCAGTAGGAAAATTAATACCAGAAAGACACATGCCATCCTTAGATAGTTATTTAATGTAGTGAAAATTAATCATCCTCTGGAAATACCTCTTTTTTGACCTGTCAACTAGGACAATATGCCTCGTGTCTGTATAGCTACAGTTAGGTGAGCTGAACGCCCCTTAGAAGGAATTTACTAAACAGGGAATACCAAAAAAGACAAATTTTTTCTTCAGGTTTTCTGTGGAAAAAGCAAGGCACTGTCAAAATCCACACCTCCATCTCCAGTCCCAAGAAACCAAATGACACTTTACAACGAAACCAAGCCAGGTCTGTGCTATCAGATGCTACTGACCACAGCTGTGCTGGTTAGTGGAATGAACTCAAAAAAGCTGCTGGTCTGTCTTTAGCACTGTCTTGGTTAGCCACAAATAAACCCTCAGTTATTGAAAACAGCTTGTTCACATTTAACAACAAGTGGTGAACCAGGGAGGGAGGGTCAGGGCCTCCAGTGCATTGCCCTTCATACAGCATTTTCCATGTCAAATTCTACCATTGAGATTTGGTAGCATTTCCCACGCATCCTGCACAGATGTAAGAGGAACATAACGAGATGAAGCAGTAAGGAATAACTACTGATTTTTTTTTTGCTCTAAAACATGTAGAGTAGTTGGAATATTTCAGAAATTAATAGAACCCATAGCTTCAATGATTTTTTTTTGACACTTTCTGGAGAACACTACTTCAAATTTTGCTTGCAGTGTCATATGTTATTAGAATAAAGCCTGCTTTCTTTCAAAATTTCAAGTACTTTCTTGAGTTATGATGGAAACGCAACAATACAAACATTTTTCTTTATGCATTTAACTTGTGTTTTAGGTTTATACTTTCAATTGTAAACGTTATCCTGAAAAACGAAAATCTTACCACCCCCAAATTATCATACCTATGTAAGTAAATGAGCAGCCAAAATTTAGTCCAGATTCAATGACATATTGCTAATAAACCAGCTAAAACAATATACCACAAAACGACTGGATTGAAGAGGCATGAGTGGATTTCAGAGAGGCAGTTGTGCTGTGGAAGTCAGGGGTGAACTTCTACCCTTGTCGGTCTTCTGAATGGCTCTTCTAGGAGCCACGCAGGATGCTGATCCAAACCAAGACCTCTATATGTCGTCTGGTCTACCTGGAAAAATCCCTTCAAGGTGGAGTACTGCTCATTTTATAACAGGAAACTGAATTATTTCTGAATTAATTCAAAGCTGACTTGTCTCCTCACGCCAAGGGTGAAGGGACCATTACCTTCTGTGACTCAGGAATTTGAATTGTTTACGTGCAAGAGACTGCAAAACATCACTGCAGATAGCTTTAAACCATCAATAAAATAATACATATTCTTTCTTTTTTGTTTGGCAAAAGTATGATAACAAGTTTTCTGCCTCTCCATCTCTTTTATGGCAGGGAGTATCTATTCCTATGCGTTCCTCAAGAATGAGTTCAATACACGCACATTTGAAATCTTCCCAAATGCTAGTCCATAAAGCTAATTGCTTTTATGGTGTGACTGAGATTACACTGAGAATCACACTTTAATCTAAATTTCCTAGTATTATTTATGCTGCCATCAAAAGCATAACAAGGAGTAATCTTCCTTTTTAAATTTCTTTTTTTTTTCTAAATAAAATCATGCTTCATAGTAGGTATTTTAACATGTTATGTACCTAAGTATAATGAAACAAGTGCTCTGAAGGTTTATGTCTATTGCAAATAAACATTTATGGTTTTAAATTATTTGAGCAGAATAATTTTGCTAAACCACATACCAATAATTAAAACACACAGGAAATAAAAGGTTCTTCCCCCCTTTTTTATTTTCCCCCTAGGAATTACGATTAAAATTATTAAAATTAAAATAATAAAAATGACGCAATTTTGGAAACACAAACTATTATTATGAATAATAACCACACTACTTGCCTTGCATTAAATAAAAAAAGAACTTTAAAGAAGTTAAATTTTATGTTTTTATCTTTTGTTAAATCCATCACTGGGAATCTACTCTTGTTTCTCCTACGCAATTAAAAGCTTCCAAAGAAATCACCATGTATTACACAAGGGATAAAGACACAGCCTTTCCTGACTAATTAAAAATTCACAATGGGTGTCCTAAACATTACCAAAGTTTGCTGTCCTTTTAGCACTTGAGACATTATGGTTGTCTACCATGCAAACTTTGTATTTATTAATCATTTCAGCCATCCTGTCGCCATTCTCAATTTTGAAAATGCCTGAGCTCATTTTATAGTATCTTAGTTAAATCTTGTGCTCAGTCCGAGATTGGTGTCTGGTACTTACAGGCAGTGATTCAGGCCTTGTAGATTGGCATTTTCTCTGCTTAAATCCTTAGATTACAGTTGTTATTAAAAAAATAAAAATAAAATCCAAGTATATAGAAACAAACTGCCTTACCTTCACCAGTTCCATATAACCAGTTTCCCTTGCTGTCCACCAAGGCTGAGCTTTCAGTCCCTTAACATTGTAGAGAGACCGCTGCCAAACTGATGCAAAGTGACCTCTCTGATATCCAAGTTCGTACCACCTGTATGCCTAAAATATTGCAGTTGTTAACAATGAAATTCATACCAGCTGAGCTCCCACTTTAAAAAGGTAACATGCCTTTTTGATAAGGTAACAGACTGTCTCTTTGGATGCCAGGTTTATTCTTCTAATGTAAGGTAGTAACAGAAGGAAAAAAAGAAAAGGAAAAAAGGAAGAAAACCACCCACAAAACAAACCAACCTCAAAAAACCCCAACTAACCATTCCAAAATAGATCAGTTTGCCAAGGCTGTCTAATCCAACATTAGCAAAATAGGATAATCTTCTCACAACTATTCACACCAAATACGGCCAGTAATCTAGGCGCTGGAGATCCAACTGTTTGTCACCTTGGTCAACCTTGTTTTCTCTATGCTTCAATTCTCTATTGAGAATTATGAATGAATTATGAATTAAAGATGACTGCCTTCTGCTGCCAATGGAGATGCTGTGGCGATGAAAACAGTACTGACTTTGTGGATCTAAATTGTTACTTAATTACCTAATGCATATATGCACTTGAGTTTCTTCAAATATTTGTTCCCACACCAGAACTGACCACATGGTAGAAACCTACCGAGGTTAATACTAGACCTTTGCTTGTCTTACTCTCCCTTTCCACAATTTGCTTTACCCTGCATAGCAGCAAAACAAGGTCTGGCAAAAGACGACAATGAGATGCTCCTAAAGAAAAGATTCAGCATGAGTAGCACCGTGATGAACCATACACAGAGAAGGCAACGTATAGCTGCCTCCTTCCTGTCCAGCATTGCTGCTATAGCTGCAATATTTTAGACAACATGGAAGAAAAAAGGATATGACAGGACAGCTAAGTAGGGAGATATGAGGTAAGAAGTCCAGAGCAGAGGGACTGAAGCTGGCAGCAATCCCTGCCTTGAACAGAAAACGGTCCAAAAACCTCTTTACTTGGAGTCATGCACAGAGTCCTTCTCCAGCTACACCGCTTGAAATTTGCTCCCTACCAAGCCTGCAACCTGTCCAATTCACCGCCGCCTAAGCGTCACTCATCTAAACTTGGACCGTGTTCTCACATTCCTTCACCCAACCCGATATTTATTCTTGTCTCACTCTACAAAAAAACCACCAAGTTCTCAAAAAAACAAACCCTCCACTTCTCTTTCTATCAGGAGTATGGAAAATCTGGTGTGCTGGTTTTGCCTGGGGTAATTTTCTTCATAGTAGCTAGTATGGGGCTATATTTTGGATTTGTGCTGGAAACAGTGTTGATAAAACTGGGATGTTTTCATTATTGCTGAGCAGTGCTTACACAGAGTCAAGGCCTTTTCTGCTTCTCATACCACCCCACCAAGCAAGCAGGCTGGGGGTGCACCAAAAGTTGGGAGGAGACCCAGCTGGGACAGCTGACACCACCTGACCGAAGGGATATTCCATACCGTATGATGTCATGCTCAGCAATAAAAACTGGGGGAAGGAGGAGGAAGAGGGGGACATTTGGAGTTATGGTGGTTGTCTTCCCAAGTTACCATTAGGTGTGATGGAGCCCTGCTTTCCTGGGGATGGCTGAACACCTGCCTGATGATGGGAAGCAGTGAATGAATTCCTTGGGTTTTTTTGCTTTGCTTGTGCGTGTGGCTTTTGCTCTACCTATTAAACTCTCTATCTCAACCCACGAGTTTCCTTACTTTTACCCTTCTGATTCTCTCCCCCATCCCACAGCGGTGAGAGAAGAGTGAGTGAGCGGCTGTGTGGTGCTTAGTTGCAGGCTGGGTTAAACCATGACATCTGGAAAAGATGAACACTGTCCCCAGTAGCAATCCGGTACAGTAGTTTCCCTGCATGCCTAACTATTTTAATTGTTACTTGTTTTTCAAAGAGAGTCATTTCTCCTGTTCTAACTCATGAACATATGACAGCTGTCCATTAATCTGCCCACATTTGACATGAAGGCCAAACCAAAAGACTTACTGAGACAGACCCACAGTAGTAACCCAGTAACCCTTAAGCAACAGAATAATCATTTTATGTATGGGGTCTAATGGAAAGCGAAACATACAATCAAATAAACACATCTCTAGGAGACCAATTTATGTCAGCTTATTATTTACGTTTACCTTGAAGCCAGTAAACTAGAAGGAAAACCAAGACTTTTTTGGATACAAATCAGCCATGAGAACAGTGCGTGACTTACTAAGACTTACTTGGTCTTAGCAGTCAGTCAGTCAAGAAAACAAAAATTGGAAATTCTACATGTAATGGATTATTTCTAAAAATTTTCAGGTGTCATCTTACAGATCTTTTATTTCAGATATAAGGTAAGAAATGGCTTTGGATGGTTTTGTCTTCAAATTTTTACATAAGTCTCTATATTGTAAGTATAGAATAGTTTTTGAGAGTCTAAATTTTCTTCAAGCTTTTAAAAAATGTGGTTCTCTGATCTCTGTAACTCTCTTGAAGTATGTAGGAAAGGTCGTAATACAATGTTGCCTTATGATATTTGTCTGAACTACAGAAAAACAGTGTGGATGAGCAGAATAACAGCAGAGCACATATAAGCTTTTATCTTTTTTCCATAAAGAAGTTTTGTAAAATTGAGTATGGGTCCGAAAAAAAAAATAATTATGTCTTCCCTTTGGGTAATATACAGTATATCTATAAATTTTGATGTTATCTTGGTTAAGTCTCTGAAATGGAAGCATTATGATTTATAACGTATGTTCCCCAAGATGTAAATTGTAAGGGCAGTAGGATATCAATAGATTGTTCATGCTGACTGCCTGCATTCATTTGCAATGTCTGGAGTTAGCCCAAATGATAAGGAGGATGAATTACTTGTTTCAGCCACTGACTGATGAGTATGAATGTTGCTGCTCTTTAAGATACATCAGCTATAATCACGACGTATAATACTGTTAATCCTTATCTGTTAGAAGAATTGTGCTATGACGCTGCCTTTGGTAGCATGGAGTAGGGTTAGGTTGCCTCACTCATCCTTTCCAGTCCTGCATTTCCATAAGAAACCTTTCTTTTCGCATGCAGATCTTGGCAGCAGAAAGACTAAATAATGACCACTGAACTATTCATGACAGCTGCAACAGCATAACTTCTTTTCCAGGAAAGTAAGTGTTTGAGATGCACTCGGTGTATACGTTCTAGGTGAATGGCACTTTGTTCTATAATACCTTCCACAGTTCTAATTTATCTTTTTTTAAGTCAGTTTGGCATTTTATCAAATTATAGTTGGAAAGGGCATACTCAACACTGTTTCCCTAACACTTACCGAGACCACATTCATAATTCCTAATTGAGCTCTAATAGATGAATATCTACCTTCAACAAACCTTCAGTGATAGCAATTTCACACGTTCTTTAAATATTGATCTGTTTCCTTGATTAAATCTTGAAGTTCAGCAAGTCTAGCAAGGTCAGTGAGAAAAATTTAGCTTAACAGTGGACTTTCCACTGATAAATTTAAAAGTCTCCTCTATGCCAAGTTCATTTGTCATCGATTAAAACTTCTTCTACAGAAGATTTGACCATTAACTCCGTAAACATTAACACACAATTAACCTGGGGATTGTGATGATGTATGTCGATTACATCGATGTGGTATCTTCAGTCAAACATCGTAATGGGATACCCTAGGCTCAAACATTCAACCCAGAATATCCCATAGAAGCATACAGGGATTTTCTTTTTGGTTTTCTGTTGAGAGGGCAGAGTCAGACAGAGAGACACCGCATGCACAAGCAGACGCCATGTATGTATGTTCATATTGGAGAACTGCCTACCGACTGGGCCAAGATACTCAAGAGGTCAGCATTCTTTACAGTATTTTAGGTATCAATATTTCAGACCTATTAGTAGATAACCATGTAAAAAATCAGTTCCACTATGTTTTTTTTTTTATTCTTATTCTTTACACATTTCCCATCCAGGAACCTGAGTAGGGTTTTTTGGTTTGTTTTTTGTTTGTTTTTAAATTTATGTCCATTGTAAAGTCCATTACTAACAACAGTCTTCAACAAAAGCCCTTTGCTCCCCTACCACGGCAACAGTATGAATTTACAAATTTAAATTTGTCTTCTACATTAAATTGGGTTTTAAATTAAGAAATTGAAAACTCTCATGGCTTTCAGTTGCACATGCTTGCTTTTCTTGGGCACGCAACAGATTTGTTGCGCAAATCTCTGCTTTTCTGAGCTGTTTGCTGCTTTAATTACTGAACAAATACCATAACTCAGCCCACACATTCAGTCCTCTCATGGTCTTCTTTTATCACATACTCATTGGTGCAGAAGGTCATTTTGGGAAAGAAGGGAGGTTTACAGAACACTGCTATATCGGAGCTATGAGGGAACTTCTATACAGTGATATACAAGTAAATGTTCTTTTTTTAAACTCTAGTTAAAATCTTTGTTTTAAGTGGTAGGAGCATAAAACAGACTCTAGAAACACTTTCATTGAATTTTTGAAAGATGTTTGGTTCCTTTGTTCAAACTGCCCCGTGCAAGCTTCAAAAGGTTAGGTTAGTTCTAAGGCAAGGGATGCTAAGAGATTGTATTGTCACATCAATGGCAGATTTTTTGCTGTTGCTCATCTCTACCTCTACACGCATGTGCTGGGATGTTATTGCAATAGGACTACCCATGTTTTCAACATCGAGCCTGTGCTAAAAAGGTTTTCTGGATTGGATTCTGCAGTCCATCAGAGATTTAGGCTTTAAAGCAAGAACACGTTAAATGCGTACCTCTTTGTCTCCCATTCTCTGCAAGGCATCACCCAGATGAAAATAAAAGCGTCCATCATCTGTGCCAGGGTCACCAGACTCTAGTCCTTCCTAAAAAAAAAAAAAGTATAAGAGAAATTTTAATAGGACTTCTAACTTCTAAAAGAGTTCATTTGATTGCTGTAAATAGGCTGCCAATTCTATGCAAGAGACTGAGTACGAAATTGGCTATAAAATATAACCACCATGGTAACCCAGAAATTAGGTTGAATGAATACACCCCTTCAGTAAAAAGACATTTCTCGTGTTATCAGTTTCCAAATGCCATGGCCTCTCTCCTCAGTCCTTCCAAGGCAGAGGTGTATTCAGGGATAGACACTTGCCCCTGATGTACAGACACACAAACACTTTAAGCAAGCTGGATTAAGGTTTTATTTTGAGATGTTTTTTCACAAACACTCAAAAGCATATGCAAGCCCTCTCTGCATTTTTCAAGAACCTTGAGTTTGCAGCTTACTGACAAACACAAAACAATTTGAGACTCACAGCTATGTACTTAGGTTAACCACTAATAAAACAAATACTTGATGTTTAACACTTGATGAGTTTCAATGTACAAACTTGTTCCAGCTCATTGGCAATATATATAGCAATACCTCTGCAACACACAACTGAAACTGTGATTTGTGATTAGTATGCTTCTACCTTGACATGTTTTATACATTCCAATTTTATTTTTTACAGGTAAAATATTTACTGTAGGTGAGAAAAGAAAAATACCTTTAGATAGGGTATGCTTTCTGCTATCTTGTTTTCTGCCTTCAGGATGAAGCCATAATGTACTTTGGCAAAGCCATCATTTGGAGCCAGGCTTAGAACCTGTTTGAGAGCAAATGAATTAAATACGCATGTATGGATCTACACAAATTAACAAACCTGTGCACGTGTTACTATTTAGTGATTCAATGACATTTTCTTCTATTGATGACTCTCAGATAAACTCTTGGCTTGGCTGTACTTTCTTCTCCCTGATACTTTTGTGCTTCTCCAGAAAAAACCTATTACAAGCCAAACTTTAAAGTCTCAGAAGTAAAATTATTCTAATTGGAATCTCTGAATTGCCTTATTTTTTGTTGCCTGTCTTTCTCCACCCTCTCTCTTGAGTTACAGCATGCTACATTAGAGAATTATCACCATTCATTAACACTGAAGCTACATATCCCAGGTTTGACTAATCTGAAGAAAAGCAAGCGCTTTGGAACAAATCTACAGCACATTGATGGGAAGTGAGGTGTAGAAATACACCTGAAATAGTTTGAAGTTAGATAGGTTTATACTGGTGGCAAACTAGTCTTGGCAAGAGAAAATAGACTACACTGTGAAGCACAGTGCGTACAATTGAGAACGATGCTGTAAAATAATGCCTGCATCACATAAGGGGACTGCGCAGACCCCGGGAACGCAAAGGGCGTTCGCAGCACTACGGTGAACCCGAGCAATCTCCGGAAGAGCTCACACTTGCTTGGCCAAGAGAAAGCTATCAGACGGTAACGCAAGGTCTAATGCAGAAGTGATTCAATGTGCTTTCACACTACAAGATGACGGATAGATTTTTCTTGTATAGTTGTGTGCTTCACTCCTTGACCAAGACCAAGACCTAGTGTGCTGAGTGAAACTAAAAGATTTTATATCCTAAGCTAGATTCAGATAATGTCTGAGTTATAACCTGACCGTAATTTTGTAGAAAAGGAAAAACCATCGGCAAATATCCAGAGATGGATATGTCATGGGGACTGTGAAAGATTTGTGAGTACAGGGACGGCTGTAGGAAAGGACCAGCGTACGGGGGAATGTTTCAGGGAACAGGGATGTGAAGCTGGCTGGCCTGAGTTCTGAAACATACACCCCCAACATTACTAGGATAATTTAAGTGCATTTGGTCTGCCTCAGCCAAGGAGTAAATTAAAGATGTCTTGAACTACTTTCCAGCTCCATGTTTCTATGATGTATATATTCAATATCATTTACAGCCCTGTGTGATATCAATTACATGGACAAGTTAATCTGTTGTTACATCTCTTCTCTCCTTAGAGAGTGGACAGTCTTATCAGGACAGATCCTCAGTCTATGAGAATCATCACAAGAGTCTGGCAGCCATTGGAATTAGAGAGGCTGATACCTGCTAATTGTCTAGCACAGCTCCTAAACACAAAACAATGGACAGATGAGCAATTTCTCTTGCCTAAATCCATTTTTGAAGCTACTAAATTTATGCCATGGGTAAAATGTCTCCATGCATTATAGCCATTTCCCTCTGCCTTTTCCAGTCAGTGTCTAACCTAATTTTCCCCATCAAAATAATTACAAGAAAACCATAACAAGTCCTCTGGGCCAATTGCTCTGCTTTCCCAAACCCTATTACATACAAACTACACCCGAGCAAAACCAAAATCACCACAACGTGGGTATAAAATGTTATGAGTTAAAAATAGTAGCATTTCACTTATTTTTGCCGAAAAGAGCTACCATGAAGGAACAATCAATTTGAGAATCTATCTGAAGTCCACAATATGACACTTTATTAGCAAAAAGTGAACTTGTCAATTCATAGGATCTCTAGTACAAGAATACGCTACCACCTTACGCATCTTACACCTTTTGACTACAGCGCTCTGTGTATAACCATTTTGATCCAAGAACCTATACCTGCAGGGTAAAATAAAATGACTGACAGAAATATTTATTAGCCATATAATTTCGTTACAGTTCCTTTAACTATAGGATAAAGCTATCTGATTAATTAAGACAGAATAGAATTTTCTGTATTACAGTTCATTTAAACTATGCCGAGTTGCATTAAGGCATGATCTACATTCAGGGCCCCTAAAGAGAAGTGAAGAGATACAATCAGCAGAAATTACACTGGAAGTATTTAATGTAAATTGTATTACTCTGTTGCTGTTGCTGCATGCAATATTAATTATGTTTAGAAATAAGTTTTACTAAACTGCTCATAGCCCATTAAATATTAATCATGAATATAGAAATTAACCTCTGGGGCTATCAATGGCTAATTAGCCAGGGCAGAGTACTGTGTTAATGTGGATATTCTGCTTTTGGTACCTAAGATAGCTCAATCAGAGCTGGCTTGTGCGTGCCTATATAACATTGCACTGAGCCATACAGACATGCCTCAGCATGGCAGGCAGAAAAAGTGCTATTAGCAGAGTAACGGGTCTTATAGAGTTCTCTTCCGCTGTATTTTATCATAATCTGTAGATCTTTGTAAACAAAAATAGCTCGAAATTCTACAAGGACTACTTTTAACATTATGTTTTCTTTGAAAATAAAAATAGCTCTGAATTCTACTAGGACTACTTTAATGTTGCATTTCCATGTCGCTAAGCGTAACGTTCAAAAGAAAATACTTTAATATTAGGCAAAACTGAAATCCTCTCCAATTGGACACCATTTTCCATTTGTGCTTCAGCACAGTGTGATAAACGCATAACAGAAAAGCGTATTTTGTATCAGTTAAACTATACCACGCTACAGCTGTATGTACAAAACTCCCTTGATATGAAGTTCAATGTTTACACACATCATTTCTGTAGCTAAAAGAAGGAACATATCATATTTAAGACTTTTGTATATAACACTTCAACAGCTGCTAAGACATAATAAATCTGGGGAAAATAATTTTAGAACAATTTTGATTGGATCCCAATTTTTAAGTCTGGTTATACAAAAAAGACAAGAATTGAACAGAAAATAAGTAAACTGGCTATTAAACGTAAAGCAGTAAGTTTTCATTCACTAGGATTCCTTGGGCATCTATTCAGTTCCTTGGAGATGATGCCAGCTACAGTTAGTCTGGTCTGAAATGGTATATACTGTGATACTGTGGTAGGGGAAAGTGCCTGTGAAGGGTCCAGCTTCTTACATGTGCTCAGCCCATGCTTACTTAACACACACTGGTAACACTGAGTTAAGATCAAAATGTTATAGCAGGAAGGCAAGGGAGGACATCGGTGCTTTTTGCCAAAGAATCTGGCAGATTCCCAGGAAATGGGACATTTGGAGCCTAGGTTCTCCTACACAGAAGGGTGTTCAACTACTTGGGAACTTGCCTGAGGAGCAAAAAGAAATACCATATACACAAGAAGTTAGACAACTACAAAGAAAAGAATGGCACCAGAGGGGAATCTGCAAAAAGCTGAGCCTTTAGTCAAACAAGGGGTACGTCCTCTTGAGGATGCGTCCTGAGCTCTGCTCTCTCTTCCTAGATGTCCATGCCTTCTGCATTAAAGAACACTTGAATAAGTGAATAAGGATGTATGAACATCCTTACAGTGGGAAGCAGAACCCAGGATTTGCAAATATCGGAGGCATCTACTGTGCAGTTCGCAGTTCATGATCTTGTCTGTACTCTCTTGTCTTTTTCTATCAAATGACTAATTTGTCCCACATTAGTGAGATGAAGGATTTAATCACACTACAGAAGTTTCCCAGGTCTTTCAAATATCATGGGAAGAGGAAGATGTCTCCTGGAGGCCCTCAGAACCACTCTTCACAGTCTGTCCCACTCTTTATTGACTTTGCACAGAGCCTGAGCACCTATGGTAGAAGCTCCAAACCATATGCCAATCACTTTCTAAATATGCATTGCAACAGCTGAGGGAAGCACTCAAGAGCAGAGCATATGGCCCCCTACGCAATCTGCCCAAAATCACGTAAGAAGCCTTCAGTATAATGAAGAATTAAAGCAGGTACACATGAGCTTCTCCCTGTTTCTTTGGCTATGTTTCCTTTCTTAAAATTCTTCATGTAAATTTAACCTGAATTACATCAAAGAAAAAAAAAATACATTACTGTGTTGGAATTCAGCCTGACGAAGGGCCAGAATATGGACAAACCCCATGTTTTTTAAAAAGAATAAATTCAACTCCTTTTAAAAGGTATTTATTTGTTGTTCTTTTACAAGTACAGAACATGACTATGATCTATTCTATTTCAGTGGTTAGTGAACCGCAAAACAGAGTAATTACACTGGATAAAGTCTATGGAAGCATGGAAAACAATATATTAAAAGTAGACCAGTTCTCGTTTTGCATATCTGTTCTTAACCAGAGCAGTATTCATGTCTTCTGAAGTATATCAAACTCAGTATCAAAGTAATTATATAGCAAATTCATTACCTTCTTTCCTTTGTAAAAACTCCTGTGATTATTGATATTAAGAAATTGTAGCATCTATATTGTTTGCAGAAAAATACTGAAAAATTGCGAAGGAAAATCTTGCCCAAAAGGAGTACATTTTTGGTTTTTTATGTTCCTTGCAGCTTGAGAAGCAAGTTAATATATTCTATCTTTAAAAGCTGATGTTTCCAATCCTCTGAGAAATTTTGACAGCAGGCCAAAAATTATTGAACAGAAATGTTTTATGGAGGGACCTACAACGTAGCCAAAGTAGCAAAGCAAACATTACTCTGGCAACATCTGAGACTACCAGAGGAGCTTGAGGAAAAAAAAATATTAAAAAAAGAAAAAAAAAGGTTTCAGCTTCTGCTTCCAACCACATGGTTGAACATTCTCCTTCTCTTTGAGAAACCACCCGAGATAAGAATCCCCTCAGACTCCCAGATGTGGGGGCTGAGAAACTGGGCCTTTATTCTCAGGAGGTGGTACTAGTCATGCTGACTTGTCCTCAGTCTACACAACCAGCCCATTACCGTACTACGCCTGTACTAAGCAAGCACTGCAACAAGTGTGCCAACATCAACAAGACCATCACGGATCCAGTGCTGACAGTTTGTGCTCTACCAGTGATGTCAAGCTCCACATCTGTCAGAGTTTCCAGACGATAATGGGGTTTCTAGATCACAGAAGCAAAGTGGTTCTTCCTGGCAGTGAACTTCCCCCAGCTTGATAACCATATAAGATAGCAATATAAATGCAATAAACTGACCACACTACCAGCATCATGAAAGAAAAACAGAATTTAGCCTGCTTACGAAAATCATGAAAACGCAAGCTACTTTCTCAGATGGTTAGAGACAGCGTACCTGTAAAGAAACAGGCTTACTTCTGCTTTCCATGTCTTGCAGATGAGATACATTTTTTATACCATGCATTACATCTATCTGCCCTGTCAGTATATTCCAAAACTGTCTACCAGAAGGTATAAGAAATCAATTATTATCAAGCATATGAAAAAAAAATCTGCATTTCTTTGTCTTTGAGAAAAAACATTTAGCATGACAGCACCTGGAAATCTGAATAAAAATTAAAAGATAATTAAGAACTGCACTATAAAAAAACCCATATCTGTATTAACCCTTCAAAACCAGACCTGCAAAATGTTTAAAAACTAAAAAAGTTAAAAGCAGGCAATCTTTAGAACGAACAGATGAATGCAAGTAATTTTTTCCCTTGGCTGGAATGGAAGCTCACCTCTTCATATACTTTCTTGGCATTGCTGTTATCTCCTATCAAGAGGTAACCAACACCAAGGTCATTCTTGAAGGAAGTGTCACCGGGGAACAGCTGAACTAATTTCTGTAGAGTAACCAGGGAACCTCTCATGCGACCTAATTTGATGGAACAAGACTTAATTGCAACTACAGATATGAGTAACAGTAGTAAGACGTTTACACAACATCTAAGAAAACACAAATCAGAGCCAGGTGTTCCACTTTCACTAATGATCAAGAAGCAGAACTTGAAAAAACTTGTGCAGATGGGAGCATATTCAGCTGCTTCGTTGTCACTGGGGGTGTACCCGTAACAAGGAATATTTCAGGAAACCACTGCAAACGCGTATCACCCAGTGTTATGGTAGCCTCTAGTGGAGAACTGTTGACAGTGTAGCAGTAACAACATTATTAAAGCTTTGGTTGCTCTTTCATGCACAGATGTCAAAGTGCTCGACAAAACTAGGCAAACATATCAAAATAAACTTAGTCTTGATTGTTTAAGTAATTAAGCATGTTTCTAGCGTTAAGCAATAGTTCCACTATATTTCCACTACAAAATTAATCATGCTTTACGTGCTTAAAATTAAGTACGTTCCTTGACTTCCTGGATGAGGTCTTGCAGAGGAAAACAGCAAGATCAAAACAAATTGATATTAAAAACCAACCCATGGGAACAGAACTTTTTTTTCCATCAAAGTCGACTGTGACTCATATTCTAATCAGCACTTCTTGTACATCACAGAATTGAGATCTAAACTTTCGGATGTTACCCCTGAGTTCAATTCCATTCTTCTCTATGTTTACTGAAAGTTTATTCTGGTTATGTTTACTCTGTGTATGCCATTAATTTCCTCATGATTTCCCTCAGCTTCAGTAGAAAAAGATGAACATTTTCTTCTTTTTCAGATTTTTTGACCGCTTCCCATCAGAGCTTCTAGTAGCACCTAGTGCACTGTTGTCTACAGACACTATTATCATACAAACAATTATATACACTGGTACCCCAGAAAAATTTTAAAGAATTTGAAAATATTGTTCATAAGCATTAGAGAGATTAGGAATACTACTGAAAAGTCAATTGAATTGGTGCTTTTAAGTCCTTAGTGATCTTTTGAAAGTCTTGCTCACACAACTTCCAAAATGTTTTTACACCATCCTCAAATCTTACCAAGAAACTGCTGCCTGTCTGCTTCTCGTTTCAAACTCAGTTTTATCAGATCTGAAGGGACATTTGGCAGACTAACAACCTCATCATATGTGTTGATGGCTTTTTGCAGCATCTCATTACTTCTCATTTTCTCAGCTAAGTCATCTTCAGACTAGAAAGAATCACAAAACCATTATTAGAACACATAACAATCCATTACTCTTAAAAATAACTTTGTCTTCTTCAAAGGCAAACTATGCAATTGTTAGACTACGGGAAAAATTTTAGAATTATCTTTAACCTATATAATTTTGTCATAACATTGGAAAACTTATTTGGTTGTGCTTTATGGTAAGGTAGATTAGAATTACTGTTAATTCTCGTTTCCTGCAAACTATTTGAAAGCATAAGTATGAGAAAATTTGCGCCTAAAACATACATTAACACAGATTTTTGGTTAACATTTGTAGAACTCATAATTTCTGCTTTTCAAAAATAAATGAAGCAATCTGTTTTAATAATGTGGAAGAAGTGTAAATTGTTGCCTATGGGCTATTTGTGTACTAAGTCTCACACTGGCAGCAATACACAGATCAAAACACACCAACAAACTTTTCTTTCGTATACCCTGACACAAATTTATTTACGTTCTTTCTTAGAAAACTAATTAGGAATTGGCTTCACTCTTGCATATGTTGATAGAACAAATACGCTACAACTCTTTCAGAACTTAAATTTGTTCATTAAATTCAGAAGCAGACCAAAGGATATATGAGATCTCTGCTGCGAATTTATAGCTTTAGTGAAGCCAATGGAAGCTACTACCGATTTCACTTGTGGTATGGCATTTTCGTAATTTGTTTCCATAGCTGTAATAGCGTTACTTTGAATTGTTTATACAAATGCATGCATTTTCATGTGTTTAATGCATTCTTCCCAAATACATCTCTTTTTATTCGCTTACGTTCGTTCTTAAGTCAATTAGCAGAGCAAGGTTTGCTCATCTTGATTAACAGGAGTTCAAGCAGTCTTTTATTACATCTAGTGCAGTGGTATTATCCTACTATTTATGAAAATACAAGGATTTTCTCTCCTAAGATATCCCAACACAGTTCAAAAGTATTATGAATGCAGAGCTTATTTTCCAATACTTTCTCTTTTTTTGGATGAGAACACCCGAAACAGAACTCACTCCAGAAGGAAAGGCTAATTAAGCCTGCTCGCATACAAATATGGGTTCTTTATCCTTTAACATTCTCTCTATAAAAACTCCAAATCCCCTTCCCTATTCACACTAAGCAAAAAGCAGCATTTAGCCAAGACTTGACTGCTGCGTTGATTTACCAGCTGCAGCAAACAGCATGTAACAACTAAGTTCTGCCTTTTGTTCCTGCATGAGGACATTAGTTGGGATTTATCTCTTACCATTCATCTGGTAGTTTTCGTGACATCTACAGCATGTACCTTATTTTTGTGTTATTTACAACACTTCCACTAGGATAAAGTAGAACAGAAGCTCCCAAAGTAACTGGGGAAGGATAGAGGACTGAAACATACAACATGACAGACCACATAATTCTTTTTTTATTTGGGAAACATCCGTAAAATTACAAATGAAGTCTGACTGGGCTCTAGAACTCTATTGATAAAAAAGGTTTCTTTCATCTTTTTTAACATATATGTTGTTGTTTTTTTTTTTTTTTTTTTAGTACCTGTGCTTTCCCATATCTCGCTCGAGGACTCTGTGGATATTGATTCACTAATGCTTCAAAGGCCCTCAGAGCTTCTTCAACTTTTCCCTGGAAGGTAGAGACATTTATCAGCAATTCTATCTAATAAAAATGCTGAAAGATGCATGCCCTAACAACATATTAGTTTGCCCAATTAAAAACCAAAAACAAAACCAAAAAAACCACAGACTGAATCAACAGTTTTCACTCTTATTTTTGTTGGGATTGCCTGCTTATTTAAGAGAAATTCATTGTCATTATATATGAAGCAATATTAGCCACTTTCTGTGGTTAAAATAAATGACTGTTTTTATTTTACTCACTTTCCTTTTGTTGACTGGAAAAACTGCTGAGATGACAATAAACCTGCCTATATCAAAATGTAAAGATTCTATTGCTAATAACAAAATCCAAACTGAATGCAACAGAGAATAGAAAGCAAGTTCTATAAATATCTAGAAATTTCCTCTCTGCATACACCTCATGACCAGCAATATCATACCTATGGTTCTTCTAGGGGAAATACTAGACTCGGCCACAGTGTATGGCTGTTTCCTCCAAATGTTTTGAATAACTATGTCCCTCAGGACACCTCACGTGTGCTCTGTGTCTCTTCCCTGTCCCATACAAAGTCTAAATGTAACCATGGTATTCTCATGATTGATGCTGACTAGCAAGTAGGGCCAGAAGTTGAGAAGAAGCAGCTGCACTGTTAAACAGGAGCTGAGCACCGCTCAGCAAAATTTGGCATCAGATCCTGCTGCCACTTCCAACTCTTGCAGCTTCATAAATATGAGGGATTATTATATACAACTGCATTGCTATCTTAAAATATCACATATGTTACTAAATTCATCCTGCTTCCTACAAGACAGGCACGATGGTCTGCAACTCACCGAGAGACACAGGCAGGAAAAGAAAGTCAGCCAACTGACCCTATAGACTCATAAAAAGTTTCTGTTACGCCTTTCTCTGATCAACCAATTGTTTAAGTAACAAGAAGCATGAAAATGTTTTTTATTTTTGTATTGTAACACATAACAGGGCTCCTAGTGAAGAGCAGCAGCAGAGGCAGCCTGAGGTTAGTGCTGCCTACGTAGCAGCCCTTCAGCCCCATCATAGACCTACAGGAACTCTGGGGCTGCATGGATGGTGATCTAAAGCTAAATCTGTACAGTCAGTCTTCTGAAAATCAAGAATAATCCCACACCTGCAGTGACTAAAATGCTTTTTATTGGTACTGTACTGAAAATAGTATATCTCATTGCTCAGTCATCTCAAATTCAGGGTAGAACAAAGACCTGCAGTTCTCCATGTGCTAGGACTGCCTGCGAGGCATACCAGAGCTTTCACAAGATTTGCATCCAAAAGACTTAAGGTCTTTCATTTTTAAGAGTCACATAGTCTTGCTTCATTATTTAATCTCACATCTGGAAAAGGGATACCTCTGCAAAGGTCTTGTTTTCTGAAACATTCAAATAAAAGCATAAAATTGGAAGTTGTCAGAGGAGATGACTGAAGAGTTTCTGTTTATTGTTGGGGTTTTTTTTGTTTGCTTTTCATATCAAGTTATTAAATTCAAAACTACCAAAACTGATTGATGGGTGTTAAGGTCTTGCTGTCACTGGTGAGAAGCAGGAACATCTGCTTCATGCTGTACGCAGCTGTATGAGAGCAAACACTCACAGGACACACACAGAATTCCAGCAGGAACAACACCTACTACAAAGATTTGCACCTAATGCTCGCAAAGTGTATGAACATTTACTGAGAGATCCATATTAACATGCTTATAGTATCTAAGTTCTCTGATAATAGTTGACTTCAGTACTCAAATGGACAGCAGTGATAGGACAGATCTAACCCTGTTCCATGTGATTAATTTAAGCAGCTTTTTGACAATAGGAATTCAACAGTCAAGCTAAATATTTTCAAGGTTAACGGTGAGCAAACACGCATAAATAGATATACACTCAGGACTTTAAAAAAAACCAAGATAAACTATCCAACAGAAATGAAACTTGAAGGACAAACATGCCCTGAATATTTAATTTTTAAAAGTTAATTTCACAGAAAGTAATCTAAAAGTAATTTTCCCTTTTTCTAAGTTAATTTTTATTGTATTAATTTTTGTCCACTATTTACAGTCCTGCAGGAAACGTTCAAAACTTACTTTTTTACGTAATTTTTCTGCAGCATCCAGTTCAGCTTTAATGGTCTTATCAAACTTGTTTAAGAGCTTTGGCTTCTTCTTCTTTTTAGCTGGAAGAGATTTAAAAACACACAGTTCATGACTTCTTTTGTATGTCACAGCAATTGTTTGGAGTAACCTTTAACTAGACACTGTGACTGTGCTGGTAAAGTGTACGATTTTCAAATAAGGCGGTTTCAAAATACACTGAAAAGAAATTGATTTCTTAGTTATTACGATCACAAAATCCTGTATGAAAAAGCGATCTTTGGTCATTCAAAATTTGCAGTCAAGTTTTTGATAAAGATTTTTCACCTCATATAGTCAAGGATTTTTTTCCAAATGGTTCAAATTGACATGGAAGAACAGAAAGAACTGTTACTTTTCCCACATTTACATGGTATTATGAAAAATATCGTTACCAGGACATGTTAATAGTTTCTAAAGTTGTGCCTACACATGTCTACTTCTTTGCCTAAAACAACTAAAAGAGTTGATAGTAAGCATAGTTACTTATGGTTGGAGGGACTGAAAAAAGTCACGTAGTCCAACTTCCTGCTGAAAATGGGTTTAACATTGAAATATCGGATCAAGACCTCTTTAAGTGATCAAGTTTTCACAGCTTAGCAAGTTATCACACAGCAGCAGAGCAGCAGCGGGTTGTAACAAACCAGTCTTGAAGTAAACCCTGTAAAGTAAATTGCGTTTGAAGCAAATTGAAGCAAATTGTATCAATTTAAACTGCTATATTTGCTTCATAGCCTTTCACTCTTAAACAATGTCTATTTGGTTGCATTAAGTATACTAGATGTTAAAAAAATGCAAATACTCTACTGAAGGATATGACGGCAGATAAGCACTTTTCTCCACATTTGATACAGCTAAACTTTGCTTTTGCACTTAATTAAAAAAAAACCAACCCTTTTCTGACACAATTAAGGGAAATATATATTGTCTGACACAAGTAACTACTAGTTTTGTGTATATGTCATTAGCAGCACATATTTTTGCTTAAATTATGCATTACTGTTTTTCCCCCTCTATGTACAGTAAGCCATTAATAGTATGAAAAGAAGTAAAATTATTATGTTCTTTGTAGAAGTTTAAACAGAATGCCGTAACTGCTACGCGTAAGGCTAAACCCAAACATCGTACAGCTTAATATCACAAGATTGCTGCAATACTGCAGCAAGTATTTTGGATAACCTCTACAAGGTATTGTAACTAGTCATGTTTTATTCCGCTACCCAAGCCCTCAGGTGCACTGCTCAGGGATGGCAAGAGCCACCACACGCTGCTGGAAGCCGTGCTCATGTTTCATTAAATACTTTCTCTCCGAGACTCTGATCCTACACTGAGCTTTAGGCAGACAAATCTCTTCGTCTCTGCTAAACCTCAAAGACGAACACCTTAGTTAATGCTAAACCAATACTAACCCCATCCAAGCATTAGAGGATCTCATGAGTCTGAGCTGCTTTGTATGAGATAAAAAAACCCCACTTGACTACCTTTGATTCTTTCTGTGTAAGACTTTTACTGTCATGTTCAACACCGAACTCAGACAGCTCTGCACAGAGAGTTTTCCTTACGTTAGCTTTATAAACCATTCTGCAGCATTGGTATGGATAAAGAGATGCTATTGCTTTTCAGGGGCGGGGGGGAAATAGAGTTTAAGTAGGATTGAAGCTATCCTACTAAAATCCATTTACTTATTTCACAAAGGTTGTATGAAGCTTTAAGTATAAAAATGTCTTAAGATCTATAAAGGAAAGGTACTAAAGAAGCAGTGCATTAGGATTATTATATCCCTGTTGATCCTTCTTATAACAGAAGTGACTGTAATTTTCCAAGATATTAGTACCAAGATGGAAAGAAGGAAAACACTGAAAAAGGAGTTTACTCCTTTTTCAGGATAAACCACCAAATAGCATACTTCAATATATTGTTTTTCCTCCCCCAAACACTTCAGGGCTTCATTGTACCCTTTGACTTTAAATCAAGCACCTATACTCAAGCACACAATAACGCACTTCAGGAATGTAGTTATCACAAAACTGAACTGACCAAAGAGATGCTTTGCTTTATTTATTTATTTTTTAATATAAGAATATAGATGGTTTTCACGTCTTTTGTTCATTCCTCATAGACACCATAGTAGAAATGTATTTCAGTCCATGGCTGATTCTAGTCTTGCTATGTCTTACTTTAATATTAATCACTTTATAGAAAAGTGATGTCTTTATTGCATTTTCATGCAGTTAATGATGATAACGATTAAGGAGCACGGCACTGGCTTTGTTCCAAATGTTCATACCCCTTGCATCCAACAGAACTCACAGAACCAGCTCTCATCATGAGGGCGAGGATCCCTCCAGCCCAGACCTTGAGTCCACAGTGACTAACAGGCATGGACAGAAGTTTCTGACATAACATCACTGGGCCTGAAAACAACAATCCATAATGTGCAAAAGGTTTGTTTCATTTTATGGTGTTTTTTTTGTTTGGGATTTTTTTTTCCTGAAAATATGCCAGCTCAGTTTTTCAAGAAACCATCACTATTTCTAAGGCCTGGCTTGCTCAACGGTATGTGTGGATGAACTTGGATGCATCAGCCCAAGAAGCCAATGAAAGCGAGTGTCCCTGAGGACCTTTTAGGTTGGTTTAAGCTCACAAGCTGCTACCTGAAACTGTGATTTATTGTTAGCAGGAAAACTGAGGCATGTCAGTTCCTCTGGGTACATGATCTGGGGAGCTTCCAGCTGGACATTGCCACCAAACACTCAGTTTGTTCCAGTTCTTTAGGTCGGAGGCTGTACATACAAGAAATGATGTAAATCACAACTAAAATGTCAACTGTCAGTTCCTACGACATTCCTATGAATGAAAATCTTTATCTAAGACTGGCCAGTTACACAGAAACTGTGTGTTCAGTGAGAGAGGACAACTATTTGTCAGCCTTCTAACTTTCGGTATTCATGGAAAGAGGTAGTCATTTGGTCCTTCTTAAACTTGGTAAGCATGGCAATAGCGAGGTGCCTTCAAGGCAATGCAATCCCACCCATCAGTAAACTTACTGCCTGTGAGACACTTTCCACAATTCCTTTGAGTTTACACAGAGATGAGACAGAAACAGCCCAGGAAAAAAAAGTAAATGAAAATCTTAGAAGCCTGTGGCACAATGGTATGAGACATCTTCCCCCTCATATCTGACTTTGGTGATGTGTTGGAAGAACCTTTTCGCCACCCTCCATTACAAGAAAGTATTATCTTCCCGTTTTCAGTACAATTATACATCAGCTCTAGACCAGCAGGAGATCAATATGAAAAGCTGGAAAGGAGCTGTTAACATAAATATTATTCAGCTGCTAGGCACCAATATAACACAGCAAACATTATATAACGAGCAATCATTTTCATCTCCCATCCTACTCCTATGTTAAAGGATTCACCAGGGAGCGTTCAGTGTAACCATCAAGCATTCCTCTATATTAACCAGATAGCCTGCTCTCTCCCTGCAGGGGTATTTTAATAAATTATCCATTGCCTCCTCCTAGTGTAATAATCTTTTAGCAGATGTGACCCAGTATATTAAATTCAATGTTCCAAAGAAGTTAACTTATCTGCTTTCAGAGGAAAAAACACATGTAGTTTTTCCTTGAATGACTTACAGATTTCACCATGTAGCTGAAGTAATGCATGATCACACAACTGCTAGGGTGATTTGTAGTCCAAATCTGGTTGAGCATGGTAATAATTCTTTTAAATATCATGCTATGGTCTTGCAAGAATAATACTGAGGATTTTCAATAATGGCCTTGGATGTAAAAACAGGCTTTCTATCTAGGATTGCTGTGGAATCCCTCAGAGAAAACAAGTTTCCACTATCAAAGCAGCAAGCTAGGGAGAAGTCTTATAAGAAAGCCAATGCTAGTTCTTTCTCTTGGAGAATAAACAACGATCAGTGATGACAAGCAATCTCATATCTCCCTTCTGTATTAAGATGCAGAAAAGAAGCAAAAAAAAAAGAGAGAAGGAAAATATTGTGGAAGGGAAGCTGTAATGTATTAAGTTATGTAGTAATTAAATGTATTAAATTAAATGTATTAAATGTCATCCAACAAAAGATTATGAAATAGCTTTTTTATATACCCATTTTGGCATATGAAAACTAAAAGACCAGGCACACTTTACATTTTTATGTTGAAAGGCACCTTGTCATCACCAAAAGCAGTGACAAGGCTTTTTCTACAAAAGACGTAGAAATATCTTTTGAAAAATAATGAAGGCACGGCTAGATACTCTTCAGACCACATGAGCATCACATGAAAATTGAGGAAAAGTAAGCAAATTATGAAAGCTGATTCAATCACTTACTTTTGAAGAATGCTTTAAAAATATTTTGTCTTTAATTGTCAGGGGCAGGGGGCAATATTTACATCTGAATAAGCAAGAACAAGGGGAAAAAGTTAGTAGTAAAGAGTTTGCTATTGGAAGAGGGGTACTGTAAAAAGTAGCTACAGAGATTAAAAGAATAAATTATTTTTTATACCACCATAGTCACGACAAGGAATAAAAGGCTTAAAATTTCTACAACAGAAAATCTGGCTTGAACATCTGGAGCTAGTATCTATGAGGCAAGCACAGTAGAACAGATTGGGGAGGGTAGTTGTGGAACTCTGGTTACTGGAAATTTATAAGAACAAGTTGTATAAGCATCTGCCAGGAATGATAACACCATTGATAAGGCCCTTGGTCAACAGAATGGACTAAGTAAGCTTCAGGGTCCCACCTAGTCTCATTTGCTACAATTTCTGTAATATACCGCTATCTCTCAATGCACTCGAGTGCCAAAACTATAATTACACAGGGAACTTCCATTCTCTCACTTGTTCATTAAAGAAATTCCCCCAGAAGCTCGCTGTGCCAGTCATCACTGTAGCTGAGACTCCTCCTAGCCCTATGCCAGCAACAGAATATTGAAGTTCCAAAATAAACATATCAGTTGCAGATTAACTGATTTGTCTAACAAACATGCTTTTATGTTCTGCAGCTGCTACTCAACCATTAAGCTTTTGTTCACCTTCTTTCTCTTTCTTTCTCCTGTCATCCTCTCCTCCAACCTCTCCCCTTCTCAACCTCGGTCCCCTACCACATTTCTTCCCTTCATTTCTACACTTGCTCACAATCTCTTCCTTGGTCCAGCCCTTCCTATCTATCCCCAACTTGTTCTTAGATACCTGTCGTCTTCCACACACTTGTTGCTCATGCCCTTCTTCAAGGGTCTTTTCCCCTAAACTCCGTTGCCCCAAATCCCTGTTACTGACCATCTACTCTACTGCTACTCTGCCTCTCTGCTGCATACTTCAGAACACGATTAGGGCTGTAAGAGCCATGAGAGGAAAAATGAATGTAAGCGACAAAGCCTCTCTGCTATCACATAATTACATGTGCCCCACACCAAACGGTGCTAACAGAACGTAAGTATCCCTTTGCAAGAAACACTTCACCTATTTCTACACATGGTGCAGCACTGTGCTAATTACCTGCAAATTATCACAGCCTGAGCAAGAAGTAATACAACTACTTGGCTCAGCAGCGGTACCTGATGGCATAGCTCTTTGCTCTCCAGCTAAAAGTTCATCCATTCAGTCATCACTTGAGACTGTCACCAGTGCAGCGACAGCTTAAAATTAAGGCAAGTAAATTTAGTTTTTTCTATGTAGGCACCGAAACCCTGCTGTATCTTTAGAAATCCAGTCATTACAGTCAATTGACCCCAAAAAGTGAGTTCAGCATGAAGTAAACACCTACTAGGTGGTTAGCTGAAGGCTCCACTGACCGTATAGATGACCATTACATATAATGTAGTTCAGACACCACACCAGCACTTGCAGCCACATGCACATGCCTTGATCTGGAACCAAGTCCCATCCAGGTTGTTCTCCTCACTCATTGACATTACTGTTAGACAATAATTCTTATTCTTGCAGGCTGTTTGGAAGCCACTAGTGTGAAAACCTCAGAAAACGGTTCATTCCTTCCTTTCATGACCTGACCTCACAGAAAATTTCAGAGCTGCGAAGGAATAGCATCAGAGTAAAATCCTACTCAGGTCTGAAGACCTAGACCAGAACATGCAATCTGCTTTGAGACAAGTGGAGATACAGCAGCAAACAGGGACTGGGCAGGGGATGGATAATGAAATATAGTGGCCAAACTCAAACATCTCACCACTGATTATTAGCCAGCACGTGCACATTTGAACTAATATTTTGTAGCTGTTAATACTACATGCTTTTGCAGAGGTAAAAAAAATAGACTAAGTTTGTAATAAAAGCTTTTTCTCTTTATCATTTAAACTGGGAAAAATCAAAGAAATCAGTGCAAAGTACATCTTGTGAAGCTACTGAATCTTTTCCTTGAAACTTTTCAAAATCAATTTTCAGACAGACGTTTCCAAAATCAGTTTTCCCAAAGAAAAAACTCACCTCAGTAGTATAATTTCAGAAAAGCTATAAGTGATTAAAAACAGTGCCTTGTGACAGAAAGCAATCTCTGTTACCAGTGCTATTATTAGCTTTTTCTGTAAAAAGAAAAAGGCTAATAATATTAAAAAAGTCAAGTTCTGTAAATCTTCATCTGAAGCAGATCTATCTTTTTCTCTTAAGTAACTGCCCAAACAGTATCAGGTAAATAATTTGGCAAATTCTATGTTGATTTTATTCACAGAATTATAATGCAATTATAATTTCTTGAAACTACAACTTTCCTTGCAAAAAAAAGCTGCCTAAAAAAATAACAAGGAATGAAACTTTTCTAGAATTTCTAGACAAACATCCTCAAATGATCAAATGCCTGTATCGTCCTATATAACTCAGCAGAACACAAGGCTTGAAATCGGTGTAAATTGCCTAGTAAGCCAATTATGTTAATACAGTAAGTGCATCCAAACCAATTACGTAATGTAAAAAGGAGAAACATATGGAAAAAAGAGTGATGACTAGTACATGGCAAAAAAATTGATTACGTCCGACCATAAGTCCAAAGCAATACAGAACAAGCTGGTAGAAATATTATATCAGAAGTAACTAGTAATAATACTTCTACAGTAGAGTAAGTTAATCCTCTCTAGCCTCCACAGAAGTCGGGGTGGGGAAAGCCCCCAGCTCTCCATTTCAAATTTTCATCCGAAATACAAAAGAATTAGCCAGGCTAAGGAAAACCTCACCCTCCTAAAAGGAGTAAACACTGCTGACCTGACTGATTAAACATTAACCTAATGCATGAAAACAGTTAATACTTTATTAGCTAGAATTGGAGAAAAATACAGAATACTATCATAATTATCTTTCATAATTTATATACTTTTTTTTTTTTAGCCCAAGCATACACTTGGCATTTTAACAGATAGCAAGTTACTTTTAAGCACGTCTCTGATATTGCCTACACTGTAAAGACTTCAACTATTTGTTTTCTGAAAATATCATTTAAAGGATGGGGTACCTTTAGCATAGGAAATTGTTTTGTCCTTCCTGACATACTCTGAGCCTCTGATCAAAGGATACGTGCACAGTTTCGCTCCTGACCAAAGATATTCCAAGTAAATGGGAGACAATGTCATGCTGCTGTTAGAAACTCTAGAGCACGTCTAGTGGGTATCTCTAAAAACCAGTATGCATTATCATATACTTAACACAAATCATCTCTCACTCCTGTGCCCTGTAAAAGGTTGGGAGCAGATACTTTACAACTTTGCGATTTTATTCGGACACAACAGACATGTCAGGAAGAAGGACACCACAAACAGTGAGCTTGTTAGCTGATACGCAACTGTGGCCAGGAAGAAATCTCAACTGGGGCTAGCTCAGGCAGCTTCCCACCCATTCTTACTGCCCTTTTCTCCTCTTCCTCCGCCTTTTGCTCTCAGTAGTAACCATTCCCTTTCTTAAGCCCTCTACTCCTTTCCTTATCTTCGGAGACTACGACAAGGTGTGGAGTAGGAGGGCAGGCTTACCTGCTGCACTTGAGCTCGGTACCTTGGTCCTGTCCTGTGCACTGATAGTGATGACTGACTCCTGGTTGGTGTAACTTAGAGAACTGGGAGGACGGGTGGGCTTCCACATAGGCCAAATTGTCTTGCTTTAATGTTTGGAAACTGATGCTGTAGGATTTGCAGTCAATGGAGAGGGACGGTAACCTCCTCTGTGATTAAGAGTGTACTTAATTAAGATTAAGTATTTCTTGTTAAACATCTCCTCTCATGAAATTTCTAGTTCCTCAGAAATGGTGAGATGATAACGTTGCAAGGGCAAGCAGGTCAACATGCCGTCCAACTTAGTGTTGTCTGCAAACTTACTGAGGGTGCACTCAATCCCTTTGTCCAGATCGTTGATAAAGATATTAAACAGAACCAGGCCGAATACTGAGCTCTGGGGAACACCACTTGTGACCAGCCACCAACTGGATTTATCTCCATTCAGCACAACTCTCTGGGACCAGCCACCCAGCCAGTTTTTACCCATCAAAGAATACATCTGTCCAAGCCATGACCAGCCAGTTTCTCCAGAAAAATGCTGTGGGTTATGGTATCAAAGGCTTTACTAAAGTCTAGGTAGACAACATCCACAGCCTTTCCCTTATCCACTAAGAGGGTCACCTTGTCATAGAAGGAGATCTCGTTCGTCAAGCAGGACCTGCCTTTCATAAACCCATGCTGACCAGGCCTGATCACCTGGTTGCCCTGTACGTGTTGTGTGATGGCACTCAGGATGACCTGCTCTGTAGCCTTCCCTGACACCAAGGTCAGACTGACAGGCTTGTAGGTCCCCGGATCCTCGTTCCAGCCATTCTTGTATACGGACATCACTTTTGCTAACTTCCAGTCAACTGGGACACCCCCGGTTAGACAGGACTGCTCATAAATGATGGGAAGTGGCTTGATGAGCACTTCTGCCAGCTCCCTCAGTACCCTTGGGTGGATCCCACGTGGCCCCATAGACTTGTGTGTGTCTAAGTAGCATAGCAGGTTGCTAACCATTTCCCCTTGACTTATGGAGACTTCATTCTGCTCTCCGTCCCTGTCTTCCAGCTCAGGGGGCTGCGTACTTCAAGAACAACTGGTCTTACTACTGAAGAATGAGGCAAAGAAGGCATTAAGTACATCATCCTTTTCCTTATCCTTGGTCACTATGTTTCCACCCACATCCAATAAAGGATGGTAATTTTCCTGAGCCCTCCTTTTGTTGTTCATGTATTTATAGAAATATTTTTTTATTGTCTTTTACAGCAGTAGCCAGATTAAGTTCTAGTTGGGCTTTGGCCCTTCTAATTTTCTCCCTGCATAACCTCACAACCTCCTTGTAGTCCTCCTGAGTGGTCTGGTCTGCCCCTTCTTCCAAAGATCATAAACACTCTTTTTTCCCCCTGAGTTCCAGCCAACGCTCTCCGTTCAGCTAGGCTGGTCTTCTTTCCCACCGGCTTGTCTTTTAGCACATGGGGACAGCCTGCTCCTGCACTTTTAAGATTTCCTTCTTCTAGAATGTCCAGCCTTCCTGGACTCCTTTGCCCTTCAGGACTGCTTCCCAAGGCTCCTAAACAGGCCAAAGGCTGCCCACTGGAAGTCCAAGGTGGCAGTTCTGATGACCTCTCTCCTTACTTCTCCGAGAATTGAAAACTATCATTTTGTGATCGCTATGCCCAAGACAACCTCCAACCATCACATCATCCAGCAGTCCTCTGTTCAGAAACAACAGGTCCAGTGAGGCACCTTCCCTAGTTGGCTCCCTCACCAGCTGCGTCAGGAAGTCATCTTTTACACACTCCAGGAACCTCCTCTCTGCTGTATTGTATTTCCAGCAGACATCTGGTAAGTTGAAGTCCCCCACGAGAACAAGGGCTAGTGATTGTGAGACTTCTCCCAGCTGCTTATAGAATATTTCATCTGCCTCTTCTTCCTTGTTGGGTGGTCTGTAACAGACTCCCACCGTGATAGCTACCTCGTTGGCCTTCCCCCGATTCCTACCCATAAAGTCTAAACCCTGTTGTCACCATCATTAAGCTCTAGAAAATCAAACCACTCCCTAACATACAAGGCTACCCCACAGCCCCTCCCTCCTTGCCTATCCCTTCTGAAGAGTTTATAGCCATCCATTGCAGCACTACAGTTGTGCAAGTCATCCCACCATGTTTCCATGATGGCAACTATGTCGCAGTTTTCCTGCTTCCCAATGGCTTCCAGTTCCTCCTGCATGGCTTCCAGCTCTTCCTTTCCAAAGGGGCCGTAGGCTTTCTTTTCTAAACACCTTCCTAACCTTGCTGTGATATAAATCCAGTAATAATATTCTTGGCAACTTGTGGATGGGCACCTTAAAAAAACAATGCTAAGCAGATACTAACGATCGTGCTCTGTAGAAGTTTTCCCATGAATTTTATGGCATTCTGTTTTACTAATTCCCCTGATCCCCTCCCTCAAATACTCCAACCTTCCCAGTCCAAGTTTCAAAGTTTCAGTTATGGGCTGAAAAACATCCATATATATTAGCAGACCTGCTACTTTTACCTGGAATTCAACAATTGCTCAAGTAATTTTCTTCCCTTCTCATACTAGATCCATGTCGTTACCCAAATTAGTTTTTGAAATTGTGCCATCTCTCAGTAGACACTTGAATGAGAATTTGATGATGATTAAAAACTCCTGTCATTGTCCGGTTGTTTGGGAAACTCATTAGGTGAGATACAGATAGCGTAAGTGATCTACTCATTTTATGGGCTTCTATAACCAATAACTTAGAAGGTATAAAAACAAGTAACTGCATATAGATAATTTAAAGCCAGTAGCACTACAATAATTAAAAGATCTTTCTAAACCGTATTGGTAGAACAGACAAAACCTCTATAATCAACTTATCTGGGGAAGCAATCGGACAATAAAAACTGAGGCATTTTAGGGACTAATAAAGCTGTGGAATCTAATGACTATAATAAATCTTTAGCTGCAGCTATTCCAGAACAATTTCCCGTGCAGTAAAATGTATTCTACAGGGTTTTCTATCTGAAATTACTGTTTGTTGGTTAGATGTTGATCGTAAGAAACAATTGCAGAACAATAATTTTATTTTTGGCATGTATTTCCATCATTCACCTCTCCCTTTCATCATGAAGTCTTTTGCCTTCATTCAACGGCTAGAATCAAGCAACCCTTTGACAAGACCAGAAATAAATTTCTTCATTGACTTTCTGTACAAAAATACACACTAATATTCCAATGTCCAATATATTTAAGTTCAACATGGCGTTATGCAGCAGTTTTGGACTTTGAGAACTACACTTCTGTGAAGTGTAACATCGGTCATTCTGCTCACAGCTCACATTGATGCAGGCTGCAATTAAATATACAAGTAAATCAATAGGTAGTATGTATACCCTTGAGGCGACAATGCTGGAGGTGAGCTAAGCATGTCAGCTCTTTCTATAGCCAGCGGAGCTCTGGTTAAGGTTCTCAATAGAGTTTAGGGGACAACTCATCTCATTCTACAGCAAAAACCTACATTTAGCTAGAAGAATAGCACTTTAGCCTCCACAGGTTGTAGAGGTTAGATCTCTACAGGGACCACAGTGGAATCCCACATATCCTGTTCAAAGGTAAATACCTAGAGTGAACCGAGGTGAATGTTGACTCTGGTATCAAAATGACACTTGCAGGGCCACTTTTGGAATGACATTGCCCTAAGCCTGGGTTTTGTATACCTCTGTCCCTGATGCAACACAATTGAGTGCTCCAACAAAACAGCATTCACTGTCACGTTTTATCAGTTTTGAAAAGTGAAAATTGTTATTGTAATCACCGATGCTGATGTTCAGTGTATGAAACAGACACGTTCGTTGCTGAAAATGATTGTTCCAGTTTTTTATATGCATTCTTCGCCAAAATAAATGAATAATCAATATATGACAATATAAGCCGAAGTAGAAAAATGAAGCTCCTTACATAAATGTAAATTTTGTTAGCGTATGTGATCAACTAAAACCACCTCATATGGAAAGCCATCTTACGGATGTGGTATATACGCCCTGGATTGTACTACCTGTGAAGCATTTTAAAGAATTATTTCTCAGATTCACCTGAAACATCCATCCCATTTAAATTACTTGTTTAAGTATAAAGTCTGATCACGTTCTTATGGAGAAGACAAAAAAAATCCTTCTCAATTAAATATAACAAAAAACCCTTGAAGTAATAGTACAGTACAAATGAGTTTAGTTTAGTTTTGGTGTTTTTTTTAGAGGAGTTTCCGGAGGAGTTTTTGTTAATACAGTAGAAGTTTCAGTGAGACTTTTAATAAACTTAATGAAATATTATTAAAAACTGAAATTTACAGAATTTTTAAGCCATTTTACTAACCAAGTACTACAATGACTGCAGCAGTGGAAAAGGTTAATGTAAGATCCACTTAAAGCTCTAAATAGTTTCTGCACAAAGGCTTTTTGGAGCTTGTATGTCCAAATATCGAAAACCGAATGAAGTCTTGCACATACCTCTCTGTGCACTGCCAGAATCATAAGTAATCCCTAAACCCAAGCCAAATATGACTTTTCAAATTCCCAACTCCTTAGATTTCTGAGTTTTCTACATATGCCAGACAGCCACAGTACAGTATTTTTTAAATACATCTCTCATCAATTTATTGCTGCATTTTAATAGGGTAATTTAAAATAAACCAATGCAATACTACTTTAAACCACTTTCTATGACTAGGATGTCTACAGCTAGACAGTTTTACTGAAAGTGAAAACTTAAACAGTTCGACAAAATTCAACTTGTATGAAAACCACACAAGCAGTTTCGCTATAAACAGGTTTAATTAAAAAAAAAAAAAAATGCAGGGTTGTTTTTCCCTGTAGGATGCAAAATTTTATCAACTCAACCCGGAAAACAAAACCAGCCCTTTTTCCAATTTACAGAAATCCTGTAATCTGCAATAGCAGGACTCAGAACAAGTATTTATTTAGTTGCTCTGTGTTTAAAAGGAAACAAAAACACCCGGCACTTAGGGTACAGAAGAAAAGTGGCTTCACCTTGTCATACTTCCTCTTACAAGTTCTGATTAATAAAGTTAATCATCATCTAGTTCCAACCCCCCTGCCATGGGCAGGGACACCTCCCACTAGACCAGGTTGCTCAAAGCCCCATCCAGCCTGGCCTTGAACACTTCCAGGGATGCGGCATCCACAGCTTCCCTGGGCAACCTGTTCCAGTGCCTCACCACTCTCACAGTAAAGAATTTGTTCCTGATATCCAATCTAAATCTGCCCTTTTTCAGTTTGATTGATGGAGGTACGGGTCCCTGAGGTTTGTGTGTATTGCTGGCTGCAGTGGTGTAGCCAGGGTCAGACGCAAACCTCCATCCCAAGGAAGGAGGCTGCACAAGCTTCATGCAGTGACGGGGAGCGCACAGGGCCAGCACCAACGTCAGCATAGGGAGAACAGATTCGCAGTGCTCTTGGCAAAACCTCACTTCTTTTCCACCAAACCTGCCTCTGGCAATGTTCCTACCTAAACTAAGCCGGACGGAAACCCTTACCGGGCAAACAGGGAGTTGACAAGGACGGATCGTAGTGCCACCTGTCTCCCCAAGCTTAGCACAGCAGGCACTGCCCAAGCCGGGTTTTGGGGCTGGGCAGTCCAGGTTGCCTCTCACCCATGGACGGCGGAGGAGCCTGGTGAAGCTGTGACCTCCAGAGTCCTACACGAGGAGTACAAGACTGAACATTTTACTCCTGAAAGAGACGTTGTAACGGCAGCCTGTGATCACGTAAGAGGGGGAAGACATTGATGTCAGCTTTGGAAATGACTGAGTGCTCACTTACAAGAGCAGATGCACGCTAAACGTTCGTTCAACGTACAGGATGATGTACAGGAGATTAGCCTCACTACTATTTAATCTGATTTAAATCCGTCTTCCCAGAAAGCACGCTTTTAAATTTCAGAAGAACAGAATGTTACTTTCAGACTTACCTTTTTCTGTTTTGTCTTGTTCAGTTTCTTTTTCACTTTTCCCTAGAATATTAAAAATACAATTTCAATGAAATAAATTTTTGTTGACAGTTTATGATAAGAAAGAGATACAATAAAATCACAGCTTATACTCAAAATCCAACTGGGCCAACGGGACGTTTTTCTTTCATTTTTGTTTTTCAAAGTAACCATGGATTGCTGTCTCAACTATAGTTACATGAAATGTCTTTCTCTGCAGATGCTTCAAATATTACAGAATTCCTTCTGTCACAAAATATGTCATAAGCTTTCCCCTTTAGATAGTTGGTAGATTTTAGTGATACGCACTTAAAATGCAAGCTATTTTACAAGAAAATAAATTGTTCACCAATTAAAAACTCTTGGGAATACTGTCTTAATAGATATAGTTGATTAAAATAAAAAAACCATGAAAATCAGTTGGGAACCTAGGTCTCATTTTCAGAGCGACTTGGGCACTTGGAAGCTTTTGTCTTACTTCAACTTTTAAAATAATCTAACCCAGGTGTTTTGTAAACATCTGAACGCACAGGTAAATAATAGATATATAATACAGGTAAATAAGCACAAGACAGTCTGTAGCAAAAAACCCGACTACATACTGTACCAAAATCATGCCTGTGTATATTGTGAAGGTGGTACATACAGACAGGCTTGTCCTCTCCTCTTTTTCTTCTCTCTCAACACCTAACTCCATAACATCTAAAGCATCTTGCCTCACAATTCTAACATTACCATTCTGTTTCCAATTTCATGACAATAAGCTTCCGGTATTTCCTCCCAATAAACTTAAGAGAGAATACTTCAAGCAGGTGCTCTTAGAAGCACAGGTGAAGGCCATCCCCATGTCCCGAAAGACGAGCCGACGGGGAAGAAGGCCAGCCTGGCTAAATAGAGAGCTTTGGCTGGACCTCAGGAAAAAAAGGAAGGCTTACATTCTCTGGAAAAGGGGCTTAGCAACTTATGAGGATTATCAAGATATAACAAAGCTATGCAGGGGGAAGATTAGAAGGGCCAAAGCTCAATCAGAACTCAGCTTGGCCACTGCAGTTAAAGATAACAAGAAGAGATTTTTCCAGTATATCAACAGAAAAAGGAAGACTAGGGAAAATATAGGTCCACTGATGAATGAGACGGGTGCCCTAGTGGTGGAAGACACAGAGAAGGCAGAGTTACTGAATGCCTTCTTTTCTTCGGTCTTCACTGATAAAGCCGTCCCTCACACATCCCATACCCTGGAGGCAAGGGGGAAGGTCCGGAGAAAGGAAGATTTTCCCTTAGTTGAGGAGGACCGGGTCAGAGACCACTTGGCCAAGCTGGACATTCATAAATCCATGGGCCCTGACGGGATGCACCCGCGAGTGCTGAGAGAGCTGGCAGATGTTATCGCTAGACCACTCTCCATCGTCTTTGAAAAGTCATGGGGAACAGGAGAGGTGCCTGAGGACTGGAGGAAGGCTGACATCACTCCAATCTTCAAAAAAGGCAAGAAGGAGGACCCAGGGAACTACAGGCCGGTTAGTCTCACCTCTGTCCCTGGGAAGGTAATGGAGCGACTCATTCTGGATGTTGTCTCCAAACACATAGAGGAACAGGAAGTTATTGGAAGTGGTCAGCATGGATTTACCAAGGGCAAATCATGCCTGACCAATCTGATCGCTTTCTATGATGTTATAACGGGTTGGCTGGATGAGGGGAGAGCCGTAGATGTCATCTACCTTGACCTTAGCAAGGCTTTTGACACTGTCTCCCATAACATCCTCATTAGGAAGCTGAGGAAGTATGGGCTAGACGAGGTGACAGTGAGGTGGATCGAGAGCTGGGTGAGTGACAGAACCCAGAGGGTTGTGATCAGCGGCACAGAGTCCAGTTGGAGGCCTGTAACGAGTGGTGTCCCTCAGGGGTCAATACTTGGACCAATTTTGTTCAATATATTCATTAATGACCTAGATGAGGGGACAGAGTGTATCCTCAGCAAGTTTGCTGATGATACCAAGCTGGGAGGGGTGGCCGACACTCCAGAGGGCCGTGCTGCCATCCAGCGTGACCTGGACAGGCTGGAGAGCTGGGCAGAGAAGAACCTAATGAGGTTCAACAAAAGCAAGTGTAGGGTCCTGCACCTGGGAAGGAAGAATGCCAAACACCAGTATAGGTTAGGGGCGGACATGCTGGGAAGCAGCTCTGAGGAGAAGGACCTGGGGGTCCTGGTAGACAGCAAATTATCCATGAGCCAGCAGTGTGCCCTTGTCGCCAGGAAGGCCAATGGCATCCTGGGCTGCATAGGGAAGACTGTGGCCAGTAGGTCGAGGGAGGTCATTCTCCCCCTCTACTCTGCACTGGTGAGGCCACAACTGGAGTACTGTGTCCAGTTTTGGGCTCCCCAGTTCAAGAGGGACAGGGAACTACTGGAGCGAGTCCAGCGTAGGGCAACCAAGATGATTATGGGACTGGAGCACCTCCCTTATGAGGAAAGGCTGAAAGAGCTGGGACTCTTTAGCCTGGAGAAGAGAAGGTTGAGGGGGGACCTGATTAATGTTTACAAGTATCTAAAGGGTGGGTTTAAGGAGGACGGAGCCAGGCTCTTTTCAATGGTTCCCAGCGACAGGACAAGGGGCAATGGGCACAAGCTAGAACACAGGAAGTTCCGTTCAAATACACGGAAAAACTTCTTTACAGTGAGGGTGACAGAGCACTGGAACAGGCTGCCCAGGGAGGTTGTGGAGTCCCCTTCTCTGGAGATTTTCAAGACCCGCCTGGATGCAGCCCTGAGGGATGTGGTTTAGGCAATCCTGCTCTAGCAGGGGAGTTGGACTAGATGATCTCTAGAGGTCCCTTCCAACTCTGAAGATTCCGTGATTCCATGAATACTAAAAAGAGAGGCCAGTTGGCTTTTCAGTTACAGTTATTTTCCTCTCTAACACACATTCTTGAATTTTTATGTGTTCTTATATATAGAAAAAAACATTTTCTTTAATTTCTAAATCTATTAGAGAAAACTTGACAGAATACTCAATCTTCACAGTTTTTTAAACTGACTGCTCAGGAACATTATATTGTGAATAAAACACACCATGTAAAAATGCTAAAAAACATTTTGTTTTTCATGGAGAAATTGGGTTAGGCGCACTCATAAAATCAAACTATTTCACATTTTAATTTCACCCTTTACTACAAGCTGACAACTGCTACTACTGAACGTGCAGACAGTTTGAGTCTGATTTTTATATTCAGCACAAGGCAGAATGAGTATTAACTTGATTATGATATGACAAATTAAATAAAAATGGTCACGTTGAATGTCATTCACCTCTTCAATTACATCATAAAATCCAGATTGTCGATTAAGTTGCAAAAAATGACAAAAAGATCTATAGAGTCAGTTACATACTATGGGATAACTTGAAGACGGAATATTATTACTAAAACAGTATATTAATGAAGGTGTTCAGTATTCAGTAACATACTGACTTTTATGTTTTTATTTTTTTTTGCGCATACCACACAATAAATAAAATGGTTATGTCCATCCACGTCAGAGATACTGTATTTTCAACAGACTAATAACGCAGCTCCAGATGAGACACAGAACAGTTTATATCCTAATATTTCTATTCTTTTTACCAACTCAAAGCACGTGAACAATTCATTACAGGATAGTAAACTATGACACAGCACACCACTTTGCCACCCATTTTTCCTTATCTTTTCCATTTTCAGCAACATTGATATTCTCACCCGACCTCTTCTCTAATTCCCTCTAGGTCACTCAGTGACCCTTTTCCATCCATCCTGGACATCCGTGTTATTTCTGCAAGTTCTTTCCATCAGAGGAAGAACAGAGTATGAACTCACCACTCTAAAGCCTGTTCCTATCTCCCATTTCTTGTCCAGCTTCACATTTCTTTATTATTGAGGCTCATACAACATATAACCTACAGCTCTCTGTACCCATTTATGTACTAGGATTAATTCTCCAAATCCTCTCTCAGACTTTTTTTTCAACCTGTGTTCTGCCAAATTAGCTGCCACTGATTTCACCAAAGCCTCTCCAATAATCTTTAAATACTCCAGCTTCTCCTTCTAGGTAGCTGCTTTTGAAATTCGTCACAACTTGGTCTTGTTAGCTCTGAAGATCTTGTTTCTCTCGGCTCTCGCCATACTCAACTAAGAATTCACTTCAGCATCACATTCAGCACACATTGCTTCGGTTCCTCCACACTGATCCCCAGCTTACTTCGATGGTGCAAATGGTTTTAATCAGGCTATTTCTGACAAAAGTTTAAAAGTGTGCTGCTGTCTCAAAGACAGGGATATGACAGTAAACCTTGAGACTATTTTGTCATCAACTTAAACCAATCGTAGCTCGAAGAAAAAAAAAAGATTCTTAGCTCTTCAAACTACTCACAGCCTTTACTCAATTTCTGTTCCCAGCAAAACAAGTCTAGATCAAAAATAGAGACAAAACTGTTTCAACCAATCTCTACAGGCTAGGACTGCTATCACTGTATAACGTATGCACCAGGTATTCCCAAGAAGGTTTCCACAATAAAGAATAAATTTATTTCTCATGTTACAATGCATCTAAATATTTGTGAATGCATGTAACAATGACCCAAGTCACAACTAAAATGTATTTCAGGCATTGTAGATTTTACACAAATTGCAATCAACACTATAAATGTACATTATTTACATATACAGAATTTTTGAAACATGTAAAATCACACAATGATTTTCAGTGAAAACACGGCATTTTTCAGTGTCTCTCCTATATCCAATCTTACCCATTTTCCTTACTTCTTAGAAAGAATAGTGTCATGATACGATACCTTTTCAATTACTGAGAACATGAAAAAGTCACTTTAAGTTGTAGGAACTCTTCAATATTAAAATAAAAATTTAGTACCCCACTCATCTAAATTTTGCTTTCCTTACTGGTACTTCTTCCTGTGATTTCTAAAAAAGCAACTGAATCCAAGATTTCATAGATTCACTGAGATCTAGCAAGAAGGAATGTAGCAATGTGAAAATATAAAGAAAGACGTTATTTTTTATTTTGCTTAAACTACAGGTCTTTATTCAGCATAATTTCACCATAAAAATATGGAAATGTTTGGAAACTGAAAATGTCAAGGCATATTTTTGTTTTCAAACTGAGAACTGCACAGACACAACACCCTTGCTAGACTTCTGATTTAAACTACAGACCATAATCTAGAATATTTCCCTATGAAAATAGATATCATACTTCCCACACACATCCATGTTTGTTGAAGAGCAATATCTCACCCATTTTAAGTTACAAGTAGAAATTATGTATCATGGGCAAAATTCAGGCCAAACTGGTTGCAGAATAGCTAATAATTCAAAAGGAGAAATACAACACAATTATAGAAGGAGCAGACTTTAACGTAATGCCCATTTCCTTCACATAATATCGCCCCGAAATAAAAATTACGTCTGCTTGCCATGTTTCTTCCTCCTTGTAAATTACACTTTCAAATATATTTTCAAACATTCAAAATTATTACTTTGAAAAATAATAATAATACCTAGTGGCTGAGGCAAATATTTATCCCCATAGTTAATATCTACCATGTTTTGGAAAAAATGACGACAATGGAAAGACAAAGATATTCTTCTGTGTTTTATTGCAGCCAAACATTAAAACAGATTAAATATACATTTTTTAATAGTCCTCTCAACCTTGCTCGTCTTGGCTTATTTTTGTAAACATGAAGCACGTAAAATCACATAGCCAGTTACAAAATATGTAAAATTTCATCACAGCATAATATACTCTCACAGTTGCATAATTCTACAAATAGGCTGCCACTGATATAAAAAGTCCTCCGTTCACCATTCTAAAATTATTCCTAAGCTTCCTCACAAAATATGGCTTTGAAAAAAATTATTGCTCTGTAATTCACAATCACAGGTAATTTTACTAGAATATCCCATCCCAAATCACATCACAGTCTAAGAGTATTATTGCTTTCCTGAAAAGTCTCAAGATATCAGTTTGAGATACCTTCTGTGTTTGTTGATCAGATGTAACACTCACTTATGTGGAGTCTTACTAGAATCCCAAACAAAAGAAGGCAAGCATGTAGGATGCCCCTTTCACTAGAAACGTAAGCAACCAAAAACCTGACTTCAAAACAGTGTTACAAAAATTTAAAAATCTCCCTATCAACCAAAAGGCAACCAATGTTAGGGTTGCCAAATTGATTTTTCTTCCTAAAAATTTATCTTATTTTATTTCTGCTAAGCTCCCGTATCAAGCTTGGCAATTTCCTAAAATCACAGCAATTATTCCTGAGCCAAAAAGGAACACATGCAAAATGCCAAAGGATAAAATATGTCTTTGTAATTGTGGAACAGCAGCACAGAACAGGTAAAAAGTACACCTGTTATATTAAAATTCTAAATCACTCACAGTCTAAATTTCAGACGTACCATTTACAAGAGCATTTACGATTATAGGTCTTAAATTTTGACACCCTATTTTTCTTAAGGTTGAATTTCCAGAGCTTTTTTCTTTAATAAAATTTACAAGTAAAATATTTATGCAAAATTGGCTTTTTCAATAATTCACGGAATATAAAGCTTACTAAATCCAGCTTTGAGATCGCTATACTGGTCGGTAAACTAGAAGAATTTTACTGAATTCAACTCGATTCCCGCAACTCAGTTTTGCTGCGATCTACACTGACTCCCTGCCAGGCTATTCTGTAGTTTCTAGACATTTTTGCTTTAAAAATCAAACGTACATAAATAAAAAGTTCTAATTCACACATAAAGGGTTTCTGAAAAGAGTAATTTAGTAACCTGCCCTTTTACTAGTATGAATTAAAACATACACATTTTGTATCTTGTTAGACTATTTTAAAAGTCACCTGAAATTCATGTAGTGTAACTGTTGACATAACATCAGTGCAAAGAGATACAAGTCAAACTTCACAGCATAGTGTGCGCCAGGTTAGTGTTTTCAATAAAATGCAGGTAGGCTGTATGTTATATCAGCAGTTATAAAACTTTTTAAAAATTCACAATATTGTATGTTTCATTTGACCAAACTGCTCTGTACATACTGTATGAATCCACAACAAAAGATATATATTAAAATCTGAAAAAATGTACTTGCTGCTACGTTATAAATAGAATATTAACAATTGCTTGAACAGCACATATGAAATGCAGCTCAAAGTTGCAACTCTGTCACAAACACAGAAGAAAAATAATTAATTCACTCCACAAAAAAAAAAAAAAAAAAAAAGAAACAGACAGGAATGTAAATTAAACATCCAAGTGTTAAAAAAAGGTTACTAAAATGACAGCTGGCTACAACCCATTTACAATATCTTAGTGTTTGTTTCCCAAACCCTGAACTGCTTGGTAATTACATCATAAGATCTATTACAACCATCTGCTCCCCTTTTGTAGCGTATGGTTAGGGCTGGTCCTCCTGATGTAGGGACTTTTCTTTTGAAGCTTTAAGTATCTGAAAAAATAAGGGGAAATCTATATTAAAGGACCAACCAAAACACAACTTACTCTAAAACAACAAAAAAAAAATAAATCTTAAATGCTAAAAAATGCAACTTTGTAACAGACTAGTTAATTTGAGAAAACTATCATTTCTAGAAGCTACCATAATGAATACACACAAAGTTGCTGTATGAAGTGGGAGATGTAAACTTTTAATATTTATCTAAGCAGTAATTTTTTTCTCAGCATATGGCACTTCATTGACCTTGTAAAGGAAATCTAGGCCATGTCACAAATACATTAAAACATTTTTTTTTTAATTTTTTTTTTTTTTTTTTTAAAAAAAGGTCAAGGACACGGAATATTGGAAAAGAGGAACCAGGGAATGAGGAAAGGTCGAAGTTATAAAGTGGAAACTTCTCTACACACTAGGGATTCCAGCAGTTGGTAAAATAAATGCAGGGTTATAAAAATGTCAAGGGTACAGGATCAAAGCAGAGAGAGGGGTAAATAACCCTTAGATATTTTAAATCTGAACACATACAAGAAGGATCAAAATCCAAATACAGAGAGTAAAGATATTAAAAAAAATGTAATACGTGTCCCTTAAAATATGTCTTCAAGAAGTACCACTCAATCACAACAACTGCAATTTATGTGCCAGTGTAGAACAGGATTAGCCAGAAATACTACATCAGTAATATTTCAAGCTGGCCTATCACACCACTCAAGTGCATTAGTTTACAAAAGCACAGACTACAACTGTAGTTAAAATAGCTTACTGTGGAAATTAATATTGGTAACAATTTTAGGAGTAAACTTAGATAATTGGAAAACAGTACATACAGATACCTAAACATGCAGTTGCCTATTGTTATTTTTCTTGTGTGTGATATACCCTGAAGTCAGCTAAGAAACTTTTGACGTGCACTCCAGCATATTGAAATCCCACACCTGATCTCTTCACTGACAGCGTGAGAATGTTCCTCACAGCTAAATTAATCCTCTGAACTATCTCCTGGTTTCTTTCCAAAACAAGTAAGTTTCTATGTTTCAGATAAAAATCAAACTGCTCCTAACCCACGGTTAGGACCTAAACTGGTGCCACCATGCTTCAAATGAAGTTCAATGAATTTATACTACCTATAAGGTAGTATAGGACTCTTTAGTGACATTTCTGAATATCTTTTACACTACCTGAAGTTATGTTTATTACATAAATAGATAAAACTTTTTTCTATGTAAAGAGTGCATATGTGTATATAAGAGTTCTTAATTCAGAAGAGAGTTCTTGACTGTCTCTAGTACAATGCACTTTAGTATTATTATTGCTGAAATAATAGGCAATACTAGCTTTGAATACCTGATGAAATTCACTTCTGATAACAAAAAAACCCCACACCGAATCCCTCATCACAAATTAAAAAAAAAAAAAAAAAAAAATCCCTGATTGTGGTAGTTTAACCCCAGCTGGCAGCTAGGACCACGCAGCTACTCACTCACTTCTCCCTCTAACCCCAAGAAGGGTAGGGAGAAGAGGGAGAAAAGGAGGAGAAAAGAGAAAAAACTCATGGGTTGAGATAAAGACAGTTTAATAGAACAATAACGGAAAAGAACAATAATAAAAATGGCAAAAGAATATACAAAATAAAGTAATACAACACAAGTTGTTCACACCACATGGAGGTTGGTTGCCCATCCCATCCCTAGCAGTGATCACACATCCTTGTCCCCCAGCCAACCCCATTTATATACTGAGCATGACGTCTACGGTACGGAATATTCCATTGACCAGCTTCTATGAGAAGCTGAAAAAAGTCCTTGAAATCACCTTAACCTTAAACATCACCTTAAACATCACCTGGCAACAACTAGACAATATGCATTATCAACATTCTTTTCATACCAAATCTGAAACACAGCAACCACTAGCAACAAAATTAACTCTGTCCCAGCTGAAACCAGGACATTGGTAAATATGAATTTCATATTCTAAGAGGAAAATGTGAGAATAATGTTGCCTTTAAACTGAAATTTTCATATCCAAAAAAGGCAGGTAAAAATATGTAATAGTAGGAAAAATTAGCAATTTAATAGTGATTATTAAATTGTGCCGGGGAGGTTTAGTCTGGATATTAGGAAAAATTTCTTCACCGAAAGGGTTGTCAAGCATTGGAACAGGCTGCCCAGGGAAGTGGCTGAATCACCATCCCTGGAGGTATTTAAAAGACCTAAAAAGGTGATTAGGAACGTGGTTCAGTGGTGGACTTGTCAGTGTTAGTTTTACAAACGAACTCTATGATCTTAAAGGTCTTTACCAACCTAAATGATTCTATGATGCTAAATAGAACATTTGGAAAACCATCCACTACTGTGCAAGACACATAAGATTTTTTTTTTTGTGAAGCTAGAAAATTCATTTACTGCTGCAAGACTAAAACATAAATTACAGCACAAAAAGCAACAGAAATGGTCCATAAAAATAACAATAAAAGATTTCAGGTTGATACTTGGATTCTGAATTTAGTCTTAAACTAGCCTAGGTTAAGTCAAGAGACCATCTCCATATCCTCATATCAGCACGACTGACACGGTGCAGTGGAATTATCTATTGTTGAAATTTTGTAAGGGCCTTTTTGTTACGTTAACTTTAAGCAGCAACACTGCCTGAGAGAAAACATCTTTTCTTGTTCTACAGTTCCAACTTAAAGCACAACAAACGAACTGAACACTACCTTTGCTGAACTTCTTGTCTATGCTGTCAAAGGTAACTACTGCTTGTTCCTATACTGATTATAAGCTCTAGATTAAAATATTTCATATTCATTACAAACCAAAACATTTTTAGATAAGGCATCCATTAATGAATACCTATGGCTTCAAATATTTCAACACACCACATGGCTGTTACGATAAACAGATTAGAAAGGCCTCAAAGACAACAGTTATGTATTGATATGAGCATTCAAATCACCTCAGGTAAGGTTTAGCACATAAATTAAATACATGAACTAAACAATGCCTCCAACCTGTACTGGGCCACCACACAAAGGCCTCCTGTGTTTTTTCACTTCACTGACTACTTCTGGCATGCCCAAGAACCAAATACAAGTTTCCCTTCCCACGAGGAAAAAAAACAACCCACAGAACAACCTGGGCACCATGTCGCTTAAGAGCTTCTGCAAAGATTAACTGATCCAGAAAGATGCTCAGGCTAACCAGAACAAAACAGAAATATAGCTCTCAGGGCTCCTGGATTGCAGCTTCTGTGACTTACTGCTCAGTGTTTCACTCAACACAACTACTTTGTTATGAAGAACAAACTAGCAACTTTTAATACTTGACTTCAAGAAGCAGATGAAATGTAATAATATGCAGTCTTCAAATTTAGGAGCCATATAGGTACTCTAAAAATGGTTCTGGTAAACTCTATGTTTACTACTGTCAGGCAACAGATGGAAGAGCTGGAAGTGCTCTAGTTCTTAAAATCAGTTATGTCAAGAAAAATATGATGGCATGACAAAACAGCCCTTTTTCCAGACCAGTGCCCAACGAATGTGCCACAGTCGGACTTCAATAGATCTGACCGATACACAGAAGTGACAGCAGCACCACCCGTCATCAGTTACTCAAGAAAGGAAGTATGCACGTATTTTGAGACCTGAAATTTTTACATTTCCCTTTACACCAAAAGTATCCAGTTCTGAAATCGTTAAAAATGAAGACGTAAATTAAAACTGCTCACAGCTTTATTTGGAAGGTTCCCATATAACCCAGTAACTATTATTAGCTTTTATCCAGTATAAGATAAAAATAATTCCTTCAAAACCAGGAAGCAACTTTAAAAGACAATAATGATATCCCTTCACTCCCCTCCACAAAGTAATTTGTTTGCAAACTTTACATGTAGCTATAGCTTAATTTTTGGGGGAAAAAGCCACACATTTAAGATTAACTTACCCACTAGATCATCATTTGAATAATCCTCAGCTTGAGCAGGCATTTCTGTAAGTCAAAATTGTACAAACATTTCAAACTGGAGAGTTCCCTGAATATTTACAAAAAGCTGCCTTTTTTTCCCCCCTTATGCTCAAAACAGTGACCTATCAAGACTGTTCTGTAATACTGCTTTTGCAGAAGTGAGATGCGAATTTTCCTCATCTGAATTTTTCCAGTGAAAAGATTAAGACTTTAGTAGGCCAATGAGTAAATTGCAGGATTGCACAGTTTCAAAAATTATTCTTCAAAATTCTGAAACCATACTATCTGAAGCACAAATCTCCCAGTGTTTCACATGCTACTACAGTATGGGCATAGAAAACATTCATATACTTATTATGTTCCCAACCGTAACTGTGAAATATTTGACTTCAAAATTCAGTTCTTTTTAATTCTGTACATACGTTTAAATTAGACATGTCACATTCCACCAAGTGCTATTACTGCTAATAGACTGAAGGTTGCACATAACTCCATATTCACACGGAGGGAGCAAGGCTCACCAGAAAAGAATTCATAATAGCCAGGTTGCTGGCTGTAGACAATAAGAAGAATCGAAGAGGGGGAAATATATTCTCTGACTCAGGAACCCCATAAATAACGTGCTCAAAGCTGGGGAGACATTACACTTTATTGTATTTCTTACGTATACTCTCTTTTCCTGAGCACGCATTACTGACTGGCTGATGGGAAACACAGCATAGCAAAGAAATCTTCTACTTTACATGACCTAATATCACCATTTTTATTGCTATAAGTATTTCTGAACTGGAAGCACTATCAGCTTCTAAAACTGAAGAGTGCTCTGTAAGACATTAAAATGTTGTCATTAAAAACCTCAAGATGCTAGATTTCAACAACACAGTTATGTTTCTCTTTAAAAGAAAAAAAAAAAAGCAGAAAAAGTTACAAATATTTGTGGGTTTTTGTAGTATAGAATTCTATTCTAAGATATTTATCATTCTAAATTTTTAATTTTATTTTTTTTTTTAAGTAGCAAACTCATGCAAAAGATAATATACAAACCTGATTCCTCTGGTTCAGCGGCCACAACATCTTCTGTATGCTTACTTTCTACTGTTACAAAGAAAACATTAAAAGTTACACACTGTACGTTCACAATTTTGCTTTTATTCCCCACCAGCCACACCATCAAATTAGTATCAAACAAATAGGAAAACCTAAACTGCAGAACAACCAACTAGGTTAACTTATGAGTAGAAAAAAGGTACCGAATGTATTTCACGTCCAAAAGTTTAGCTCCTCTTTGTTATTGACTTCCATTGCTATTACGCCCCGCCCCCCCCAATTATTTTGGTTACAATTGTTATTAATGTGAAACAGTTATGTTTATTTCCCCATTTAACTATATTAGAACATATTTTTCAAATGGAAAACCTAAATAAATATAGCATCAAATCCTACACACTGGTCAGATTAAACTGCTTAGATCACCTTGCTTTAGCTGACTGAATTAACGTCACGTTTGGAAAAAATTTTTAACTTCTTAGAGCAAAACCTCAAATTACATTTGACCCAGTACTCACTTAAAAGTCTCTGACACCAGCACAACAAAAAAAAAATAATTCACAACTTAATCTTTTTTAGTAATGGTGTGAGATATTAACATATTCCATTCCTCCAACTGAAGCTCTAAGTACTTCGCAAGAATGACATGAACTTCAACAAGGCCAGTGCTAGGTCTGCACCTGTGTTGGGGCAAGCCCCAGTATCAATACAGACTGGTGGATGAAGAGACTGAGAGCAGTCCTACAGAGAAGGACTTGGAGATTCTGGTGGAAGAAAAACTGGACATGAGCCGGCAATGTGCATGTGCAGCCCAGAAAGCCAACTCTGTTCTGGGCTGCAGCAAAAGCAGTGTGGCCATCAGGTCGAGGGAGGTGATTCCCTCTACTCCACTCTCGCGAGATGCCACCTGGAGGAGTACTGTGTCCAGCTCTGGGGTTCCCAGCACAAGACAGACATGGACCTCTTAGAACAGGACTTCAAAAATGATCAGAGGGCTGGAGCACCTCTCCGATGAGGACAGGCTCAGAGAGTTGAGCTTGTTCAGCCTGGAGACAAGAAGGCTCTGGGGAGACCTTATTGCAGCCTTTCAGTATATAGAGGGGTTATAATAAGAAGGATGGAGGGAGACTTGTTACCAAGGCCTGTTGCGACAAGACAAGGGGCAACTGTTTTAAAGTGAAAGGTTAGATTTAGATTGGACATAAGGAAGAAATTATTTTATGATGAGGGTGGTGAAACACAGGAACAAGTTGTCCGGAGCAGCTCTGGATGTCCCATGATTGGAAGTGTTCAAAGACAGGTTGGATGTGGTTTTGAGCAAGCTGAGGTAGTGAAAGATGTCCCTGCCCATGGCAGAGGAGCTGGACCAGACGATCTTTGAAGGTCCCTTCCAACCCAAACCATTCTATGATTCTATACAGCACATTTCTCTATTTCATTTTTTGCTTGTTGTTTAAATTAAATTAAGAAATATAAACGGAAGAAAAAATGTTTCCTTTCACAAACTATAAAAACTCATACCTGACAGCTCTTTATCAGTATCAAAATCTTCAATAATTTCATCTATAAGAAAAAGTATAAAAAGAAAAAAGGTTTTTTGGTTTTTTTTAATTATTATTATTTGTTTTGGTGGTTTTGTTTGTTTGTTTGTTTTTTTGTTTGGGTTTTTTTCACTGGATTTCAAAATGGATTTTTTTTCATCAAAACGCTTTAAGATCACAATTACAAAACATATATACCTGGCTCTGTGACTTCATTCACCTCCTCTGGAAGGTCCTCAACAGCTAAGAAAACATTCAAGGCAGAGCACTAATGAAGTCAAGCCCTCAACTGATGAAACTTACATACAACACAAAAGAACATAGCTAGCACACCACATTTAACTGAGAACAGTAAATTGCTATAAACAAACAGGAACTTCGATGAATTTGAGGGGAAAAAAAAAAAAGAACTGCTGTATTCATTAGGTAAATATTTCAAGATTGTACCTTCTGAACAAGCGTTGTTTGGATTAAGAAACGGTAATTTTAAAAACAAAAATGTTAAAAACACTCCTTAACCTTTCTAAGCATAATCAGTATTCCCACCTTCACCTTTTGCAGCATCAACACCATCTGCTAGACATATTAAAAAACAAAAAACCAAACCCTATAAACTTCTACATGAAAAGTCTTTGTCTTTTTATTTGGATAAACATGCAATTCTTTGGTGGGTCCTACTTTCCTTCCTTTGGACTTTGAGCAAGTTTGACTTTAATTATGGATTCCATGGAAAAATAAATTATTTTAATTTTCTTTCAATATGGCACCTTTTAACTCCTTTGACTGTCCTCTTAAGCTTATGATCACAAAGGTGACAAAACAGATACTTACAAATTATTTGTTACACTAGAGAATTTCTTGACTTCATTCTAAACTAAACATTTGTGTCTTTTTCAATCAGCTGTCCAAGTTGACTCTCAAAGAGCTGGTATTTCAAGACAACAAAATACACAGGACCAAAATAGAGGACTGTAGACAAATAATTTTTAATTGCTTCTGCTAATTAGAGAAAAGCATGAGCAAGAAGTATGGATCAAAGCAGAGCCAGTATTGACAGCCTGTAAATTCTGAATGATCTTAAGCACTGGTTACAAGGTTATAAGCAAGGCTCATGGCAGGCAGCAGGTTGAATGTCTATGCTGAACTACTGTTCCAAATGTCCACAAAAAGCCTCGCATGCCCCAGTTTGTGTCACTTGAGACCCCAGGTGACTTGAGACCTTAAAATGAATCCTCAAGGATGGTATATTAAAAGGCGGCAGCTCAGTTCATAGTCAAAAACCTAAATTTATAACTACACAGACTGTACATAATATATAATAATATATAATATAGTGTGACTGATAATCACACAGATTACGTATTTCAATATATATAAATAGCAATATATATATTTCAATATATATAAATAGCAAGATTAAGTTAATGATTTTTATGCTAACTTTACAAAAATATTTCTCTGATTTTGAATATCATTTATATTCCAAATAACATTTATTTTAGTGGTATTTCTACTTTAATTACATATGAAACAAAGATTTTCTAATATGCTCCATATATATAAATATATATATGGGGAGATGTGTGTGGGAGTGTACACACAACCCACACACATATACACACACATACACATATATATACACATACATATCCATATATATACCTGTATCTTCAGTCTCAGCCTGCTTTTCGTGTTTTGGTTCTGAAAGGAAAGAAAAATAAAGTTCCTAGGTGGTCAATATGCATGAAGTATCCCACAAAATTGGTTGTTAAGCATTCAGTTAATTTCTTCACTGATAAATGCAAAACTCTCAAAGACTTTCTCCAGTTTTGAGGTAAACTGCACCTTTACTGGAGCTTGCAGTAGAAATTCTAGACAAGACACAAATGTGAACATAATGCTGAAATTTGAGGCATTTCTATCTACACAGATAAAATACCGAAAACAATGACAACAATAATGCTATCATTCTGTACAATTTCATAATTCACCTACACTCCTAATCTTTGAGTAAAGAGCCAATCTGATTTTTGTAACTCTGAAGAAGAAATAGGTTAACAATATTTATTACTTTACTTTAGGTAATGTCTGAAAATAGACAAAATGGTATCCATTAATTGTCTGACTTTTCAATACACATTTATTGTGAATTTTAGCACTAAAGTTGTTAAATGTTCATCCAATGTTTTGGATAATTTTGTTTTCTAAACAGGTACTAATCCTCCTCTGAAAAAGGTTATTTACATAAGACTTTAGAAAATAAATTTTTATTTTTTTTTAAGAAATAAAATCTTTCTACTGTTTTTTTATCTTAAGAGGCACTAATAGTCACTTAGCTCCCCCTCCATGCCTTAAAAAAGTTCTTACAGCATATTCGTTAAAAAAAACCCCTCTTCATTTCTACTGAAAATCACAAACGTGCCTTCTTTCTCTAGTTTCACTGCCACAAATTGTATAAAACTTTTCATAAAACTACTGAAACTTGCATACAATAAGTGAGTTCCTGCATTCCAAGTTACACGATCAATCCATTTACACACTTCACCGTGGGCATATACACTCCTTTCAACTGAAGAATTTTTAGCATTAGCAATAACTGCAGAAGGTATGAAGAAACGGTTCCTTTCAGTATGCCAGACACCTTCAGTTTCTCCCGACACCATGCAAGGTAGAAGCGATAACAGACACTGCAATTCTGTTACAGCTAGTCACTGATTTGAATTAAGAACCAAGTCATAGTTGATTTGAATTAAGAACCAAGAACCTAGTCGTAGCAAGAGTCAGAAAAGAAGCTGAACTGGTTGAACTGCTCTGGCCAACAATCATCTTGGCACTGCCCTCAGCTTTCCAAGAATTCTAAAAAGCACCATGATTGGAAAAAAAATATGGCATCAGAGGGTCTGCCGTCAGAGGGGAAACACATGTGATAGAGATGGAGAAGATGCATTGACTCTAGAATAGAGAAGCTTATACTTCTGCTGGTTTCTCAGATGTTTGCATCTGAGGCTTTAACATGAATCTTCTTGTGGATGTGAACTGCAGTTATGGAGCTAATGTGAAAAACACAAGCTTTACATTTGAGAGAAATGTATCTCCATGATGGAACTCCATCCCTTCTTTGACTTTAGAAAACTGGTGCTAAAAACTCTCTTCTGAAAAAGAGCAAATCTTTTCATTTTGATACAATCAAAAGCATGTTGAAAGGTACAAGAAAGATGGGCCAGGAGACAACAGAGATGAAAACTATGTACAAGAACTGCTAAAATGGTGTGTAGCACACATTCATGAACAATTACAACTCCCATGCCCTGAAACTGGATAGACAGCTCAGAACAAAAAACCAGCGTGTCACAGAAAGATGGCTCACATCTTTCAGCACATCTTCAGAGACATCCACAGTTACAGAATCACAGAATCTTCATGGTTGGAAAGGACGCTTAAGACCATCTAGTCCAACCAAACAACCTATGATCTCTGCCACTAGAGCATGCCTTGAAGCGCGACATCTAGACGTTTCTTAAATACCTCTGGGGATGGTGACTCAACCACCTCCCTGGGCAGGCTGTTCCAGTGCCTGACCACTCTTTCAGTAAAGTAATTCTTCCTAATATCTAATCTAAACCTCCCCTGCCACAACTTCAGACCATTTCCTCTGGTCCTGTCATTATTCACCTGGGAGAAGAGGCCAACCCCCACCTCTCTCCAACCTCCTTTCAGGTAGTTGTAGAGGGCAACTGGTTGGCTGGTTAGCTCAAACCTTAAAGGACTGACAACTTAAAATGAATTTTTAGGACTGACTGTGATTAGACTTTCTTCCCTAGCTGTGTCTCTCATCTTTTCTAGGGATCCTGACAGCAATTTCTGATGATTTTCTCTGGTTATTTCTGAGATGCCAATGATCACCTGAAAATAAGGGTGCCCGTACACAGGTCTGCCCTTGGAACAGCGGAATTCCAACTATCTTAGTAACTTCATGTAACTTTCAAGATGAGAGGACGAGGGAGGAAGGGGGACAGGGAAAACAATGAAATCTTGGAAATGCCAAGAACACTCAATGCGTTACCTGATTGGTCTTTTTCTTCTACATTGCTCCAGGTTAGAGCTTTCAAATGAAATTCCTCTACAAAGTAAAAAGGAAGCATTGTGCTTTCTCTCATGACCAGAATGTCTTGAAGGAAGAACTTGAAAGCAAGGCAAAATTCTGCCATGAAAAGGTGAACTTTTATCAAGAGAAAAACAGTTCATCATGGATTATATTGAAGTGCAGGCAAAATTCCCTGCTTAAAAAAGACTGACAATTCAGTAGCAAAGAATAACAATTTTTTGACAATTGCCTCCTACCTTGGAATTTCCTTCTGAGAAAAAGAATGGAACTTCCTATTCTCTTTATCAGCCTAATCAGAGGACTTGGTATAGTAAAGAAAGAGTAGAAAAAAAAACCCTAAATATGATTTATCTGATACTATTTAAAACTTGTATTGGAGCACACAGCAATCATGCTTGCAGAAGCACATGAACTACTCACAAAATAGAGAATCATTGTTATTGTGCTGGGGCCACGGAATACTGCAGAATATGAAATAGTTTTGGAACTGATTCTATGGAAAACTGATGCAAATTAATTTGGGAACCTCCATGATCACCTCACTCCAAAAGCAGGTAAAGATGACTCTTCCCAAGGGTAGGGAACATGGAAACATTCTCTGCTCATATCACCACTACATACTGAAGCAGCATGAAAAGTAAAGATTATAAATTGCACTCCTCCTTCCTATCTATGTGTAAGAAGCAAGAGAAGTGATTCTTGATTAGGATCTGATTGTACAATAACTATATGCTGGAAAGGAGAGTAAACAATAAGCCCAGGGAAAAAGCTAGGTCTCTCTTGCTTTTCCATCCTATTGATGCTGACACCTTTTGTCCAGGGCATCACAGCTGAAGCAAATAATTATTTTCTGCAGCCTGAGAAAGACATGGAATAAGGGCTGAATACACCTTTGGGCCGCTGAAAGTCTTTCAATGGGATTTTGACTTCTATCCCAAAGGTGGATGTCAGAATTTCCACCCAATGACAAAGAACAAACCTCAAGCTTTTCTGTCTCAAATAATTTGAGGTTAAGAATTTCTGTCCTTTGCTCAGGTTACATAAAAATAGACAATAAACAAGGGTGCTTTGAAGATATGCTTAACTTTTCTGAAGTACAGTAACCCCCAGAAGGATCTCAAAGAAGGAATCAGAACCACATGCCTTTGTTTCAAGACTGTGACCAATAGTCATCATCTTTACTTTTTGATTTGGTCTCAGCAATCATTAGCAAATCATTACCCAAATCAAACTAAGACAGAGTAACCTCCGAAGACCTAGTAGTTACGGACAAGAGGTAACACTGAGGTATGCTGACGCAATGAACTACAGCTGACTTGGCCAGGGCTTCATAAGAAAAAGTACATGCAGTGTCTTCAACATTCTTATGCCACATAAGCATAAAGTATGACAAAGAAGACCAATATGGGAATATAATCTATACACATACTCTACAGTTGTTCCAGTGATAAAGACCGATTGACTGCTTACATACACAGGGAGTCTGAACATAGAACAAACAGAACCCTGGGTTCAGAACCTGCAAAGTAATGTGACAGCATGGAAAATTTAAAGAAAAAGTAATTTCACTTCCATATTAACGAAAGACTTTGATACTATCACTTCAGTAAATATAGCAGTTGTCATACCATGGTCTTCATTATAATCCCCATGCACTCCATCATCTGTTTAAAGGAAAAAAAAAAATCAGTATGAAAATTCACATAATTTTAAGACAATAAATACACATAAATAATACAGTGTCAAGGTTATTCAGGACAAAAAAAAAGATATTCAAAACTATAATATTTTATACCGCATTGAAGTTAATAAGAGCTTAAAGTTAAAGATTTCTAAAAGATCCTGTGAAATGAACTGAATAATTTTCTGGCATCACAAGACAGACTTAAAAAAGATAAAGCACTATCAAGCAGGCTTTACTTATACAGTTCGTTAAATCGTCACAAATTACCTACAATTCAGAACGGAAATACTCATAAATCATTTCTACACACAGCAAACTTTGACAGTGGGATTTTGGAATCTGCTTGTTATGGCTTGCTTGCTTTTTAATTTTTTATTTTTTTTTTAAACAGGTACTACTTTTTTCCTGACACTTACCACACTAACTTCAACTTCTTTGACAAATTCAGATTACTTTTTATCCACACAAAAACATCTATGCAATTTAAAATGCAACCATCCTTTCTCCTGGAACTTTAACTCTCAAAATATTATTCTGCCTATTTGGTTGACATTACAGAAAAGCAGTATTCATGTAGGTCTTTGTATTTTTTCAAAATGTAAATAAAAATATAGATGTAATAACTTACTAAGGAACTGATGCTATCTATAAGCTCCAATGTTTTGAACTTTTCTTTGTCTTGGTTTAGGGCCAAAATTCAATTAAACTTCAATAGAAAGGATTAAGGCTTTGGACTGTACCTGTGTAATGTTCAGTAGCATCTTCTAGCATTAGTTCAGAGTCACCTTTAATAAAAATACTTAGTATTTTATATTCTAATCAAGTTTTCATGCAACAGCTAAATAGCATAAGATAAGTCAAAAAAGTAAAATATTTATCTCAAGAATAACAGAACTAAACATATTGAATTAATACTACAATGTTTTATTTGAAAGTGACAGCTGGATTGTAAAACACATCAGGGTAAACATCATAAGTCACGCTATATAATAAGTTCATGCAAATTTGTATGTAGGCTTTTAATAGGCCTTTGATAACCCACTGATTAAACTGGAAGACGCCTGACAGAACAAGGTATTTAGGTAATATTTGTGATTGGATTCATGGAGTGCTGTCTTCACAACTGTTATGGTAACGCAGCTGCAAAAATCAGGCTTATTTGAAACTACCTGAAAAACTGCTTGAAAATAAAACTGTGACTAAACAGTCGATATGACGCGTTATTTTGAAGCGTGTTTAAAAATATATAAATGATTATATTATTAATCTGAAATCATTAAAATTTACAAACCTGGAGCTTCTGGATCAGTTACTGTCTTTTCCACATCCATATCATACTCATATGAAACTGTAAATTAAATATGAAAAAAGACATATTTTTGAAATTAGAAATATTAAATATTTTTAATACTCAGTTATTTTAACTTGCTTCCATAATGTGTCTGTCAATAGCTAAACGTAGCTCCCTAGTTGAAAACTGACAAATGAAAACCTTACAGACACTTGCAACTTGACACATGGCAATTTAATGGAAGGTGTTGGGCCATCTTCTCCTCTTCTAGTCCTCTGTTATACCCTCAGTATGAAAAATAGATCCACAAAAGCCACAGAACACAAGATAAGAGCCAGAAATCAGATCTTGAGAAATATTCACATTCCCTTCTGGCATCACAAATTTAGAGCAATTTACTTTTTTTCATTGCATAGCTAAATATGTGGATTACTCTTCTGTGACTACAATTCTTTGTGATGTTATTAACATACTCAGTATGATACATCTGACAGCACATGGTACTGAAGGTAAAGTAACAATCCTTTTACTTCAGAAGCATTGCAGCTTGGATTCTAAATCAGTAACTGAAACACAGTAATCTCCCGCAAAGGTAGAAATAAGCAGTTTTAGCTGTATCAAACAAATAAAATTAATTTTATGTCATATTTGGCATCAAACAAGACTGTGAAGTCCAGAACAAACATTGAGCCAAAGGTAAGAAGCCTAGTCCAAACAGAAATCAATGTCTAATACAAATGGAAGAGGCCGCCCTGTACTATAAAGAAGTGTTATTAACACCCAGAAGAAAATACTTATCAGATAGTAGGGAAACTGTAATAACCACTCAATGTTTCTTCATTACGGGCAAGATGAGCTAAGGCTCATCTTGTGGTACCAAGCACAATACGAAGATGACTATAAGCTAATTGGATTAGTCCAGACAAATTTTCAAAAAGTTTTAAAGATGAATTAGGGTGTGCAGAAAGACAGTGCAAGGACAATTCAGAATGGAGTCCTTGGTGCTGACTCACTCTCAGATAGCGTAATTGGCCATAAAGAAACAAACAGTCCTGAAGGAAAGGTTACAAACTGGACCCTTCTGAAAGGTGACAGGTTACAGATCCCAATCACACACAACAGCCAGAAACACATAAAAAGGTAAAAATGAAATTTTTGCACAAATTAGAGCAAGGCTTCCATACCTATCATCCCTTCTTTTTAAGAATCATTTGCAATAGCAAATGTGATACAGTCATCTGAGTCAGACTATAAATATCCAAGACAATCAAGAACAGTTGTTTGGAGAAAAAAAAAATTCCCCAATTTTGTATTACTAAACCAGTCTAACCTTTTCTATTTTGCTTTCTCATATAATTTGCTACATTGAGGCAGAAAACAAATGTTACTAAGTTTGGAAAAACAAAATGATACCTGGAGCTTCGTATGGTTCAGACTCCACTGCTCCAAGATCATCTACCAAAAGATCAGCACCTGAGAAACAAAGATGCATTTACAAACAGATGACCTCCATTACATGAGTTTTTCAAAAAGAGGTATTAAGATATATGTAAAATTTTCAGTACTGCAGATAAAAAGCATTCAGAAATATTTTTGCCTAAGTTGGATTTAGATCATATGATTCTACTTTATATTTTGAATACAATTTTTATTATCCTGTCAATGCCTCAGGGCAGTAGGATATGAGCATCTTCTTTATATGATGCTATGTTCTCAGCAGGACTTGCAAAACAGTTCATGTACAGTTCTTTTAGAGAGCCACATCAGAATGAAACCAGAGGGAGAAGTCTCTCTACAAAAGGCTGTGCTAATAAACTCTTAAAATTGAGTTTAATCAACTAGGAAGTCCAGAAGCAGACTCCATACAGATATTACAGAAGACACTTTATTGGGGGAAGATATGCATAGCTGCAGCAAGATTAATTTGTTTGGTTGAAAGCCAGTACAGCAGTAAGTAAACAAAAATACATAGCTACCTATATTCCAAAATAAATGGGATTGAAATATCCCGTTTTGATTTTTAAAACAGTATTTATTTGCTAAATAATACTTGCTGTGGTTGATATTTGCTAAGTCTCTATTGCAAGTATAAATTAAGGGTCAAGATTTAGTGAGATATATTTCCATTTGTCTGTTCTTGGTTTTGGCAAAGTTTAAGTATATTTAGTCATCCAGATACCTTTCTGAACTGAATCTGGTGTCTCATATGCTTCTGGCATTTCATTCTCTAATTCTCTGAGCAAGTCATCTGCTGTAGGAGCTTCAAAAGTTTCTCCATGTATTTCTTCCTTTGCTTGCCACTGGTCATTTATACTTTCGTCTACATCTTCATGTTTCTCTCCTAATCAACAATACAGATTGTTAGAGAATAGATACTCTTTGGTAAATTCTATTACCAACAAATATTCCGTCTTCAGCACATCTGTTGTGTTTTTCAGGTAGTCTCCAAAGGGAACAGGAAGTCAGAAGACTTGTCTGCACGTTACAGCAGTATAAACTCAAAGTATCTGCACTGACTTCCCAGTGCCGCCTTTGCTCATGGAGAAAACCACAGCAAAAGCCACCTCTGTTTACCCATTCTTGCACTATATGCAGTATCTTGAGCAAGTTCTTGTCAGCTGACTGATTTGAGCTACTGCTGTCAAACACCTCTGGGTAAGAGGCCACAGTTTTACTATTTGGTTACTGAACTTTCTGAATTTTCTTGAAGATGACAAATTAGCTGATTAGAACGTTTTGTGCAGGCAAAAGTACTTCAAGTGCATACCAAAACCAGACTCTGAGATTTGTCTAGCCTATGGCAGTATTTATAAATTCTTCAGTGATTTCTAAGTGCTAATGCATTACCAGGCTGGGAATGGAGCGCTTCATGAAGAACAGACTGAATTTCTTCTTCCAATTCTACGTCAGCATTCTTGTGCTCTAAAAGGATCATAAATTGCAGTGAAGGTAAGTGCAAAAGGCAAAGTCTAACATTAGCTCAAGGCTTGCAGCTTTTAGTTGTCTCCATAAAGTTCTTACTCCATTCCATAAAGTTCCATAGAGATTGACTTGGTGAACCTCTGCAACTCACGCAATTACAGAACCAATTTGGTTTTGCTTACTCTCCAATAGGGGAAGTACTGCATCAATCACATCAGATTCTTTCTGAAGATGAATTAGAAAAATTTATCTACACTGGATTTTCTGCACGTATCTTTTTTCTCAGTGGCAGTAACATTAATAACTTCAGGTAACTATTCAAACCAAGAATTCTTCTCTAAGTAGTTATTTTACTAATGCTTTCATCCATTACTTTCTTGCCATTTAGGCAGCAGCACCGGCATGTCATATTTGATAACAAAATGTCACTTGCAGAAGTGGGGGTCTGTTGGTTTTATAAACAGGGAAAATATATACTAACATTACAATATCAAGGTCTTCTCCTGGCAATTTACAGCAGAATGAATCACAAACTGATTTCTGGGACAAGTGATTGTCATCTAACACACCAGCCCAAGGCATAACAGGAATTTGTATGAAGTGTTGCCTTCATATAAATGCAATAGCATACACAGTATACAACTTAAAAACCCACCAACAATAAACAAACAACAAACAGACAAAAAAAATCCAACAAGCAACTTTTTAAGATAAATCAATATTCACTTTTCTACTAAAACCAGTATTATATCATAAATACAATAAATGCAGCTTCTAGTCTTGAAAAAAAATAAACATTTTAAAAATCCCATGAGTATTAGTAAAATTTATTAGGTACACGAGGAATTCAAGAAAAAAAACTATTTTTACGTGTCAGATTTCAGATAAATGATTTGCATTTTAGTGTTATTCAGAGAGTATATATATTTTCCTTTTCCTTGAAGGGGCTTATCCTACTTGGTGTTTGTGTGAACCTAACACAATAACCCATAAATGTGGAGCATATGGTCAATAAAACGGAATATAGAATTTGTTTGAAAATATTTGCAAATATTTGTATGCTGTGCGTACTATTGCATACGTATCAAAACCACAACTGTACACCAGCAGAAAGTTATTCTGATGCTGTATGGTTCCAACAGTAACCACGAGAGCTGACAAGAATGCGTTCTATACATTTAAACTATAAACTTTTCATGGTCAGTAATTTATATAAAGTTATGAACAGTAGCTCCCACTAAATAAACTATAGCGGAGTAAGCAACACATAAAAGCAATGAAAGATTATTTTGCTACCCAAAGAAATAACACAATGAGTTCACGTGCTGAAGAAACAGAATTCTAATTCGAACGAAGCATCATGTCTTTTGTTTCATCTATGGTTTGCAAAAGGCCTTACCTGATTCGACATATGACTTCTCAGCAGGCTGGATGGTCTCCTCAGAGTCTTGTGATGGTGGCTGTGCTGGGACAGATCTTTCTTTAAGGCCTGCATTTTTCAGTTATAAAGTTAACTTTATGCTCTCTTTGATCTGATTCAATTATAAACTAAGAAAGTTGCTTTAATTGTATTAACTGTCAATAAACTCTCCAAAACGTATTCAAACAATAAATCACAATTACAGGGCTGTCCTGATACACAGTGATATATACAAAGACTAAGGTATATTCAGATAATAAACAAATATGTTTTGAAGACAAACATACAACTAAGGGAAAAAGGGGCAGAAATTTAAGTTATTTCAAAATAACCGAGAAAAGTGCCTACGCTATTCTCAACATCGATTCAGCATCCAGAAGAAAAATAGGGAGGAGCTTTTTCTGGTTTTGGGCAAAAAGTACTTCACATGATCAATTTTATAGGTTTTATGAAGAACTAATTTGAACATTATAACATGCTGCTCAGAATGAGAAGAGGAATTTTGAATTCGTATGTTGAATCTTAGAAGATTTGATTAAGAGAACTGCAGTTTCTTCAAAATACGGTAATCTCAATCTCCAGTTTCTTTTGACAATTAAATTCCTACTGAAAAAATATGACTGACAGAATTTCACCACTAAGATACTTACTATCTATACCACAGAGTCTTTCTAGATCAAAGCATAATGAATAGAAAGCAACCCATAACAGCAATGATCAACACCATAGTAAGAGATCAAGATAACTCATAGCCTTGAAAGGTTATACCACATCTTAAGACACCACATCCTCAAGAAAGAATGCATTGGTATTAGCCTAATCCACCTCTCAACTATCTTTTAGGAAGGATTCAAGCAAGACTTAAATAAGAGAGTTTCAAGATTGGGTATAAGAAAAAACTTATTCACACACATGCACCCACACACATCCCCTGCTACGAGGACAAACAAATCAATGGAAAAAGCTGCACAGAGAGTTTGTGCATTCCCATCCTCAGAGGTTTTAAAGCCCACACTGGATAACGGCCAGCGTAACCTGGTCGTACCTCGGAGATAACCCTGTTTTGAGCAGGATGTTGGAATAATAATCTACTGAAGTCCCTTCCAGACAGAATTCTCCTATGTCATTTTTCCTAGGTTCATATTTAGGTATGAGTTCCAAAGTCAATTAAGATACAACTACATTCTTAAATAAACACACACACTGCCCAAAACAAATTGGTTTCTCAAGAGATGCATACACAGAAATCAATAGAAAATGGTAATTATGAAAACAGAGGCTACACTGTAATGAACACTCCTGTACTGCTAACAATCTTGTGAAAGTAACTTCAAGTGGAACAATGTAAGTATTATATTTCAAGTCAATAAAATTAAGAGAAATTAATATTACTAGGTTTCTACTGGACTAAAAAATATCTCAATACAAATAGGACTAGTATGCCTCAAAATAACTTTGTGTGAACTAGCAAGATTTTATTATTTTATGCATTGTGAGAAAAACACATTCAATGTGAACAAACAGAATTAATCCTACTTACACATTTTTACACTATTTAAATTACCTGAAGATAAGTAGTTAGCTTATATCTAAAAGTATTATAACTAAGAATCCATTACTAAGCAGTCAAGACTAGAAGCTAGAGGAAAAAAGCCAAATTTACACTTCAATTTTGCCAATTTTTCTTCTGTGTCATTAAAAACTACTGAAATATTCAAAAATATTATTAAAACTTACATTTATATTTTGCTGCAGTAATATTAATTACTACAAGAGTAAGAAGTTACTTCCTTCTACAATCTTCTTTAATTACATATTGAGATAGAACCAGTTACTTATGTTAGCCACTGTCTCGCACTTCAGAAACCGGAAACGTAGAAATAGACACCCTGCTTTCACAAATTCACTTCCCCTTACATATACACCTCTTTAAAGAAGTCCTCATATGTTCTGGTAACCCACATCTCCAATTCCAGATGACCACTGGCTCTGCTTCATGAACAATAAATAGATTCAAAGCATTTCAAAAGATATTCAAATATTTCACAGCCAACAAGGACTAAGAGCGTGTAACAGGAAAGAAGGGACTAGCAAGAGTATTTATTTGTTTTGCTTGCACATTTCTCAACTTTGCTTTCAAGCTTTATACACATCTATTGTGTTTATCACTGATTCCTATTAAATCCTGTTGAGTATGTAATATAAGTCATTTACTTTTTGTAAGATACTATTTTCTCTCATCTTTTTATCAAAATAAAGGTGCACCCAGTTTTTAATTGTGTGGTGCATTTTGAGCTTATGTAGTAACTTGCCACGTTAAACTGAATGACAATAATATTTCACAGAGATATACAACAGCACAACAGATCTCTGGGGCAAAATCTCATTTTATTGTGTGGCTGGCTGTATAGCTCAGAGTGCTGCTCAAATAAAGCGTTCTTTGGGGAAAAAAAAAACAGCCAAACAAAAAAAAAAAAAAACCACAAACCCCAAACCCAAACTTTTTTAGAACCAGATAAACTTTGGGTCATAGATACACTAATGCGTTAATCAGAAAGGCTACTCATTCCACATTTCACTCCCAGACAGTTCCAGCTTGTGTTACATGTGCACTATACCACTGTGCCACTGTTCTTGAGAAGCGTGATTTGAGTGTTCCTCAGTCAAATATGTATCTTAACACTTATCAAAGATGAAAAAACACATCTACCATCACTGAAACCTTAAAAGAGAATGCTCATTATGCATGTACATTTATTAGATCTTCATTCTGTCAAGTTTTTTGCTAAGTACTATAGTGTTCATCACACACACAATCTTCCCCTCCTTCTTCACACATGTACAAATATTTAGAAAGTAGTGTGATATATCATCTCTGTTAATTACCACAGCTAGAATCTTAAGCTAACATACTATTTTCTACAACTTTTATCTGAACTACTTTTCATGTTTCCTCTAAGAAAAACTAAAACCAAGCAGATTATATCTTACCCTATTACCACATCTTCTACCTCTAGGGATCAAAGTGTTCTTACAGACACAAATGTGCTGTATGGAAAGTCTGAGGCAAGTGTACTGACAACTGTTATACACAAACCTTAAGCAAAACCATAAGCAGAATCAATGTCCAGGACTTTAATCTTACACCACTACTCACATGCATATACTCATGCTCCATTTCACACCTTAGTTTTGTTTTCTTTAAAATAATAATGCAGTATAACAATAATAAATCTTCAACTTTCATTACAGATTTTGTTCTGAATATTGTGTAATTTTATTGTGCATTTATTATTTCAATACACTAAGCAAACCAGGACAAATATTTGCCTAATGAAATCAGAAAGCATTCCTTTCCCATATAAACTTGAAAGCAAGTATAGATTCAATAACATACTGAAATATCTCTGCAGAAATGTTTTGTAACTTTGTTTATTCTAATGAGGCTGCTGGATAAATCATTCCTCAGTGCTAAAAATACAGAAGCTGTAAAAGCAAACTAACACAGGAGCTTGCGTACAGAAGTATCATGTACATGAAAAGTGTTGTTTGAAGAAAATAATTGTTGCAAAAAAACATACGCTGTTCTCTAATCAAGTTCAACCACAATACAGTAGTAGTAGCGTATCACTTCTTAGAATGTGATTGGAATTTGACAACGCCCATCAATGGTGAAACAGGTGGCCTAATTTTCCTAAGTATTGATTACCAGAAGCTTGGAAAACTCAGAGAAATCAGGACACAGATAACTGAAAAGTGAAAATGAATCAAGTCTTCAGACCTAAAGATAGCTAAAAAAATAAATAAACGAAAGAAGGAATAACAGCAGAACATATTGTCACAGGATCAATAAACAAAAGCGTTGTAACATTTTGACTGTGTGTACATTAAAGTCTCATAAATATTTGCAACACTAAAGTTCATTTGAGTGTTTGTGTATAAAATAGTTTTCTCAGTATACTTAGGGGAAAAAAAGCTTAGCAGGGAATAATTTACATTTATTTGCTAAGTTCCTATGACAATACATTCCATCAATGCTCCTCTTGGTTGTTTTTTGTGAAACAGAAATATTTTCTTTTGAGTTTCCACTACAAGTGTCCAGATAATCCTCTTAATATTGTTTTTAAACTTGAATTTGATATACAACATTACAATTTCACCCACACATCAAGAAAATAGCATTTTAATATAAGGAAGCAAAGGAAGGGAAAAAAAACCAAACCACAGATTTAGAGTATGCTGGAAGTAATCAGCATCAATTTCACATTTTTTTTTTTCAAAACACATTGTTAGCCAGGCATATTAACATATGCACATATTTGAGTTTCACAGCAGACATTTTTGCTTTGTGCTTATAATGCCAGTACACTCTTGATTTAAAAAAAAAAAAAATAATATTATATATAGCCTTCGTTCACACTTATTTCCAGAAAACATTATCATCTTATTGCCATATTTACCACATTCATATAAATATGCTGAATTTCTCATTCTTGAGGTCTGTTTCTCATTAGAGAACCATAACTCTGCTTATTTCTTTTCTTTCTTGTCTTCCTTGGATGGGTTTTTAACTATCTTTTTTGTTTCTTTGTCTTTTCCCACCTGAATAGTACCATCTTTTTCACTGGTTGATTTTTTTGTAGTTTCCTTGGATTTCACATTTTTGTCTAGGCCTTTTTCCTTTTCCTTTCCTCTGTCTCTTTTAGCCTTGTCAGAATCTTTCTTTAATTTATTCGTATCAACAGCTTTCTTGTCCTTTCGATCAGTAGCATCTTTTCCTTTCCTGGCTTTCTTTTTTTCTTCCTCATCTTTGATTTCCTCCTTCTTGGATTCCTGCTTCTCCCTTAATTTCTTGAGCGGCTCTTTAATAGCTTCTTTTACTTTTTAGATTTTAATTTAAAAAAGAGGAAATGTTCAATAAGAGAAGCATTCTTACATCAGAAAACATCTTATGAACAACTATCCAAAAGCTTTGATCAAATTCTTACTTAGTGTTTGTTAGATGCCAATTTAAACTTGTAAAATTAACTATGAAAGCTTTAAGCAATTTAAACAAATTAGTTTTGACTTTGGGCAATATCTCACACCATGCAGCCAGCCAATAATCTTAGCTTACTGCAACTGCATCTGAATAAAGCATTAAACTAGTGAAAACCATGCCTCTATTATCTTACTGTTAAGTAACTGCTGCAGAATGCTAAAACCAGTTCTCTCTGTGAGCAGGAAAATCAGAGTAAATTTTGAATTTTTGACAACAGTATGACAATTGTAGGAGCCAGAAATGTTAAAAGCACCACCAAAAGAATTTTTTTCCCCACAATCTTCAGAACTTTCTAAAACTACAACTGAAAGTGTTATAGCACAAATGTATACTACATTTTACTAACTTTGTTACCTCAGATTACGCCAAATGTATCTGAAGTATGTACGTATCTTAAAATGTATCTGAAGTATATATTTTACAAAAAAAAAAAAAAAAGAAATAACTACACAACATTCAAGAAGAAACACCAATGTCCTGATGAATTAAATTAAGTCCAAAAAAGTTAACTTGGTTTGACCATATTCAGTGAAATCAAGGTAAGAATTGTACATTGATTCTTACATCTTTGCTTTTCCATATCTAGCATTATTAGTAATACTTTTTTGTTGATTTTACTTTTGGAGTTGTATCTTTTGTGCTTGTTTTCTCTATTTCAATTCAGATTTGGCTGTGACATGGTATCTGGATAATATATCAGAAGAACAGTCAGAACAGCATCCTTGAAATGTAAATGTTCAATATTTACTTCCACTTCGCCCACAGTTTCCAAAAAAATTTGTCAGTACCAGGCGCATTCTCCAGAATAAGGAATTTTTAACTCAATAAAATTTAGAATTTTTTCCATTAAATCTCTGTATTCAATTTTAAATTTAATTTTTAAAATAATACCTAATTATTAATAATAATTTTAAATTAATAAATTATTAATACTTAATTATTAATAATACTATTTAATTTTAAAATTAATACTCCCACATTATTAAAAAAACAAAGATTTTGCATATAAAATACAACAGCTGAATTTTTATTCAGGCTTTTGAGAGAAACTGCAGTCTGTTGAGGTAAAAAGCAGACAAGTGACAACATTCCTCCGGTAACATCTGCCTCTAACCACTGTGTAACATTTCTGTCGAGTGAACAATTCAATCACACAGCTCAGTCTAAAATGAATAAAATCACTTTTCCTTCCAACTGCTTTTTGGCATTGCTTAATTCTCATACCAAACATTGAAAAATAATGCAAAACTCAGGAATGAATTGTTAAATGACATTTATTACGTTCTCGGAAACACATGATTGGCAACCAAGTCATACCAAGCACAACGTGGAACAAATGCTAAAAATTTCCACTTTCATGCAAGATGCTAAGAAAAGTCACATTCATATGAGCGTGAGAGCTTCCCTCAGCAAATGCACTTTTTTCTTAATGAGACTTAGGATTACAAACAGCATGCATCTTTCACATACCGCTAGAAAAAACACATTGAAGTCTAAGTGTCTTTAATGCAACAAAGAGACTGTGTTCTTTACATAGCACCATGCTGTGGAGAGATAACTCAGCAGACCTAAAAAGTCAAGCACCTGAAGTATATCTGGCAGTTTGGTGTTTTGCTGAGGCTAATTACCTTCTTTTAGTCTCTCTGTTGCACTGGACACATTCAGACCATTATGTCTTGTTCATACAGCAATGTAATTATAAATAAATACATGGCATACATTGGTTGCAAGCTATCCTACTTTAAGCTTTTTGAAAATTTATAAATATAATTACAGCAATCAATCCTGCAAATAGTACTAGAGGAAGTCATCGATCTTTACCTAAATTTCTCCTCTCATAAGAAAGAAATAGATGAAACTATTTAAGTAGAGACTTAAGCAGAAATTAAGGGGCTCAAGTCCAACTACAATATAATATCATGAATTCATATAAGATAACTAAAAGAGGATTTCAGACAGAGCAAAATCTGCATATACATCAGAACTTTTTTTTAAACATGCAAAATATGAAGTTAACATGAACTACTTATAATCCAAACAAGACAATTGTTGTAAAAACATTTGCACAAACAAAATATAATCTCTAGTTAGGAAAGCACTCATGTTGCCATTGATTATATTCGGTAGTCAAAAGAACACTTACTGAAAAACAGGGAGGATAACAGTTTGCTGCACTATTAGACAAGACTTAGCCAAAATAGCTAGTATTAGTAAATATTATTATAACCTGCAATCTGTATTTGCAGTGCACATGCATTTCAGACATCATTATCTGCATAAAGTTCCACAAGAAAGAGAACATTAAAAATACCTTTGACTTTAGTTTTTTTCTTGGCTACCCCTCCTGGCTCCTCACCTGATTTGTTGCAAAATGGAAATAGGTTATGAACATATCTGTGATGTTCAACAAACATGACATAAAATTTTCCAATCTGCCATGCCATGTAAAAAGTTATCTTTACATAGCACACTGCAATGCTATGGAGAGATACCAAACGTTAACTCATTAAGAATAAAGCATCTTCAGTAGCAAGACCACCAAAGTTCTGAGATGGAAGACTAATTAATCCAAGAAAAGTGCCACATTACCAGATGCATGCTACTTGAAATGCTTCATAATTTCTTACAGCTAGCTCAGTTCTCTCCAGACAGCATGATGCCATGTAATTACAACCAATATCCCAGCTGATTTCTCTGCTAGGTATTGTGCCAGTTCTTTCTCAAACCCACTAACTTATATTTCTATAGAATTTTATAAATATTTAATAAACATATTAACTCAAAAGACCTTCAAGCACCTATGTACTGTAGATTATATAAACAGTATTTTCTTACAATGAAATACAATCTATGTCTCTTCATCCAATGAAAAATAGGTGTTTTAGCAAAGGTATTGCTCATATTCCAAAAAGCAGTTGTCATTTCATTTCAGTTAAAATACTTACTGCTTTACTTAAGACTATTTAAGACTGTTAAGATTTTTATTAAAAAAAAAACAAACACAAACAACCTTACTCTCCAAAATCAGGTTCTGCCCTCTTTCCCCATTGTAACTAACAGAAATTGAGGTAATTCAGCATCTTCATTGTGCTTTATACCTAGCTCCACAAGAGGCATTAAGGCAAAAGCCTACCCCAAAATAATAATTAGCCTCATCTTTCTAATACAGTAAGAGGAGATTGGATTATCAGCATCATGCTGCTGTGGATTAAGACAAAAACCCTATAAACACAACTACCTTAACCACAAAAATTACGCACATTGCTATCCATAAACCAACCAGAATGTTAAGAAAAATTATGATAAATATATTTTTAAAACTCATACATAATCTTATTAAACTACAGGAGATATTCCCATGTTTCAACATTAGGCTTCTCATTCAGACATACAACGTGTCTACATTGGACATCCGAACCTTGAGCTTAGGCTTCCAGAGAACAATTAACTACGCAAACTGCATCAATATACCTCAACATTTATTCTTAAAAAAAAAAAAAAAAAAAAAAAAAACCAAACCAAAACACCCCCCCTTATTCTACACTAAAAATATATTCATAAATTTAAAGAATGTAGTCGGTTAAAGTCATTGTAACCAGCTTGCATCTAATTCCCATCTTACATGTTTTCAAAGTATCCAGCATTGACATTATGGGCAAAATCTCTTAAAAGTCAGTCAGTCAGGTAAAAATACAGTTTTTTCATCAATTTCCTACAAACTTATACCTGGGATATGAAAGTTTTTTTTAAACTCCTCCCTCACAGATTACCATCATTGCTGAAGTCCGGAGTTCTAACTTGACTAAATTCATTATTCAATCTTATTACTTCTAAGCAGTGTGTAGAACAATAAGTAAATAATTTTCTCATATAAAAGGATGAATAGACTCCAACTTTGTTATATCATGGCATCAATCAAAATATAAATAATAAAAGGTACTCAAAGTTGCACAAAAGCCATATTAAATTTCCAGCTCCTCCCTTATTTTCACAGTAAAATTACATGTTACTGGATATTTTAAGATACACTCTTAAAAGCATGTCTCGATAGGGAAAACAAAATTTTACAAAGACCTGTATACACAAAAATTATGATACAGATATTTTAATTTTTTTTAAATACAAGTATATGCACTACTTTGAAAGATTATAGAATACTTTGTTCACTGATTATTGGTATTCCACTTGTTAAATATTCAGGCAAGCACTGATTTGTTTCAACCTGCTTTAATACAATGAATAGCGTTAAGATTCTCAGCAAATTAATAGTTGATAACATAATTCTGTAAATCATGTAGAGTTTAACATGTTATGAACGTACAGGAAAAGTATGCAGAAAAATGTATTTTGAAGTCTTAACGTCATGTAATAATCACAAGACAGAAATCCTGCTGCATTTTCATTTCCACCTGGACGGGGTCCCTACAATGGCTACAGCAGAGGGAAGTCTCATTTGTACGCCCCAAACAGGCTGAAGCAAGACATAGGTGCAAATCACTTCACTTTTGCAAGACAGCAATGTGATGAAATCTAAGTAAACTCATTGGCAAAAACTTAAGACACTCACAGTCTTGGGGCACACAAAGCAACGTCCAGAATTTTATGAAACATAATTGAACTTGTAGACTCTTATTTTAAGTTCCCATTCAAGTGTCTTCACACTTGTTTGGGCCAGTTTTTAAGTTCCTTCTTTTTTCCAGTCAGTCCTACATTATAAATGTTTGGTGCTGGCAATACAAAAAGAAATATAGAATTTATAAATACATCTGCGGTTATAATGGAATGTCAGAAACGGCTACTACTGGAGTCAGTGAATTAAAAAGTAGACTTCAAAGTTACCATAGCTGGATAGGTTTCCAATATTTTCCAAAGAACCGCTTTAAACAGTCATAATCAAAATTAAATATTCATGTCAAAGTGGCTATTTTTACATAATGCTTAATGGTAGATAACTTAGTATCTTAACTGATTCTTTGAAACTTCGAATATTACAGAGCATTCCAATTCTGCAACAAAATCCAGTAACTTCCTCTCTTTTTCGTCATAAAAATCTTCAAGAACAACCTCCACAAATAGAATGCCACAAGTGAGAGCACAGCTTTAGAATTTCAGCATCAAAAGATATGAATACTCTTTTTATTCATAAAGATAAGCATTGTAAAACAAAAATAATAGATAACACAAAGCACTGTCTTTTTGAACAGTTTCACTGATGTTGATACCGTTCTCATATTTAACAATCCATTGAGAAACCTGTTTATTCTTTCTTCTTATTGTTCTTGAGAAACAAGTTTATACTTGCATATGCAAATTTTATATTACTCATTAATAATACTTAAAACTTTAATATCGTTGCTATACAAAATGTTTTGCCACATGAAAAAATTCCTATAAATTGATTTCACACCACCTACTTGCATAAACCCTTTTAACCTGCAGCATCATGCAACAAATGTAAGCTACTTAAGGTGGCTTATCCACTTACAGGTGAAAAAGGAAGAGGCTACTTCGTATTTACCATTGAAAGCATATGGTCAAGCTTAGCACTAAGCAGATGACAGAGAGAATTTGCTATTTGTGCAAAGCCCGGATAACAGAACAGAAAGTGTCAAACTTTAAACACTAGGGCTTGTGTTCAGACTCTTGCCTTTGTGCATAAGGTCCCATCAAAAAAAACAAACCCTTCACCACACAGAAAATTAGGAACAATGTGAAAACTGCAGGACTAAAAAAAGGAAATACAAATCCGTAAGGCAAAACAGTTATCAACCTTTTTTTCCTCTCCTTTTTATTTTCCTTCTCCAGAACTGCAAGTCAGAAAAAGCTATGATTGTTTGCATATGCACCTGCACATAATTATTACTATTATTTTGCACTTATAATATGCTACATTGGATATACAAGTTCTTCTGCTAAACAAAATAGCTTATTGACAGAAGGCTATCACCCACTTACCTTAAACTGAACTCATTACCTGTATGCAGACTGACGGGTATACCAAAACCTATAACCCTCCCAAATGCAAGACAGTAAGTTGCTTTAATATCTTGTGCCTATTTAATTGCTTATTTAATTCTAAAATTAGAAGAAAAATTCAAATCTGATACATGGGGCAGCAAGCATTTTCTTTCCCAAAGTCACAGATTCTTAATGTTGCACTTTATACGAGAAGATATAAGAAACCAACAAGCAAGTTTTGCCTTTATTAGTCTCATCTTGAGGAATCCATTCTAACTGACCATAAGACAGACAGTATTAAACGTATTTCATGCTGCTGTGCCATCATTATGATAGCTGCTTAACTGATGGCAACTGAACAGGGAAAATAGGATGCACCTGTCCAAAATGACTGAACTGTACACAACAGCTTTCCCCAGCTCTCAAATACTAATCAAACCATGTTTACAATACAGGTGGTCTTTTCGCCCCATCTGACCATGAAATGAAATGAAAATCCTTCTAATGCTTCAATGCACTCTTCTTCTATGCCTCCATCCAACTGTAACCTATATGAATAACTGTCATAAAAATTCAATTTCTTCTAAAGCCAGTCAATGGAGAGTAACTAATAATGCAAAATTACCATAAAATGAAACCTACAGGTGGTAAGCCTTATTCACTGACCTTGAAACAAATTTCCAGCATGAAAGACTGAACATGCTCTCAAAAAAGCTGTTTTTTGAGGAGAAAAAGTATGGGCAATAAGTTGTTAAAATAAGAATTTCAACAGATAAGGAAACAATTTTCAGTTTATACTATTCAAATCTAAGTTATTCTATATATTACGAGCGTTGTGATTCCCTCTCCCCCCATATAAAACACTGTCTTACTTTCAAATTAAATATTATTGAAGGTGGTCACAGAAATCTGGGGTTCAAACCTTCCGTAAGTTCTCAGCCATTTCAGATACATGGGTACTAAGTCTCCCACTACGATTGCTTTACATTAGTATCACAAAAAGCAAGCAAGACCTTATGCTACAAAGGTTAATGCAGCATTTTGTTTGAAGGTTGTAGACTTCCACTGAACGCTGGCAGTCAAAATATCAAACATTTACCAACATGAGAAAATAGCAAAGCAAAACATCCCACATATTTCTAAAAGAGTTGACCAAATTGGAAGACTACAACTTTAGTCACAGACATTTACTTCTGGAGCTCTGTAATATTTAATATAAATAATCTGTAAGGAATATGAAGGTAGCTAATGAAAGCTCCACGTCCAATTTAACATCACTAATTTTTCATTCTTTACTAGCTATAAAACACATCACTTAAACAATATATTTTCCTCATTAAAAATATTGTTTGCTACTAATTTGCTCCTAAACCAAACCATTTCCTTCTCAAACCAAAAACCGTAGGTAGAAAGCTGCAGCTTTGCCTTCTAAAATAATTATTCTATAACCATATCAGAAGGCAAAGCTGCTACAGCTTTCCACCTACGCTTTAAAACCACTTTAAAAGTTTTCTAGACTTCTTTTAAAACATTAATATACTGACTGTATTATATATAACTGACAGTCATCACAAATCAAACTATAAATTTAGGTTTCAGTTTCCACAACTTATTTCAATCAGTTTGTGTGGACTTAGAAGAGTTGAGACACTGTTCAGTTTTCCTTGCTTAACCACTTTGCTGTTAAAATGCTTTGGTTTTGTTTTGGGTTTTTTTGTTTGGTTGGGTTTTTTTTTTGTTTTTTTGGGGTTTTTTTTGAAAACTGTCATGCTGATATAAGTGAAGAGTCATGTAAATCTTCCTGCCACCCTTACTAGCCAAGTCCTGCTTGCAATCACAACAATTAATGCAGTTCATTAAAATCAAACTCTTCTATCCCAAACTTTAGGAGAACTTTGACAGCTCTGCTCTCACCACTGGTGAGGATTTAATTGTTAACTCAACAGGAACGCCACCAGGCAAGAGTCAACACTTCTGAAAAAAAAAAAAAAAAAGACCAACCCTATGTTCAGGAAACGAAACTCTCTAGAAAGTTATATACTGTTAATATTTCCCCTAGATCTCTCCATCCTCCCACCCCTTTTTCTCCGACTACAAATTCTTTATTCCCACTATAATTGGTTTTGAGCAGACTTACACACACTCAATAAAATCAACCAGGAACATTCATGATATCAAATCAGAACTTTCTTGGTCTGCATTTCATCTCCTTAGCCCAAGTTAAGTTAATTTACTGTTTACTGATGTAACCATTACTTATTTCAGTGCCTCCAGGTTTCTCATGGTTCAAGCCACCCATTTATCTCTATTTCACTTGAAACTTCACCAGATTATCAATGTGTATTTTAACTATTTGGTATAAACTTAATGATACAAAATTCTCATAGTAGATGTTTTCCTCCTCTTCTTGGCTATCTAGTTCCATTAAGGAAGCATCTACAAAAGAATTCAATGTTCCATGACAATTTTTCTAATCCATACTGAGAGATAATATCCCACAATAGTGATGAAACTCTTATTTCTAATTCAAATCTGCTTCTCAAATTGAAAGAGGAAAAAAAGCACCAAAGAAAACCAAGCTTGCTCTATTTCCTATGTCCAGATACTCTGCAAGTTTCTTCCACTTGCTAAGATACTTCTCAGTAATATTCCACGGTTGTTCTACTAGCATTTATTTTCATAATGTATGAGGGTTTTTTTATTTTCTTTGCTTTATACTTCATATATCTCATAATAAAACCCATTAAGTTTACATGTTATTAACTTTCTTATATGCTAATTCTCAAACATTTGGAAGAAAATATGACTAATGTTTATGTGGCTCTAATTAATTTGTAAATCTTAAGCAGCAGTATTAACACTTCAAAACTTTTTCTTTCTTTTTTTTTTAAAAAAAAGAACTTCACTTGCTTAGCACTAACACTTATTCTGTTTTATTATTTTTTAAATATTGAGTAGAACACCCTGAGTTGGATTATTTAATGAAAGTTTTTTTGTAACAGGCATGTTAAATTGCTTTAAAATTGCCATGCCAAAGCAAAGGAAAATTAATTTAAAAACAGGTTAAAATTTCAGCCTGCATCCACTAGTGTTAAAACTTTATATGGGAAGAGCATAAACTTCATATGGGAAACAGACACAAACTTATGCATAGCAGGCATCACAATAAACAATTTCATAAATTGTAATAATAATCTGTTTGAGTACACTATTCACGTAATAAAATGACAGCTCAATTTCTGCATTTAGTACCTGATACAAACTGCAGAACACAATTATAAACTCCCCTTTCTATACCAATAACTTCATGATAGCAGACATGTACATGAAAAATATTTTTGGAACAATTATCATAAAACAGTTTCACAGGAAAAGGATTAAAATTTGCAAAACTGCGTTAAGTTCTTAAATTTAGCAAGGAATTGAAGACATTACATTCTATTTTCCAATTAGTCTTTAATATATGTATTTCTAATGTAATACTGAATAAGCACAGCTTCCCACTTCCATAGAAGGCCCACCTTAAAAGAACTCAAACAAATTTAGAACAGTCCTTGTGGTGCAATTGTTATATTAAAAAAATAACTGAAAACTTAGTTTGAAAACAGACAAATCAGTGGGAATGAACCATTATAGTGACATCATATCTTCTTAATAGAACAGATGTTAGCTAACTTAGAAATAAACGTTTCTGTAAAATTTTCAAGCACTTTGAAATGAAGTGCCTTTATTTGAACAGGTAAAAAGAATCTATCTAAGAAATCAGTGAGTCACAAAATAAATTATTTATTAAAATCATATTTCACAAGAGAATTATCATTGTCATGTCTATATTAAGGATTAACATATAAATATGTATTTACAAAATGCAGTCATGCTAGAATACAATCAAAGCTGTTACAAAATGCTTCAGTTAATGCTTGCTAGAAAGACAAATGTTACAGTGTTAACAGCAGAGGTTATTACACTCAGCTTTGTGCACAAAATGCACAAATTGAAGCACATACAGAAACCAACTACACAACCGCAGATACATGTTTTATTCTACATATTTACAGAACTGTGTAGTATTTGTTGTCCTGTCACAAAAATGGGAAAGTCACTGAAAGGCTTTCAACTAGCGAAACTACATTGCATGGCTGACTCTACTTCAATCTTTATAGCGTCCATTTGGGAGTTTCCCCTCAATGCCATAAATTCCTGTTATATTAAGACTGATGATTTCATTGACATTTTCGAAAGCCAATCAAATTAGTCTCTCAGTCACTGGTTCTGTAAATCCAAAATAACACAAGTCTTTTTCCCCTGAACCCCTTCATTCTGTGACGTACCATCAACATCATCTGCAGCTTCGCTCTCCTCTTCTTCTAGTATTTCAAAAGGAGTCAATACATCATAGAGAAATGAGAGAAAGCCATAAAACCAATCAGAGCTTTCCTCTGCTAAAATATTAAGGACTTCCTCAAGGGAATCAATATTTTCATTACTGCCATCTTTGGTCAGGCCTACACAAGAATAGAGGAAAGAGAGAGAGAGGGAAGGAAAAAAAAAAAAGAAGAGACAGCAGTTAGGTGGAAAGAGGAAACTGTAAAAGGAGGATCTGTGAAAGACAGCTCATGTCACAGACAGCAGTCTTTACAGGAATGCTAATTAGGAAATAGAAAGATGTTAAGAAAGCTGAATCTTTCAAAGTACAGACTACAATTTGGACAATAAACATGCACAATATTATGCCAAAAACCTTGAAAAAGGCAGCAGCTTTGCTTTCCCTTCTTCCTAGTCCTAAACCCAAATCCACTTATATTCAGGTTTCTTGCTGCAGGATTTACCTTTAGACAGGTTTTTTAACAGTAATCCTCCACTACTTAAATTCATCCAATTTGCCTTTTCTTTTTATAAATCATCATGTTCAAATTTGAGAGCTTGCAATTGATAGCCAAGAATAACATTTAAAAGCAAATGGTATTTAGACAAACTTGTCACAGACATGCTGTTAAGGATAACACTTATTCTACCATACAGAATTTTGAATTTGCTTAGAAGTGAGGACTCTAATTGCTGGGGAGGTTGTTTTGCAGTGTGTTTTCTTGTTTGGGTTTTTTTAGCATGCTTCTCAATCTTTTTTTCCTATGATATATATTCAACATGATATAAATTAATCCTCAGGAATTAATTCAAAACCTAAGCATATACAGAATACTAGATAAAAATGAATAGGTAGCCAATGTAAAGGGTGTATGTATTGTTACACAGAAAATCTAAAGCAGGCTAAAGACAGCTAAAGTAGAGATGGCCAGAGCAGCGAAAAATGAGCTCGTCACTTCTAAACTCTCTGATGCCAGGAGCTGCTATCTTGGTCTACGAGACCCACTGATCTAACTGGTGTTTGTAAAATACAAAAATAAACCATGATTAATGCTCTCTTTTTAATGTGTGTGTGTTTGTTTTTTGTTTTTGGTTTTTTTTTGGTTTTTTTTGTTGTTTTTTTTTTTTTTAATTAAAATCCACTGTTTTACTAGAATTTAGTTATTACTAAATAACATTTCAACTTTTCCACTCTGGGAAAAGTACAACAGAACGACCAAGCAATGATAAACACCAATAACTGGTAAGCTTTAAAGTGGGAGAGGGAGGAATTTCCCCCCACTTCTAACCAGAACAAACCTTCAGCTGTGTTGGAAGGAGAAGCAGAAAAGTGGGCTAAGGCTGAAGACAGATTGTTGAGACATAAAATTAAGTGAATGTGTTGCACATGCAGACTACAAAGCAATATTAGGTGCAGGTTAATGAAACATTTAAGATAGAGGAATTCATGGCACAGACGTTTAACGCATTTCAACAAATTTTTCTTACAGCACATAGTGAAAGTATCAATGATAATTCTGAGGAAACTTCCAAGTCCATGATGTTCCACATCCTTGTACCTGGATGTCCAGAACCTCTACTTGAGTGATCAGCCATTCTCTTTAATTTTTCTTTGGATAGCGCAAAGGTTTAAAAATGATAGATTGAATCCAGGAGGCAATCAAGGTATTATAAATATCCCTCTCCAACTTCTTCCATGGCTTAGTTCTATAAAAATTAAATTTTATAGACTTAACTTTATGCACGGTAGTCAGTCATCTTTCTAATTTGTTTTCAAAATTTGGACCAAGTGAGATGTAAAGACATCAAGCAAAGTATATTTACTGAAAAATTAAATCTCAATTTAATAATGGAAACCTGAATCTAAAAAACATAAAATAAAATAAAATTGAAATTATAAACACAGATTTAGAAATATTTGTATCGTTCTCTTCTGTTGGAATCTGGCATTAAAAAAGAAACAAAACCAAAAAAAAAACAACCAAAAACACCACTCACAAAAGACCCCAGGCTTTAGATAGCATTTCTGTAAGCATGTGAAGAACCATGTAGATGCTCCCATTCTTGCACTAAGTCCAATAATAAGAATCTTGGACAATTATCTTCATAAAATATAACACAGTACAGCAGCATATTTTCTTTGAAAAGAGCAGGACACCAAAGGGAACCATAGAAACTGGAAGAATACATCTTATAGTCTTTATTACAAAACCCACCCAACAACAAAACCCCAAACCCTTTCTTTACAATTCTTTAAGAAAAAAACAAAAAAAAAAAACCACAAAACAAACCACTAACCAAGAATACTATAATAGCTTTTGAATCTAAGGGACTAAGGGATTAAAAAAAAACTAAACCCAAACAAAAAACCACTTCCGCCTGCGTTACATGAAGTAACACATTATTCCATCTATTTATCTTTTTTCTTTCTTAGAAGAAGTTAAAATCAATAAATAAACAAGGCTAATTAATAGTGAAACTATTTTTGGTCTTCACTCATCCTCATATTTGAGAACAACTGCTTTTCAAAGTAAAATTCGTATACTAATAAGCACACATAAGCATGGTAAGAAGTGCCTGAAAATGGTGACAAAAATGGAATTGTTCAATCAGGCAGCCATGCCATGCTAAATCAGTGACTCGCAGGAAATTATGTTATTTCAAGAGATGTCTAAACATTACAATTTAAATCAAAACAGTGAACAAGGAAGTCAAAATCTTTAGCCATTCAACAGCATTACCGCAACCACCTGGACAGAGGGCTTGCCTATATTCATTTAACAAGACAAAGCCTTTCTTTTCCTGCAAACTTCTCTCGTACAAGAATGAGCATATGCAAGCCTTTCATATTTGAAGGTGCTACAGTAGAATGTGAGAAAAATAAAGAGTATGAAACTTATCCTAAACAACTGAGTCGTACAAAAGCATTCCTTTAACTCCTATTATCTCATCACAGATTTTCTGAATGTGCAATCTTTGTACGACTGCCTGCAAACATCTTTTTCTACTATGGGTGAACCAGGGGGAAAAAAAAGCTAGTTTACAGAAGCTTGGATCCTACTTTTTACTATCCTCTGTTTGCTGATAAACTAGAGTTGGTTGTTGGGTCTTTTTGGTTTGGGTTTTGTTTTTTATTTCCTGCATAGCTGGACTACTCTGAACTAAATGCACAAGAGCTATAAATTGATGACTTTCTGAAGCTGCAGCTCCAAAACTGTACTAAGTACTGCAGCCATTTAAGTAGAATTTTTCAGGATATTGCTGCTTGTAAAAATGGACTGAAGTATAAAAAAAAGGTTTGGCTCCAATGATTCTACTACAACAGACATTGGTACTCCCTACACATGCACTTTTTTGTAATGCTACTAAAACCACTCTTTCTCTGTACTCAGTTCTCAAATACAGAGATATAACACTCCTCCTGAGAAGAATAACTTCCTCCAAAGAACAATCAGAGTGAGGTGGACAAAAAGTGGAAAGAGAATTACTGATAACAGCAGACCTCAAAGAAACAGATTAAGAAGCCTCTCTTACCATTACCAAAAGGAATTCAGTAAACAGAACCTCAAAAATAACCTGTGGAAAAGAAAGAATCTCCAAGATAACTGCAGAGTAGCTACAACAAGTTTGCATTTCCACCTTGGATATTTTTTAGATACAATGGATACGAATGGATACAAAACTAACTCTACTAACAAGGCTGGTTGGCTGACTGAGTTTTTCTTCTCTTTTTTCTCTTACGTGGTGGGACAGGGTGTGTGGGGAAGAAGGGAAGGACACACTTCTTGCACATTGTTTGTAAAATTGCACAAATACCTCAAAAGAACGTAAACATCAAACCACCTTTGATTTCAACAAATAAAAAGAACAGACCCTACCACACCTTGTACATACAAGGAATAAAATAATAAATTTTAATTCTTCTGTTTAGGTGTACCCAAGTAGTACAGAAAACTACTAAGTCATCAGCTACTAAAACATTCTTTGAAATATAAAATAAAACTCATGCTGGTAGATGCATTTCTCAAAATTAAATTAACTTAAAAATATATTTAGCATTAATATGCAAATTAAATATCTAAATTTGTAGTGAAAACTAAACATTATGGAAGTGGACAACATTAAACCAGTGTACATGCCACAATTTCAATATAGTTCAGTAATAGCTAAAGAAAAGAAAAAAGTATATGACTTCCTAGCATTAAGCATCAAACAGTAGTATCTCCTTTTAAAGTAACTATTAAATTACAAGAGAAGCCATTTGCTGTTATGGTAGTCTGATGTAGAGAAAAATCCCAGAAAATAACAAGTCTGCAAACACAGCATATGTACTAAGAAAATCCTCACAAAAAAAATATAAAAGGATCTATGCATTCAATATTTAGAAAGTTACCCTAATGTAGTTGAATATAAGCTTACTATCTGGTTTTCTTTACTACAAAGACTTAATTCCGGACTACAAATTCCTCAAGAGGGAATCTAGTCTTCCAGTTTCTGCATCATAGCAGTGTTCAATTCTTAGTTCATATTAAATGTTAAATACAAACAAGCACAATAATTTACTGGGAACTTCAGTTAATATTATATGCTAGTTATTAGAAAAATATATTTTTATATTCATAATCTTTATCAATGTCATATAACTTTTCAATATATACCATTTCCTTCGTACTGCAGAAAATATTCTTAAACTTAAATGAGATTAAATCACATTTCTAAGCAAGCATTCAAAAAATAATAAAAATAACTTTTGATCTGTGACCTTTTAATGTCACATTTGAAGTATAAGGTTTAAATGCGTGATAAAACAAGCTTATAATAGAAACACTGTCATGTACTGGCAGAATTCCCAGCTATATCAAGTTGCATAAAACAGAGATGTAACAAAGCAGCAGCATGTTTGACAATCTGAATCCTACAAAACATTGATATCCATTTTCTATACACTACATAATAGACAGATAAAGATTAGGATTATAACTATACAATGTGTTATCTTATTCACCATTTATATTTAACACCAAATTTGTATCTCTGAAGTCACTCAGAGCACTGGAGATTCTTTGGAGTGCCTCTTGCGTTCACACCACTGCGAACTGGTTCAGTAATTTTGATTACATGGGCTTTCTTTAACTATGAAGGCATTAAACAAACCCTCCAAAAAGACTTGCTAATTTCTGCAAAGTGAGGAAAAATAAACTGATGAAAACCTGATTTTTATGGAGTATGAGTTTCAAATAACAAGTCATAACATCCTAATATACTATTGATACACTACTGAAAACTTTGACTAGTTTCAGACATTCCACTTTGCCCTCTGCTCAAGCTATTATTACTATGCTGGGATTTTTTTCTTGTTTTGTTTATTTGTTTAACCTCCTAGGTTTGTGCTCAGAAAAGGTTTACACTTGAACAAATCAATTAATGAAAAGTAAACTTTCTAAAATCGGGTATGCAAGAAGTATCTACCCAGTCTATGATTGTGAAGCTGATGATGGTAGTGCTTTAACTGCTAGCAGACATAAGGTAGAAGAGCAATATCACAAAGCATGTCTAGTGATTGAAATTTCTCTTTGAAGATACATCGTAAGCAGAAAGACATTCTCCCAAACTACAAGGAATAGAACCCTACAACCAGTGTTTCAACATCAAAGAAGAAAAATCCATGTCACGCTGGACTTCTGAAGGGCAAAGAAAATGAACAAACTTGTGGAGAACTCTGAATAGAGGAAAGACAGTACAAAAATATGACAAACAAGTAGTCATCTAAGAAGTACAAAGGCCTGTTGGAAGTAATTTTAAAATGACCCTGGCTTAACACATTAACATAAACAATGTTTTAACTCTTGAAGCATCTTAAGGCCTGCATCTGATAAATTTAATAATAATCACAACCATCTTTCAACAGTCGATGCAGCATCATCAACCACCTGACTTCAAAATCATCCTGTAAGTAATTAAATGCTTTCCACTTAACGTTGCTATATTAAGAGGAAAAGAACACAACTTGCTACAAGTTGCACACACAATCCTACAACCTGCATTAAGAAAAAAACCCACCACAATGAAATCAGTTTAAGTTCTCTAACTAGGAAAAAACAGAAGTATTGTTCTGACATTAAACAAAGCAACAAACATGAATACGACAACTGAATTATACAGATTATTCCACCTATGTTTGTACTTGCCTAGCAATACTTTAGCATCTTCCACATCAAAGTCTCCATCTCCATCAGCATCATATATCCCAAGCTTGCCTAGAAATACAAAGAGAGGAAAAAGAGAGAATTAGGGATTCAGCAGTTTGTCTCCAGCACAGTACTTTCAATGTGCAATGGTTGACTGTCAATGCCAAGTTGTTACAACATTTTTTTTAAAGATTTAGCCCTACACTTCTTAACCACATTTTAAATTTCCTGGAAAATCTCAAAAATATTCTAAGTTCCTTTCTGCATTTCCTAAACTTCAGACTGGATACAAGTTAGTCTTTTTCCACACATTTATTTTTGTGCTCACAATTTAAAACAAATCTTTAATTCAGTGATGTGCTTTATGTTAAATTTTATTTTCAGCAAAGCATGTTAGGTTCACAAGGAACATTCAACACGTTTGAGGGAAAAGAAATAATAAAACAAGAATTAATCAAATAATCACCATTTGTTTTCTGATTATACGCTTCTTGCCATTCTAAATTCTCAGGAAAAAAGGAAAAAAGAAAGGTATATAATTTTTAGTGCCAAGTTGATAAAAGCTAAGCAACCTACTTCCTGGGTAAAGGAAAAATAATCATAATTTTATCAACAACTGTGTAACATTTACTACAGACAAAAAAGTTGTTGATCCTCTTATAGGTAACTAATACATCAGACTTCTCACTTTTTTTTTTTTTTTGAAACTGCAGCTCTACCAGCCCTAAGTATAAGCAAAATGAGAAGACAGTTTCTATTCAAAAGAATTTAGCATGGAATTACGATATCCAGGATTAGGAGTATGCTGGTGAGAACTATCAAATTAGTTTTGATAAAATTCAGACATAACTTTTAATAGGACTGAAACTCTGCACACTGCTTGCAGAAGAATTCTAAGTCCTTATAGTTTGCCAGTTTATTATTACACTTGTCATTCTCTAAGTGGCGGCAGAACTTGATTGCTATTAAAGGAAATGAAATACAGTTCTTAACATGGTACTTCAAAAATCAGAAAACAGTTTTGTGGAAGAAAAAGTTCAGACTTGGGTCTCGAACAGACAAATATAAAGTCATTGCCATTGTACGGAAGCAATCAATTAGAAAGGATCTTAATCAGTTTACAGAAAAACAAAGACTGGTGGAATAAATGTAATTCTGCAGAAATAAGAATTGCATCATCTTCAAAATCATGAAGAATGAGAGAGATGATGAGAAGTGACCGAGTTTCATGTCATTGTAGAAGAACAGTAATTCTCTAAAAAATTAAAAACATAAAAAAGTAAACCAAAATTTTTAGCCAGGGGACTGTAAAGCAAGTTTATTTCTCTAATATCCTACCTTGTAGGACCTCTGACAAGTTATAACGGAAATCCTTTGCTTTGGCTGCATGCATGGTAAAAATACAGAAACCATTATTTGCATCACTAGACCCAATTAAGTTTCAAACCAGAAGGTTCCCTTAAAAACAGTCCAGAACAAAAAAGCATGTACAAACAGATTCATAAAGCTGTAATGTAACTCTTGTAAAACTAATAGTTGCAAAAATGCATGTTGAATCCTATAACATCAGGGACAATAGCTCTATCTATGGACATACATCTTGACATTTAAGACATTAATTTTCACCCCCAGGTTATTATATTAACAATACTATCTTAACATTGGCATATTGAGATATAACCGTCACTGTTACAAGCTTAAAACTGATGTCATTCAACAGCCCATTCATGAGAGCACGACTGATCAGTTGTCGCGCCTCTATAGGCAACACAGTCCATCAGAGGAGTGGTAACCTCAGCTGCTCGCTTTCAACCACCACTGTAAGTTTCTGAGAGCTTAAACTGAAATAATGCATATTTAGATGATATTTCAAATGCACTACATGTATACATGTTACAAAGAGATCCAGATCTATCCTTGAAGATTTCTTTAATAAGTGTAGTATGTTAATAACTTTTTCCAGTCTTATGAGAATCCCATTAATAGAGTTCATCATTAAAACGTACGTTTTGAACTACATTGCCTATTCTTATCATGTAGGTCATTTGCAAACACTGCAGTAGTCAATTCAGCTATCTAGAAATTTAAAGCGGTCTCCATTTAATGTATATCATAATAATTATTAGAAGCATCTTAAAATTTAAAATTCTTACCCAGAACTTCTTCATAATCTACAAGTTCAAACCAGACAACTGCTACTGATGTCCAAACTCCCAGCAAAGCAATTACCATAAACCAGGTGAAAAATGAGCTTCCAGAGAGGCCTTCTTTCTTTCCATTCTTTCCTCCTCCATGCTTAGACTCTGTTAAAATAAGGCAAACAAGTAGGAAAAATTGATTTGGTAAGAGTTAGAAAACTATGATTGAGGATGTAACTATAAATCTTGTTTCTTATGACTACACAGAATAAAAGACACTTGAGTAACACTTTGTTTGTTTGGGTTTTTTTTGTTCGTTTTCTTTTAACTTTACCACTGTTACTTGCTTTTCGTATCACTGGATTACAGCAGGAAGCTCAACGAACATCTAAGTAAAAGCCCTATAACCAACCAAACACCAAAAACCCACATGCAATTTGTCTTAACAACTTAGTTGGAAATCCCCCCTTCCTTCCCCTTTAGTGTATATTTTATACAGAGCTTAGCATTTTTGAGATGCTTTGCATTTGCGACAACAGTTCTCAAACTGCCACCAGAGGGCAATAAGACCAGCAGAAACAGTTTGGAAGAAAAGCATTTCTTCTGAAGCAAGTTTCAAAGCTAATTGAATTAGCTCACAGAATCAACATGGAAATTCAAATAGTCCAAGAAGGCCCTAAAATCTACACCTTATTAAGGGTAAGTCCCCAAGTTCAGACACTGTACCAGCTAAAAATGTCTTCCCTGTTGCTTAGAATCAAGCAGAGATCCACAGCATATTGAGTATCTTTAGACTTCCAGTCCCATGAAACATACAAGTAAAAGGATGACACACAGACTTAATGCAAATCACAGCTTCATTTATAACTGCACATATGGAAAGTAAGTGCATATAAAAAAATACAGTAGTTATAAACAAATCACTGGGAAAAGAAAGACATCAACCTAGCATATGGGTAGGGGGTTTCAACTGGGCATCACCACTACAGAAGACATAAATTGCTTGGTCCATTGCTTTAGGATCATTTTAGGTAAACAGGGACAAATGTAGTAAATAAATGTGCATCCAAAAAGATGTGGACTGCTCTTCTGCCTCCTGATACTACTGCTGCAAGACTAGCACTTGGCCACAGTTTCATGTCCACCAGCCTATTCCACTTCATTCCCTTCTAAGCACCAGCCTCTGCCCATTCAGCCATATTGAGTCCTAGTTATGGAAGTAAAACTATTTCTTACTTATTTTTAAATACTTAACTTTGTCATGAATATTGTGATAATATAATAAGGTAGGGAGTTAACTTTATCATACTAACTGCAAATAATGTTTGATGTATTTATCAACACTGATCATAGAAAAAGACAAAAATTACTCTCAACAGCTAAATATCAACATGATTTGGTTTTTTGGAATAAAGTGGAGTAGCTCTAAAAGATAAGTAATGAGACACTGGTGACTGACTGAATTATTTCTGTAATAGATATTATATAGAAGTACTTTCAGACCCTGCTTGCCATCAGGTTTACAGCTGTAATAAACTAACCTTTTATTACATTCATTGTGCCATATACCTAGTTCAGACCAATAAAAAAAAAAAAACAAAAAAAAAAACCTTGACTCGTTTCAGCTCTTACTCAGCTCAGCATTTTATTGAAAAAAAATAATAATATTTTATTAAGGCTGCTCTGTACAAGGATTAAATACCCACTATTTAGTTTAGTTTCTGTATTAAACAGAAACTTCCCTTGGTATAGGCTGTCCAACAATATTCAGAGAGAAACCAAGACAACTTAGCCTCACCTCAGGCATATATTGCTTACTACTACTGCCCTGTACCCTAATTACATATCTGCAAGGTCCGTATACATAACTCATCATAATGTCCCTCTTGTGGGAAAAAATGTACAGGTAGTCTGAAAATAGAGACAAAGACAAGCAGCGTGTGCCAGTACATTCAGAAATATGATCAATTGTATGTGAAAATTATTTTCTTGAGCTGGAAGTTTTAATATTTAGAAATAAACAATTATACTACGTAACAGCAGAACTTCAGTACTCTTGTGTTCTAATGTAGTCAACGGAAGCTTTGTACATATTTAAAATGAAGCCTGGTTACAACAATGTCCTAGAGCAAGCCAGGTGCTAGAAGGGGCAAACAGGAAAGAGAATGTTACTGTATTTCACACTTACTTATCTACCTTACTGTTTTCTACTGTTTACTGCTAGTTGCCTCTGAAGAAAGGGGCTTTACTTATTAGAAGAAAAAAAAAAAAAAGAGAAAAAGAACACCAGAAAAATGGTGAAAAACAGACAACTTATTTAAGAAACGAAGCATAGCTGTTTATATTTTTTTTCATTCTAAAAGATTGTTTCATGTAAATCCCTGAAAAATGGAAGTTACGTAACATAAATTTACCTCTGTTCTGTGCAGATAACCCCAGGCACAGGGTCAGAACAAAACACTGAAAGGACTGACGCTGCCTCCGAGCTCATTCCAGATGGTTAATTCTCAATTCAAGCCCTTTCCCTGCACATGCTGCCAGCTAAATCAGAAGTAGGTCACTTGCCATATCTGGTAAGCCTGTGCTTACAACACCAGATGTCTTTATGCAGACATCAGAAAGTCTTAAAGTGGGCTCTATTCCTCAACGGCAAGTCTTTAAAGGTCCTATACCTCACCCACCCCACGTTAAGAGTCATGCCTAAAGATGTACAAAAACCTTTTTACTTTTACTTTAGCTTACGTTAAAGACACTTAGTAATTTCACATACTCAAAAAATAACTTTACAGTCAGATATTTGAAGACAAAACAATGTCTCTTATGTTAACGTGTGCCTTACTCATGCAAAAACTAAGGTACAATTAACCACCTGCCATAAACTCATGAAATACCTCTACTCCAGAGAACATTTAATCAGAGAACAGAGGCAGCCTGTTACTCAGACTAGAACAGCAAATTGGCTAGAAAACACCAACATACCACAGTAAGCCAGTTACTTTGCTGATTACAAACTCAGACATAGCCAGTATTTGCAACTACGCATTTTCCATTTGTTCACAAAAAAGGTTAGGATTATACCTGTGTCGTCAGCCATAACATTAGTGCTCGATTTCCACAGACAGAGCAAGTGCGTCGATATCTCCAAAAACTAATGCTGAAGACAGAATAAGAAACGATTTCTCTTCACTGTAGTCTTGCAACAGAAGCAAACAAGTTTCTTAAAGCCAGCTCAGCTGGAACCCGAAACTGGACCCAAGAGAAACCTCTCCTCCAAATCTATTTTTAGAGCTGTTATCCTCAGGAGCCAAACGCTTTTCAGAACTCATATGGCAGTCTAGTTCTGACGACAATCAAATTCACTTACTCCGCCTAACAGAGCATCCTGGGTAGTTGATCTTTTCCCCTCCCCTTAATCCTCCAACATCAAACAGCAGCGAATGAAACCGAGCACACTGTACTGTAGTATTTTCGCCGTCATGTATGCCTTGGTGCCTGAGCTCTGAGGACATTAAATCAATCAGCATAAGCTGAAATACAAGTCTGCACACAACGCTTGCCTGCTTGCATTTGTCAAATTGGCCCTTGCCCAAAAAACTTCCTCCATGTTGGCACTCCTCTACCTGGCTTCCCGAGTACCCTGTAGAGACTGTTCATTTGAAACTTGCTAACTGCTTTAAGAATAAAAGACAGCTAATTTCTAAAATGTAGTTTTGAGTCTTTCAAAAGTGTTACTGGAAATCAACCAAACGCATTCTTGCCAAACAATGTTCAGATCAGGACTGTTCCCCTGGTACACCTCATATTTGTTTCCAGCAGATCTGAAGAAGGGTTACTGAGAGTTTTGCTAGAGCAAAGCCTGTTTCCCTAGAGTGCAAGGCACCACATGCCATAAAGGCAAAACAGGCAAGAGTTCTGATGCATATTTGTTAAAAGTAGCAGAGGTGTTGATTTTGCTTCCCCTTCCAGAAAGGACTAACACTAACTCATCTCACTCACCCCTCCTTCAAATTCTGACAATATGCACACTACCTGTACAATTTAAAGCTAACACAAATGACTAATGATCAACATACTCTCTTCTTCTTAAGGACCAGAAAAGGAGGGAAAAAAAAATATCCACTAATAATACACTATCCACCTTATTTACATCTTCAATTTTAGCAAACTATTCTTTTCCCCACTGCATTTCAAAAAAAAAAAGCCAGCTCCTTTTGGGTGGGAGGAAGACAAAGACAAACTTGTCTCTAACAGCAACCCTAATAAAAACTTCAGGATCCATCACTCTGCCCTTCCTCCCACACACATCTTTAGATAATATAGCCAACAGGTAGATGGAGAGAACAGCAGAATGTTACAGCTACTTTGAAAAACAACATATACCTCATGTGGTTTTAACATCCAGCAAACAATTCCCAATTGCAGTGCCCAACAGCTCAAGGAAGAAAAAGCGAGAAATAATGCCCAACTGAGTTTAAGACTTTTCAAATGGATGTAAAGAAACTACAGGCAGTTGATTCTATAACTAGTGTATTTTTTAACTATTTTTAAAGCCACTTGAATACATCAAACAGAACAGATGTTTTAAGAAAGTCCTCATGACTAGTACATTTCAGCAACTCACATGATGCATAAGTGATTTAGAGCAACATATTAAAGAAGTTTAAACAAAGGGTAAAAGTCACCAAATATACAGAGAAATCAACAGCTTACTAAGGGAAATAATTTTACATGCAATTATATGTCTATTGCATATAAAACCTATATTGTTTTAACAGGCATTAGATTAGGCAATTTTTTGCAACTTCACTTCGGCTGCACCTGCATTTGCAGATACCAGATCTTACTACGAAAGTGAATTCACAGAGCACTCAACTGATGGTGAGAACCTGAAGTTCATATTATACGTGTTTTGGGGAGATTGCTGCAAACTAGACCTTACCTGGCTGAATGCCCATAAGCAGTTGCAGCATACTTTTCTGTTTCATTTCACTCAAACCTAATTAAGTACATGCAGGGACAACAGCACAATGAATAAAAACAAAGTGGGTGGAGACAGTCAAGAAGTAATTTTCAAATGTGCACTCCCAATCTGAACTAACACACATATGTTCACCTTTAACCAAGTACCCACAACCTTATCTTGTGCCCTTTAAAAACCAATTGATTGCAAGAACATGTATTCCAAGGAAATGGCAAACATCCTCCTTCCTGAAAAGGGAGGCTACAGATAAAATGGGGGAACTCTTGAGACTCCTCCAAATAGGGACCAAAGGGCCACAAAACTAATCATACACCCAATGAACAGCATACGTTAATGCCCACTTGAAAAATGGAGCTTACACATGTATCTCCCTGAATGCTATAGTTCAAAATATGAAGCAACATAATTTTGGTTAGCTTTGTGAAAGACAAAGGTTAAATTCAATAGTTATACATTTAAAATTCAACCCAAGAACAGGGTTTGTTGGTTCTTTTTTGAAGCAACTCAAGTTGCTTCACTAACACTCAAAATTGTTATTATTCACCTCATTTGTGTAACTGTTTCAAAATTTAAAAACTATTTTCAAGTTAGTTTTGCTGTAACTCTGCACTCTATACTATTTAGTTAATTTTACAAAAGTATAATTCACAATCAAGACTAACAGCATTAATTCCACCTGTAGATCACTACCAAAGTGCAAGCAAAGAAGCTTAGAGGAAAAAAAAAAAAGTCAACTATTAGCACAAAAATAAATGCAGACTTCAAAGCATCAACCTAAGCTTTTGTAATGTGCATAATTATTTCCCACAAAGGTGCATTAGGAAGTAATACAGAAGCAATTATGGATTATCACATGAAGAGAAGGTTCCACATTAGCAGGCAGTTACTAGAAATCAGAAAAACACAGTAAAAGGAAAAACAACAGAACACTAACCTCAGGGAAATATCTGAAAATAGCATTTCAGAAGTAAAAATTATCCATCAGCTAGATCATCGGGAGGCTTTAGAACGTGCTCATTTTAAAAGCAAAATGCACAGTGATAAAAAACGGATATGGGAAAGAAGTAAAAAAATAAGTTACAATAGAACCATCCTACCACCAACAGAGCTGAACTAGTAGCAGTACAAAGACAGAAAACAACCTTTCTTGTATAAGCATGGCCTACTACCGCTTGACATTTTTGGCAAATTATCTTTTCCAATACGATTAACAATAAAAATGTTGCAAGCCATTCCCAGTGATAAAATTGCAGTTAATTTTTTTAAACACTTCTTACACAAAGGTTTGTTGGGTCGAGTCAGTTAAAAGTATCTTTAGTAAAATACCTATTAAAGGGAAGTTTACAGAATTCTCTGTTGATACTGTTTTCCCCCTGCCTGTTAAAATACAAGCTCTTTTTCCCCCCCTTCTTACTACTGTGAGATAGGTCACATTTCTGTGTATATATACATACTTTTTGTGACGTGTATTTTAAAATCTAGACTCAATAAGCATCTGTGCTGAACTGTTCCATTCTGAGAAGTCCACACACCATAATAATCACACATGCTATCATGAGGTAAAACAGATTTTCATCTTTAGTTTTCATTCAGTGTAACAAGGGTGGAATAAGACACTTCCAAGGGACAAATCTGAGCTTTTGATGTGCTTTCACAAACTCTATTTAATTTTGTGAGGAAGGCAGGTTACTGTTTTCTGTTTACTTTACAGATAGAACAGAGATTTTTTTACTACAATACTTATGGTATCACGTATTAAATATTCCAACATTTTCACAAATATCCAAACTCCAAAATTTTGTTTGTTTTACAATCACGACAGCAATCTTTAGAGATAAGATCTAAAGTTTATGGTAAAGGTTTACTTCTATAAATTCAATATAAATTCTTTGTGATAAAAAACTGATTCTTCCTTTTGGTATCCAAGAAATCATTTTCAGCACTGCAACCTTAACGGAAATTAGGGGGGAAAAAAAAAAAAGGGCGGCTTTTTTATGATTATTCTCATTAAACACTAGATGTCTGCCCTGCACTTTATATATTCTAGTCTATATGGTTATAAAGATACCTGTGCATATTATGAGAGGACTTTAATAAACTAAATCAGAAATGTACTAGTTCGGAACAGGGAAATGGATGGAAAAGAGCTTTAAGTTCAAAGAAAACACAATGAACGTAGTTGAAGTAATAAATTAGCCAAATGAAAGGCAACTCTGACTTTCCTGCTGCCACTTCAGATTTTTAGTGTAGTGTTTGAGAAACTTTTCCTTATTATACATATAATCAATCTTCACATAAACATTTAAGGTCCTTAATTTTCAATCCCTACAAGCTTTCTTACAGTAAAGTATCCCACTATACAAACAAAGTAGAACATAAATACTGAAAACAAGAGCAAAGTCATAAACTCAGGATTCAACAATTAAGCAGGCTGATCACAGAGATGCTGAGGGTGACACACTGGACAGAGGAAAAAAGAGATGCGTTAGAAAATATGTAACAAAACCTCTAGGATCATAAGTGCCCTGATGAACTTCCTTAGCGAAGGAAGTTCCTCCCTTCAATAGACAAAGCGATTCTATGGAACCACCTCCTGGAATTCAGCACTTAATCAGGATGTGAAACATCAGAGGATTCAGTTCTCTCCTCTGCACTGGGGAACAGCGTTTGAATTTCTTCGGAGGTCTAAAACATGTTTTTAAGGATACCCACGGGTGTGAGAACAAAGCCATTTTAGTCCTTCACAATGAAACTGTTTATTTGTGCATAGTCAAATCTTAACTGGCCACAACAGCAACTTCTAAGAGAGGAGCTCTGGAGAAGAGAGACTAAAGGCCAGTTTTTCCCCTCCCTTCTAGGTAAGAAAGGGGACTCCAGACATAACTGGCCTATCACCACGCTTACTCTCAGCAGACTGAATCTCTGTTTTGCATTGGACTGGAAAAGTTTCAACAAGAATTTAAAATATAGACTCTCATTCCTGTTCAAGTATACCCCATAAACAGCAGCATAAACACTGAAAGTCAACCAAACTTTTTCTTCTTCAAGAAGAAAATGGAATTACATCTTTTTCTCCCTTATCCTGTGCAAGAGGTCTAATTACTAAAGTATTGCACAGAAGTAAGAAACCACCCTTTCCAGCCCTGTTCTATGCACAATCAGATCTGCAATCCTATTATCTGAAAATACGCTTCGAGTAAAATAGATACACATAGGTTTTTTTCCTTTTTTTATATTTAGTTTATAAAGAGAGATGGTCAATACTTTTAAAAAGTCAGCCCATTTCTGAATATAAGCTGTTATAGTTCAAAGTCCTTTTAAGACTACAGATATCTTTATAAGAAGGACCACAATATTCACAAGATTTTTTTTTTAGTTGCAAGCTAAGGTGATTTTGTTACTAAGAAGTGAGAAAAAAATTGTTCAGAAAAAAATTCCTACACAAAACAAAACTATGATTATCCTCCGGCTGACTGATGTCAAGCCTCATTCCCAGAGTTGTTTTTTTCTTTGAAAATATTATTCTTATGTAGTTACATTTATACTGACTAGAAACAGCAAAGAAATCCTGATTGCTTTCCATTTAAATAATTCTTCTAAGACATACATACACAACAAAAATCAGAAAATTTATTCATAAGAAATCTACTCGTAAAAGAAACATCATAAGAATTACTAGCTTTTTTGCTTTTTTTTTTTTCCCCTAAAGAAACACAAGTTTTTCTCTTAGATGAAAAAGTAACAAATAAAAGACAAAAAGAAACTTATTGAGAAATTCTATCCTAGTAGGTTGCACGGTTTTGTAAGACTGGTCAAAGGCACTTTATCTAAATAGAGCACAACAGTGAATTCTACTTGCAGTGCTAGCTCCGCAATTTTCAGTGCAGTTTGGAGAGACCAGCTGTTTGCCACTGTTAACAACTTTCCTCTGGAGTTCTCTTTATCAAAGCATAACTGCTTAAGTCACAGGAGGTAAAAATGAATACAGAGATAAATGTTAGTAAGAGAAAATCCTGAATCTGCACCTGCATCTTTTCTAAGCATGCTAGAAAGATGACCATTTTCAAAAGCTAGTCAAATTCTGTCCAAGCAATGTTTTGCGTTTTTCTTTTTGGTTATTCATATGAACATTTTTTTAATAGTTCTTCAATGAGGATTTATTACAAGGAAAAAATATACACGCAGATGTGCACACAGCTTAAATGACTAATAACAACATCACTTAAAACTTGATAATGAACACTGACTATCAACAGGAATATATTTAAAACAGTATTTAATGCATCCATCACATACTATCTGAATAGTTTAGATTACTTTTTTTTTTAAAAAAACTTTTTCTCCACAAACTTAAAAATAGTAAAATAAGAGAGTTAGCACTTCAGGAAAAAACAATGGTCCCATAAAGGCAGAACAAAAATATTTTTGTTATCTATTTACCTGCTCTAATAGATTTGTACAGACAAGTAAACCTTCCTATATTCTGATATTTTTCACAAACACTTTAGCCAGTTTGCTCAAGTTTTGTTCTTACGCACATACAAACACAAAACAAAATTCATGTCCAAAACTGAATACAGAACTTGTGTCTTGTAAACTTACTTGGCAAGCATTCCTCTCTCCTTCCTTTCAAGCCACCCCTCAAAATTCTAATTTGGATATTTTAAACACCAAGCCAAGAAATTCAAGGCTAAGGCTACAAGATTATAAAGAAATTTTAGTTTGTCTCCTGATACAGAAGCAACATATCTGTATCAGCTATAATATCAACGATACAAAATTAATTCTGAATTTAACTGTGCAGATGACTTAAAGAGTTTTAATAGCTGCTATTTTGATTAACCAGCTCTCTCCACAGAACATTTGGAAATAAGAAGATTTAAAATTATACAATCTACCTATCTTGTATTTGAATGATTTCATGTAGCCAATAGTCCTACATAATTACTAGGTTAATTAAATATTTGGTTGTATTTAGGCCAGAGTGGAGTTCAGGAAAGGTAAATGTGGAGAGGAAATACAAGAAATACTTAAGCCCAGAACATGCAAATTATGCTGGTGGTGACCTTTAAAAAAGTTTTATTACATAAGGTTGAAAATCCTCATCTCTGCATATAGCATGCTGGCATTAATTTTAGGGTATTTTTTCCTTGTTCCATTTTCCTATCCTGTAATGTGGGTCACATCAATTTGTTTTAGCAACAAGTCCTAATTAAGCCACAAAAGAAAGAAAACAGATGATGCAGGTTCAGTTTTTTCAATTTTTCTCATGGTTTAAAGGAGTTTGAAATAGAAGCAAACAAAACTCTAGTTGCCATGCAAACACCTACAACTCTGCTATTCATGAGTCTCTGCTTACGGAAAAAATAATTTTTTAAATTCTTTTATTTAATGCCTAAACCAAATCTGATACTGAGTCAATTTAATTAGGTGCTAGTTCATAGAGATGCTATGCACCTGCACTTCCTACAGAGTTCAAAAGAGTTTGTAGGTGTCTCATATCTACAGTCATTATGTACTTTTGGATCTATCGATAGTTATTAAAATACGTTGTTAGGAGATCTCAGTCACAAAAGTATTGCTCTGTTCTCTACTTTCTTGCTACAAAATACATAGCTGTGTCCTCCTGCTACTATGGAAAGAAACAGTTCCACAGTTACAAACTGCTATCTGAACTTTCTTTAATAATACTAAAGAAACCCCACCTTACAAAACACCAGCGTAAAAAGCAAGAAAGTGAGATAAGTTACATTATTAATTAATTGTCAATTATCATTTAAGCAGAACCTCAGGAAATATAACTATAAAACAAGAAAAAAAAAACCCTAGCTATTAATTATGTTACAAAGTCTTCAAACAACTTGGTAGTACTTGTTACGCTGGGTAAGTACATGCATAGTAATAGTGCAACTGCATATGAAGGAGAGACTAAAATTTGTTTCATTTAAAACAAAGCTGAACCACACGTACTACAGTCTGTTCAAACTCCGTATATGTTTATCTGCATACTTAATTTCCAGTGTGCTTAAAGACACATAATAGAGTTATGATTTACACTTCAAAGCATAGCTCAAAACTCTTCCATGCAAAGAGCTAGTCTGTAGGATGCGGTTAGGAAAAAAAGATTGCTGCAGGGTATCACACAGATTACCAGTTTGTGATCTTCATCAGGAAAGAACCACTTGGGGTAAATCAGAACTTCACTGCTCAAGTTCTCTACAATGAAGAATTCAACATAAGAATTAGCACAGAAACACTTTTTACATGTTTCAAAATGATTCAAAAAGGTCCAGATGAAAATGAACTTTTTTTCTTTTCATACAGGTGATCAGTAAAGGGGTTTTCAGTTTAACGAAACAGCAACATTGAAATCTCACCTCTTTATGCACTCTGTAATTAGAAATAATCTTAACACACATGCTTTTACAGCTAGTAATTTTTGTTATCTTTACCAAAGCCCTTAAATATCCAGCCATTACATTACCATATCCAGCCAAATCGTTCACCTTCTATGTTCGCACCACGGTTCCAGGATGGCATGAGTGAACATAAAACTCCAAATTCAACCTCACCCTCCCCTGGTGCCCAGCCACTCTTTGTCATCTCTTCCCTTATACCCAAATGACTTTATGGAAAGTTGTGCACTGAGCCAGTCTGGGAGGAAAAGAGACAAGTCAGCTTTCGGCTTATCAGTTCCCTGTGTGGTTCACCTAGCACCTGCACAGCTACTAATTCAGGTACAGGGAAGGGAAATTGAGGAAGACTGCACAGCAACCTCAGACTAGATTAAGCTGACGGCAGACCTATAGCATTGAACTGTAAAAAGATTGAACCCCTTAATCCCTCGATATGATACACATACCTGGAGTCTGAACGTAGACTAGCTACCACCTCTGAGGGGGAATTTTCAGGTGCATTCTCGAAGTAACTGCCAAAATCTGGGAGAATATACTCCAAATTTCTGTCTCACTGAGATTATTACTGATACTTGAAGTTCTCCACCTAGCATTTTAAACAAGCTCTATACCCAAAAGGCTATTGAAAAGGCCACCTTTCTTATGTAACATTTAAACTCTTAAAGAAATGCTCAAAGAGTATAGGAACACAGACATCCTTGCAACTCTTAAGTGCAAGGTTGTCCATATTTGAACCACTATATCTTTTAACCACAATGATTTCCTGCATGCAGGTAAGATACATTAGACAACACAAAGCAGGCCCAAGATTTCAGCCCACCCTGGATCAAAAGGGGCAGGAGAACTTTCCTTGATGTCTTTATCACGTGGCAGCATCTCCAGAAGCAGGGAGAAGAACCCCCCAGTGCTCCAGAATTCTTAAGGAGAAAAAGTACAGACAGAGGGAAAGTATCAGGCTCTCTTTATGTTAACCCTGCTACGCTCAGGTGTAAGTGTAACCTTAAAACCTGAAACAATACTTTCTTGAGAAAAAGCAAAGGGAAGAAATCCAAATATCAAGCAATATGAAAAAAAATAGTCATAAAAGCTTATACTGTGTTCCAATTGATCGTTTTTCATTGCAGAGGGACTTCGGCAGCCAGTTTCATACAGACAGAACTAATTTTGACAACACAACTGCCTTTTTAAGATTTAGAGCTCATTTAACTCTAGGTCTAGACGAATGAAGAGGTATATCAAGGACTCACTATTCCATGTGAGTATGCAGAGGAATACCTATGTTAATAATTTTAAGAAATAATTTTAAGAATGTTATTTACATCACTTCATTTAATCAGAGATAAGAAAACTGACTTATTTCAACAGTTTTGTTCAGGACATTTAAAAAAAGGGGGCAAAAAAAAAAAGGTGGGGGCGAATCCCAGCAAAACCAGTAATTTCATTGATGGCGCTGTTGCAACATACTATGTAAGCTATAGATGTTTGGACCATTACTGTTGCTTCCACTATTCAGTTTGGAAGATTATTTTACAATATTATTTTACAATATGGCCTTTCCAGAAAGGCCACCCTGAACAAGACACAAGGCAGACAGATGAATCACAAAGAGGTGGCTGTCCGAATTTTTGTGGTTTTGCTATTCATATAAGCACATTTTTGTGTTTCCTGAAAGTTTAGGGAAGAAACACACACACACATACACACAGTTGTTATTTAGATACTTTGTCACTGACATGAGCAATTCATACTTTGAAAGCTATAGTTAGCTATTAGATACCAGGTACACAAATTCAGAGATTAGTCTCATAAGTTATAATCAAGTTTCCTGGTTAAATTCATCTTGTTCTGAATGCAGAGACATGTTTTTACCAGTCTGTGCCAAACTTTTTTAAAAATATCTAGCAGTAATGGTAATAATTCAAGATCTTAAACTAGTTGTAAGCAACTAAATTAGGCAATAGGATAAGCTTGGTGAAGAAGTCACTGCAAAATTTATAAAACAGTTTATAAGGATTCCACCATTGAGACAAAAAGAATTTCTCATTTGTCTGCAATAGTCATATAGCAACTCTAACAAAGTAATAACTCTCCATTGCATACTCCTGAATACCAAAGATAGCACAAGAAAACATTCCAACATTGAGTTTAAATAGTCAAATCAAAGCAATAAGCAAGCACACTACAAATTCATGAGAATTTGTATTAGTTCAGCAAACACTAGGAATTAGACTTGGACAAACCAGTCAAAACATTTCTATGCCCCACAGAGCATCCCAAATTTACATCTCACTTATGACCTCCATCACCTTAATACCATTCTTCCTAAGGATTACAATTAAAATGAAGATGGAAATAATGCATAGATTGTAACACAAGAAATCAGATGATACACTATACAATTGTGAAGTCAAGAGCACAAAGCAAGCACACTGGCCAGTAGATCAGATCAGAAATTAGAGAGACAGAATTTTTAGATAGATGGAAGCATCACATTTACATTGAATCCATAGTGTAAGAGAAGGAGATGTCACAGCACAGCACAGCTAGGTAGCTGAGAGAGACTGGAGAAGGCATGGGCAATCCCACTTAAAGCACTGGAAGCAGCAACGTGAAGTTCAATGTTCCCAAGAGCCAACAAAAGAACTCCAGCAGGAAAAAGATGACCTGTTTAGCTGATGAACTTTCTCTGGTCTTTAGGTAAATTAAAAAGCTAATGGAGAGCCTCACCCAGAGAAAGAACACTATAAAGTAGTCTTTACAATAGAGATGAGATAAAATGTTGAAGTTCATGCAAATTCACAGGTACAACTATCTTTCTAGAAGTGATACTGTTAACTAAAGAAATAATATTAGCACAACTTTGTATTTACATAAGGACATAAGGACAAATTGAATGCATACCAAAAAAACACCAAATCCGAAGAAAATTGAAAAGCTAGAAATTAATGAAAAGATTAGATTAAGGGACCTTAGAAGGTCCAAAAGATGAGTAAAAATTAAAAGCTTGGCAACAGGTTTGCATTTGGATATATAAGGACACTACATGGTTAAAACAGGAAAAAGCAAAATCAAACATCTTCTGCAATCGTGCAGAGAAAAATCATGGAATCATAGGGTTGGAAGGGACCTCTGGAGATCATCTAGTCCAACCCCCCTGCCAGAGCAGGGTCACCTTAGAGCAGGTTACACAGGAACACTTCCAGGCGGGTTTTGAATGTCTCCAGAGATGGAGACTCCACCACCTCTCTGGGCAGCCTGTTCCAGTGCTCTGCCACCCTCAAAGTAAAGAAGTTCCTCCTCATGTTTAGGTGGAACTTCCTATGCTGAAGTTCGTGCCCATTACCTCTTGTCCTGTCGCTGGGCACCACTGAAAAGAGCCTGGCCCCATCCTCCTGACACCCACCCTTTAAGTGTTGATTAGGTCCCCCCTCAGCCGTCTTTTTTCCAGACTGAAGAGACCCAAATCCCTCAGCCTTTCTTCATAAGAGAGGTGTTCCAGTCCCCTAATCATCTTGGTAGCCCTTTGCTGCACCCTTTCCAGCAGTTCCCTGTCCCTCTTGAACCAGGGAGCCCAGAACTGGACACAGTACTCCAGGTGCGGCCTCACCAAGCAGAGTAGTGGGGGAGGATGACCTCCCTTGACCTGCTGGCCACACTCCTCTTGATGCACCCCAGGATGCCATTGGCCTCCTTGGCCACAAGGGCACATTGCCAGTTCATGGTCATCCTGTTGTCCACCAGGACTCCCAGGTCTCTTTCAGCGGAGCTGCTCTCCAGCAGGTCAGCCCCCAACCTGTACTGGTGCATGGGGTTATTCCTCCCCAGGTGCAGCACCCTACACTTGCCCTTGTTGAATTTCATAAGGTTCCTCTCTGTCCAACTCTCCAACCTGTCTAGGTCTCTCTGGATGGCGGCACAGCCTTCTGATGTGTCAGCCACCCCCCCCCAGCTTTGTGTCATCAGCGAACTTGCTGAGGGTGCACTCTATCCCCTCATCCAGGTCATTGATGAATATGTTGAAGAGGACTGGGCCCAGTACTGACCCCTGGGGAACACCACTCGTCACTGACCTTCAACTACACTCTGTGTCCCTAAGCACGACCCTCTGAGCTCTGTCTTTCAACCAGTTATCTATCCACCCCACTGTCCATTCATCTAACCCACTCTTCCTAAGCTTCCCTATTGAGGATGCTGTGGGAGACGGTGTCGAACGCCTTGCTTAAGTCAAGATAGACCACATCTACTGCCCTCCCCTCATCTATCCATCCAGTCATGCCATCATAGAAGGTTATCAGATTAGTCAGACATGATTTCCCCTTGGTGAAGCCATGTTGAGTACTTCTGATAGCTTTCTTTTCCTCCACATGCCTTGAGATGATGCCCAGAACGAGCTGTTCCATCATCTTTCCAGGGATGGAGGTGGGGCTGACCGGCCTGTAGTTCCCTGGATCCTCCTTCTTGCCATTTTTGAAGACTGGAGTGACGTTGGCTTTCCTCCAGTCCTCAGGCACCTCGCCTGTTCTCCAGGACCTTTCAAAGATGATGGAGAGTGGCCCAGCAATGACTTCCGCCAGCTCCCTCAGCACTCTTGGGTGCATCCCATTGGGGCCCATAGACTTGTGAATATCTAATTGATCCCTCACTCGATCCTCCTCAACCCAGAGGAAGTCTTCTTCTTTCCCTGTTACCTTCCACAAAGCCTGGGACTCCTGAGGGCTGGGCCGAGCAGTAAAGACTGAAGCAAAGAAGGCATTCAGTAACTCCGCCTTCTTTGCATCCTCCGTCACCATGGCTCCTGTCTCATTTGACAGTGGGCCCACAACTTCTCTGGTCTTCCTTTTGCTTCCAATATACTTGTAGAAGGCCCTTCCTGTTGAGCTTGACATCCCTAGCCAGGTTTAATTCCAAGGTGGCCTTGGCTTTCCTTGTTTCATCCCTGCACGCTCTGGCAGCATTCTTGTAATCCTCCCAAGGGGTCAGTCCCTTCTTCCACTTATTGTAGACTTCCTTCTTCCACTTGAGCTTTTTCAGAAGCTCCCTGCTCAACCATGCAGGTCTCCTGCATCCCTTGGCTGATTTCTTTCTCTTAGGGATGCACCGATCCTGAGCTTGGAGGAAGTGGTCTTTGAATACCAACCAGCTTTCTTGAGCCCCTTTGCCTTCCAGAGCCCTAGCCCACGGGATCTCTCCAAGCAGTTTCTTGGAAGAGGTCAAAGTTAGCCCTCCTGAAATCCAAGGTTGTAATTTTACTTCTTGATGTTTTGTGTGTGGTACCCATGATCCTGAACTCTTATCATTTCATGATCGCTACAACCTAGGGTGCCCCCAACCTTAATGTCCTCCACCAGTACCTCTGTGTTTGTCGGTACCAGGTCCAGGAGTGCTCCTCTCCTTGTTAGCTACCACCTGTGTCAAAAAGTTATCATCAATGCACTGGAGAAGCCTCCTGGACTGTGCATGCCTGGCTGTGTGGTCTTCCCAGCAGATATATGGGTGATTGAAGTCCCCCATGAGAATCAAGGCCTGTGATTGCAAGGCTACCTTCAGCTGTCTGTAGAAAGCCTCATTCTGAACAGGTGGCCTGTAATAAACACCCACAACAGTGTCCTTCATAGGGAGATCTCAGAAGATCATCTCAATCACTATTACGGAGATTAAAGAAAAATTATCAAAGCAACAGTAGCGTTCTTTGACTTCAATCTGTGTGAGGACAACACAGCCTCAGAACTAGCAGAAGTAGGATTACATGTTTTATATATATATAAAACACAGTTGTCTCTAGATACAGATAATGCCTTGTAAAAGATAAATAAAGTAAAGATAATAAGAAGCACATGTTTCCCGCTCTAAGTACCCCCAAACTGTCAAATTTTGACCTGGTTTTTGCTTCTGTACTCCAAATAAAATCATTGGCATATTCATACAATTCCATAAATGTCACTTTTAAAGAAGAGTCCATCACTAGCAGTACAAAGCTTAAAGACTTTATTTTTCATTATCACTGATTTGACAGCTTCTAGTCTATGACTTTTGAAAGTAAAAGGCAGAGTTGTCTTTCTAAAAAATATTGACTTCCACTTCTGACGTTTCAGTGAATCTGAAAACACCTTTTTAAACACTACATTTAGAACTATTTGAGACTTGATCTATTCGTAAGATTACTGTCCATGTTTTCTGATGCGGAAACCTAAAAGCAGATGGTTACTACATTCAGATGCAGTTATTGTCTTCACTGCTCAGATTTTTAGATATGCTGTGAACTTCAGTGGTTTCAGAGCTATGAGCAATGCCCTGGCAAGAAGCCACATCCTCTCGCATCAACTGCTGTGAAAGTGACTATTACAACATTATCAAGAACTGCCTCAAACTTGAGGTTTCCACACTTCAGTCTCAGTTACTAGCCACCTCAAAATTATTTCCGCATCTCATTTTCACATCCCTCAACTGTGGCAGGCTTACAGAGTCTGCTGCGAAGACTCTGCTCCTCTAGCTGTTCCTTTATTTGCATGGGGTAATCATCCATTACCTCTTTCTGCAGCTGCAACTACAGCATCAGCTTCATGCTGTAATTTCTACGATTGTCCAAGGGACTCTAACTAGGCGTTGCTGAAACTAACAAAACATTTGTTTAAATTTAAGAGGTTACATCTTAGGAGAGTGCCTAACACATTACTCATACTGCTTCATCCCCTCATAGATAACAGTAAATAAGAGTCCTCAGGGCAATTATACAAACCAGCTATTTTAATACATAGAGATAAAAATCTTACTCATACTGAAAATAAAAACCAACGGAATACTTTTTTACTTGGTCACAGATTCAGTTTTCTGATAAATTTATTTTTCAAATGTTGACGAACTTTTAAAGTGATATTTAAAATATTAAAAGAACCTCATTTAGTATTTGAAATTATACCAGGGGTGCGTGTTCTTAATGCATTATCACTGAAAATATGTATTTAGCTTGCATAACACTGGATGATGATCAGAGCACTGCCAGTCCAAGCAAAAATTGTAATATCAACTCCAGCAATTGGAAAAGGATTTAAAAAAAAAAAACAACCCAAAACCATTTCTATGAACATTGTAATCTCACTGTAGTATCATCTCTAAACTTTCATGCCTATTTCAAGTCTTTCTCTCTCAACTGATCATGTGATACGTAAAGTAATCCTATACAGTTCATCCTTTAATTAACACTGTTCTCCATATTATTGTTATATTCAAAGAGGAAGAACAGATATTTCAGTGTCATCACCACACTTCATCACCAGAGTTCTATGCATGCCAAGCTCAAAACCAAAGAAGTTACAAGCACGCACTCAATCTCAGATAAGAGCACTTCCTTTCTTTACTGTGTATGGTTGCACAGTGACTCCAGAAGTATATACTTTTTTCCTTTCAAGCATGTTCTGCTATGCTTAAAAATGCTACTGCACATAAAGCTTTCCCTACCAAAAGGGTCCATACATAGCAGTTTATGAATAGTCAGATTTTCTAAGGTGTTCTTTATTGAGGTGGAGGGTAGGGATAGCTGTCTCAAATAACCTTCTGCTTGCATTTTTCCAAGATTATTCCTCCTTGCTTCTATACTTACAGAAACCATCATCTTAGATGCTACACCTACAATAGATCGAACAACTTCAGGCCCGTGTTGTTAAACGGGTCAGCCTGAGGAGATATTCCAACATCCAAGTTTAAACACAAGAATAATGATGACTTCACTAGCATTAGACAGCTATCGGGCATCCCGGTTCTACCCCCAGCTTCTGGAGGAAAAGGTCTGAAGGAAAAGGCACTTTCCCGGGATACCTAGAGATGTCGAGACCCGCCCCGGGCAGACGATCTGCCTCTCCCTCACCCCAACCCTCTTGGGGCGCTTTCCAGGGACGTCCCCACCGCCTAGGCCCGGCCACGAAAGCCTCTCCTCCACGCGAACCCCCGGGAAGGGGAAAAACCCGAACGACAGACCTCCGTCGCCTGTCCCTGTCACGCCCCGCCCCCCCCCCCGCAAAGGTCCCGCAGCGCCAGAGGAGCGCGGACCCCGCCGGCCCACTCCGGGCGGGAGGGCCGGGGGAAGGGGTGGGGGTGGCCATGGGGGGGCTGCACCTCAGCCCGCCGAGAGCCGCAGGCGGAGGGGAAGGCGCAGCACCCCCTCGCCCGTCTCCAGGGGCTTCCCCCGCCGCGGTGAGGGGGCGGCCCCTCCCCCAGCTCCGGCGCTCCGGCCACCTCCCCACAGCGGTACGCCCCGCTCCACCCCGGCGGGCTACCCCTTCCCCTCAGAGTTCCGGCCTGGCTCCCGCGGCAGCGTCACTGACCTCTCTTGGAGCCGGGGCTAGGGCTACCGCCGGCGCCCCGGGAGCTCTTGCGTGAGGCCATGGCAGCTTCTGTCAGGCGGCGGCGACGAGCAGCGGCGGCGACGAGCAGCGGCGGCGGCGCGCGCGCGGCGGGGGCGGGGCGGCAGCGAGAACGAGTCCGGCGGCACCACCACCACCACTACCTGAGCCCCGCGTGCGGGAGCGCCCTGTGGCCACACAGCAGCACCGCCCGCCGCACCCGCCAGCCAATGGCGAGGCAGCCCGCGGGCACGAGGCGGGGCTCCCCTCGGCTCCGATTGGCGGCGGCAGCGGAGGGGGCGGGGCGGCGGGGGCGCGCGCGCGCGCCCGACACACGCTCCCCGCCGCCGGCGCCTTTGAACGTGGCAAGGGCGGGAGCGAGCGGTGGCTTCTCGCGAGGGTTCGGCCGCGCGAGCGTGCGCGCGCGCCGGTGTGGGGGTGGGCGTGGGCCCGCCCCCGCCCCCGCCGCTGAGGGGCCGTGTCGGGGCCGTCGGTTTGGGCCTTCCCTCGGCGGCCGCCGCCGCGGGAGAGAGCCGCTTCCATCCGTTCTCTGCTGGCGGGAAAGGGGGCTTGGGCTCTGAGCAGGAGAGGGGCGGCGAGGAGGGGGCGGCCGCTGGCTGCCGGAGCGGGGGGGGTGTGTGGTGGTGAGGCCTCGAGGTCTTCCAGCTCTGTGAGGAAAAACGAGGGCGGGAAGGGATGTCCGTGTGTCTGCCCGGCCGGCTGGCTGGCTGGCTGTCCGGTCGGTGCTCCGTGCCCGGCGGCGTCCGAGCCGGAGGCAATGTGGGTGGACCGGGCCGGGGTGTCAGGGCGCCCCGCGGGTGAGGGGCCTCCCCGCCGCCCGCACCCTGCCGGGGGTAGAGGCCTTGAGTTGGTGAAGCGGGCTGAGTGGGGGGGTTGGTTATTTTTGCGGAGGCTCTGCTTAAAGCATTCGGTCCTCTTTCTTAAACCGCCCTCTGCTGTGTTCAGGCGTTAATAACGCATACAATTAAGCGCCCAAATTATGGGGAATGGGCTCATTTAGCCTGTCAGAGAGTGCCTTTTCAACCTGAAGTATGCTACGTCAATAGATGAATTCTCAAACAAGCTTTTTGGGGCTTTAAAAATCGCCTGTGACAAAACAAGCCTCTTTTTCACAGGAATTCAAGATGCTTCTTGTTACTCAGTGATTTGGATTGAGACTTACTTAAATATTGGTTTGGCATAACAGTAGAACTCTGAAACAAAAAAGCAGAACCCACCTTTTGAGTCCTGACCATAAATTCTTTGAGCAACTTGGCCTAGTGGGAGGTGTCCCTGCCCATGGCAGGGGGGTTGGAACTAGATGGTCTTTAAGGTCCCTTCCAACCCAAACCATTCCATGAACTATGATACAGTGTTTCAGGTGAACATAAACAATTCTGGAAACTGGGGCCTTTCCAAATAGGTGGAGAAGACTTTTCCCAAAACAACCATTGCCACTGTGTTTTGAACTGAGTAGTGCAGTGAAGCTAACCAGAAAAGATGATTTACTGGCGAGCAGTAATCAGTAATTTTGAATGAGATTCGGACTTAAATGCTTAGTCAAGTAACAGGATGGCATTGTGGGCACTTCAGCCAGTAGAAGTAAAAGCAACTAGTTTTGTGAACATCAAAACTAATGAAGCCTACTTCTTAGTATCTCTCATGTGAATTAATTGGTATCTAGTACTGTTGATTATCCAGACTTTTCACTTGGTTATGGCGCTCTACCAAAGTCTTATTTTCACATGATGTTAAGTACTTAACATTTTTGAGATGCTTTCCTTTTGTCTAGTGAGGCTGAAACTGCCAAACAAGTTCAAAAGCTGCTAGGGAGGAGCAGACATACTCTTGACCACATAGAATTTATGACAGAAAAGCTAACAGGATGAATTATTAACATTTCAGCAAAACAGAAAGTACAATCTAAGGAACAAATAGTCCTGAGGAAAGCAAGAAAAAATTGATAATATGTAACTGGGTTTACTGAAAATACAAGAATTAGTAGAAAATAACTGCTTGTTTAACTATATTCTTGCAAGTAGTAATTACTGTCAAGTAAGACAACAGCGTTTTGTGGTTGATGTGGGATACAGTTTCCTGAAGTTAGGCTATGGAAAGTGGCAATGTGATAAGAAAAGCTATATTAAAAACATTGAAGCAACTGGGTGAGCAGTGACACTTGGAAGGATATTGCTCTTGATTTACTGTGAACAAATTTTTTTATCGTAAATGGACTGTAAAATTCCTTATTTCTGTTTTCATTGGCACACAGCTGCCAGCATTCCAGTGTATTCAGTACCTGCTTTACTCTTCTGTCCAAGAAGACTCTCTTGCAGGATTAAAATATACACACAGAGGTGCAAATACTCATAGCAGGATTGTATCTTTATGCTGATCACTAGCCTTTTGCATGATCTTGTTATTCAGAGGTTTCTGTTGACCTTCTACAGCATCAGGAAGACATTTTCCTTCCAGTCCACAGATAACTCAAAACTGAAGAAGAATGTTAGGTAAGAGGGGCTATTGTCTCCTAGTGATCAGAGAAACTTTTTCTTATATTCCTGCCTGATAGATATCTCTGATCACATACTTAAAATCTGATCATTGTGCGTGGTTTTGAACTAAGCAGCCTTTCAGATAAACTTATGAAAAAGCACTAGGCCTGCTTTTCCTACTGGGATCACCTGAAGACAGTTCAGATACAGGCTATGTGATCCATGTTGTGCCATTGAAGAAGCTTGGCACAGCTTGGTGTGACTTATTCTAGACTCAGTAGTGCTTAATTTGATTTAAATTTGCCAGGGTGACTGTTGCAGCAAATGATATGACGATACCTTCTGATCTGAAATGTGATGAAAATTGAAGCAAATTTTTAAAATGATGTTTTGGGAAAGATGATGGAGAGAAAAGCAACAATATTTGTAGGTGAATGTGTGTGGGAATGGCATGTCATTTTTAATCTGCTCAGTTGTTTTAGAGCTTCATGTTTGGTGCATTGTAAGGGTATGCAGTAATCCACATGAAGATAAATATCATTGGTTTTGTTTGTAGGAGGAAAAGAAACAGGGCAGAAAAAGAATGTAACAATGAGAAAGGAGCAAGTTTGTAAGGCAAAGACAAAAAGCCAGAAAAAACAGGAGGAATAAAACCAGAAGTTACATAATAAAGGCAAAAGGTCTGAGACAGAGCCCGCAGCAGTCAGTTGGAGCCTTTCCGCTTGGATCAGGTTTATTTAAATCAGAAAATAAAAAATTCTCCTTGGCAAGAATCACATTTACCCCCACTCCAAACTCTCCTAATTGACTGCTTGTTGAGACTACAGCTAAACTGTATTTAAATTATACTGCATATCGTAAATCATTGCATTAGAAGAATGCCACCGATTAATGAGCCCTGCTCAGAAAATAAATTAATGTTTTTACTGTGCATTTTGTTTCCATAAATACCTTTGCATTAATGCAGTCACAGCTGTTTTTCTGGCCTGATTCATTCAATAGCACCATGACTCTGCTGTTTGACAGAAAGAAACACGTCCAAGGTGATAGGCAGAAAAGCAATGAAACAATTACACAAGAAGAGGATTCAGTCTCTGGTCTCCTAATTTCGAAAAGAACTGCAAATATCTGACCTGTCTGTAGCAGGGAGAAGAGATGCTGAGTAAAAGAGGCACTATTAATATGAAAGAATAAGTGACATCTACTTAAAGCAACCATTAGTTTAGCCCTATATTTTTCACTTCCTGTGTTGTAGCTGAATAAGCCCCCTTCACCTGTGCCAAATTCAGTGCTATGGTTTTCTGAGTTTAAGCTGTGTGTTCTATTGACAGATTTATTTCTATTCACAGTTTTTATCTGAATTTGTCATAAAGTAATCTATTATACATTGCAATGAGAAGAGCTAGGGAATTCTCAGGGTATGATAAAAATAGCAGGTTAAAAACTCTTAAGATAGCCTAAGATTTTCAATAGAAAACTTTGGCATTTAGAATTTTAAGGTTTTTGATTGTCCGGATGATATTTTTTTCATGCATGGTGAGTGATCTAAGCACCTTGCTAGCCAGTTGGAAAAGATATTTCCACCAGCAGACTTGGTGTTCAGAGGTGTGCCTTGCGTGAATTTAGGGTAAGGAGGGTGATGAACAGGTTTTGCTGTTTGTTTTCTGGATTATCAAGTTGACACTTGAACTGCTGATCAGCTTTTGGGTTTCTAATGGGGTTACAGGGAGCACAGAAAATCAACATCCAGCATTTGCATTTGTCAGCCAAAATTCACAAACCACTTCAGGAAAACCAGATCAGATGTTTTTGGAAGAGGGGGAGAAAAGACAAAGTAAAGAGTGTCTCAGTTATCCAAACCTAAACAACTGCATGGTCTGTGGTGGTGTTCCACTTACAGCTAGTTGAATCTGCAGCAAAATGTATTTGAGTTGGTTATTCTTACAGAGGAATTCTTTCTCATTTATTTATTTATTTATTCTAACAATACTTTTATGTCAGTAGGTGCCTGTTATTAGATTTGTGCATTCTTAAATCATTTTAGAACATTTTCTAAATAGTTGGTGATACTGACAAATGGAAAGCAACCATTTGTTGGAGAGCCATTCAGAAGGTGAAGCATGTCTAGTTCAGACAAAGCTAAAGTTGGAAGTTTGGTAAAATTGCCAAACTAAAATGTAGGCTATCTATTGTAAAGTCTAGGTCAAAAGCTTTTTCTTGCTCTCAGCTGATTAGCGTTGACCTCCCCAAAGAATAACTCAAATAGCATTTGGCCTTTGGATCAGTATTATGGCCTGGCAGTCTGGGATTTGTTACAGCATTGCTTGGATTCTGAGAGTCTTACTGCAGATTTTGCCAGGCCTGATTCAGCTAATTTGATCCCTGTGAGTGTTATTACAGCTGAGAATGAAGCAAACTACTTAGTGCAAGATCTGGTGATTAGATTTTGCATAAACTGTGACGATTATTTGGAATTTAAGTAAGGCCTTTTGTCAGGTCACAGGAATATGTGGATTTGTCTCCTACAGCGTGTGAGAGGCTCAGAAGAAAAGAGCAAACAATTCTTTGTGCACCTGTAACAGTTACTTGTAATGTGTATTCTTGGAAGGACAGTCAGAAACTAGTCTTGAAAAGATCTTTAAACTGGAAGTCACACCTTCCAGATAGGTTGAGAGCAACTGATGGAGCTCAAATAATGCAAAACACAGGTTTACTACAGATAAAGACTACAACAAACCAGGATCAGTATTGTTTAAATTATCTTGGATAAAAATAAAATCCTTATTAGAGTGGCAGCAAGTGAATGAGGCTTAGTCAGCCATTGTCAGCACTTGCCATCATACCTGCTATTGAAATTAGCAAGAAAAATAAGGAGAAGGTACTTTCCTGCGAGTGTACTGCCTGTTCTTTTCCAGAGATTTAAATTTTTTAGCAAAAAAGTGGAAAGCATCAAAATGGTCTCTAGCCTGTAATTACATTTGGTAAAACTGCTGTACAGGCTTCAGCAAAAGTAGTGATACTAAATGAGCTATCTGAATTGCAAAAATTGCTGATCAGAAGTTCTAGAGTTTTGTTTGTTTGTTTAAAAAAGAAAAACCTGTATTTGTCATAAATTTAGGATAAGCATAAGCTGAGGGAATGTGCAGATATGAACAGAAATAGCAATGCACTTAATAGGTTGCCCTGGTGGATCGTGCCTTACTGTGAGCGACTTAGCAGCTTTCCATAATCAACCTGGAATATTCTTATCGAGTCAGCCACCGCCAATAGCTGCTTATCCCAGATGCCGTGTCTGAACTAGCCTTGCTTTACGTCACACTTTCCAATATAATAATTTTGTGAATTTTCCACATTGGAAAAGAAAGCAATTTATCCAAGGAGCAGCAGAATACATGGTGCCTAAATTCCTGCAGATTTGCTTTCTTTGTCTCCCAAAACTCTCTCCCACCTCTGCTTCAATAATCTCCCGTCTTCAATAATCCCCATGGGATTTTCAGATAATGTGTACTGTTTGGTAAGTGCAGAGCTGTAAGGCTGGCAAGTTCTGGCGTGGCTGGCCAGCACATGCTTGCTGATTAGTCATCCTGTTGGCAAATTGAAGAACTGAGTCCTCTCTAATGAACTTTGTATCTTCAGTTATAAATAAATACCACTCAAGTTTATTTAACATACTAAATGTACTGCAGCCTTCAGAGGCTTTTACATACTCAGTCATTCCAGAAATAAAATGCAGAAGCTTCACTTAGCTGTATTTAAAATAATTTGAAAACTGAAAGTGCCTGCAGGAAATAGGTAAACAATAGCTAGTATTGTTTAAAAAAAACCAACTGTAAGTGCTAGAGTTTTCCCTGCAGGAGGCCTTTTCTGTACAGAGCACTTTTTTAGGGATCCCTTGCAGCTAGTTTCAGTCTGACAGTAGTATAGGGGCAAGGCAGCAAGTAAGATGAGTAGCATTCTCTTCAAAATTACAAATTTTGGTAAACCATAACTGGCTCATGCTCATGTCTTTGCAAGTCATTCTGGGGGCATATCCTGCAACATGAGCTCACATACCTCCTGAGACTTTTTCCCTGCCTCTGGAGACTACTTCTGCCAAGGGTAAACACACGCACAAAAAAAAAGAGAGATGTGACTTCTTAGTATAGAGACAAATTCTTGGATATATCAGCTAGTGCTAGCATTTCCAGGACCCTCACCTGCTCCCTTATTTTACAAAATGAAAGAATATAACTTAAGGTTGCCATTTTCTGGAAATAAACTCTATTTCTATTTCTCTCCAAGCCCATTTCACTTTTCAGTGATACATGCAGCAATTGAACAAACGTAACTTAACCATAGAATAGTTCGGGTTGGAAGAGATCTTAAAGATCATCTTGTTCCAATCTCATTGCCATGGACAGCAAGACCTTCCACTAGACCAAAGCCCCATCCAGCCTGGCCTTGAACACCTGCAGGGATGGGACATCCAGAACTTCTCTGGGCAACCTGTTCCAGTGTCTCACCACCCTCATAGTGAAAAAATTTCTTCCTGATATCTAATCTAAATCTGCCCTCTTTCAGTTTGAAGCCACTACCCCTCATCCTATCACTACATGCCCTTGTAAAAAGTCTCTCTCCAGCTTTCTTGTAGGACCCCTTTAGGTACTGGAAGGCTGCTATAATCATAGAATCTTGGCATGCTCATTACCCTATATTCATTAAGCAAGGGAATTTCAGAGTTAAAATGTTCTGTGTTCTATTCATTAATCTTTTGAGCTTGATGATATGAGTAGGACATGGACAGATTTGAGTGGAGTTGGCCTAAAACTCACTGTATTTCATTACTCCTTTGAGATAGATAATGAACATTCTCCTGCATGTTTTCTGTCTGGTTATGGTTAGCTTTTTGTGCATGACTGTAAATAGTGTATTTGAATATTACTTTTTTAAGATGTGGATTATATTTCTTTTTTAAGAATTAATTAAAATTAATTAATTAAAAAATACTTCTTTTTTAATTGTTCTTCAGTAAGCATTTTCTGCCAGCTGTAGCTTCCTGTTAGCTCTGCTTCAATTTCCCACAGGTATGTCTTTCCCTCTACTGGAGCAAACCACTTTCAAGAGTGGTTTGTTTTGCCATTTGTTTGAATAACCCTTAGGGGTTTTTTTGTTTGTTTTGGTTTGGCTTTTTAATTATTCTATGTGTTTCACTGTAATAGTTTCAGAAATTTCTATTAAAAAAAATTATGCTGGACTGATAAGACTTATACCTGGTTGCACTTACTGACAAGTAAAATCCAATTTCTTACCAAACTTTTGAAATCGAAAGAGCAATTGCTTCATTTATTTGAAGTAGTTAGGCATGCTACCTCTTGTTTAGGTGCAGCCTAACTTATGAAAATACTTGGCTGTACTGAATGCATTTTTTTCCCAGAAAAAAAGGTGCTTTATTTAGCTGTTACTCTCTGTAGTAATGTTTTCAGAGAGGACATTTATTGCCCCTGTTGAAATTTGCAAAGAAACTGGAAGCGATGTCTTTGACTAAATGCATGTAATTAACATTTGCTGTGATGAAATATGTAAATATCAAAAATATTATGAATGTGTGTATTAAGCAGTCTGAGCTGGGCAGGATCAAAGTGTAAGTCCAAAAGCCAGCTGAGGTGGGGAGCAGGAGCCAGAGGTGTTTGATTTGAATGCAGTGGGAACAGGAAGCCAGAATACACGTGTTTGTTAAGAGCCTATTTGCAGAAGGTCTTTGTGGGGCATTGAGCTGCCAGCTGTCAGTTCCATCTGGCAGGTATAAGCAAGTGCATTCCTCTGGGGAGCAGGTAGTAATAATTCACCTTACAATTTGAATATCCTGTGGGTGTGGTGGTCATGATAGTGTATCCTGTAGATTATGAGGAGAGACTTTCCTTTGCAGTGGAAGTGCGCCATCATCCTGATGAAGAGTTTTCTGTTTTGTGGATATAGAAAATCAGTTGTATTGAAGGGTTGTCATTTGTTCTTAATAATTCATAGAACTGTGAACTTCAAGACTGCTCCTTTTTTCATCCGATTAGTCAAGCTGGTCAAGTTTAAGACTAAATCCAGGATGACTAGCATTTAAAATAGCAAGTTAAAAAATATATATAAAGAGGACTTCAAGCAGAATCTACCAATATTACACATGCTAAAGTTACTTAATTTTTGAGGGTCTTCATCTTCTTTTCCCTCGCTTTGTGTGGAATGAAGGCACGGTGCCAAGTTCTGTATATTATACAGTCAAGAATAGACGACTGGCATTCAGAGCGCGAGTGGGTCCCAGCTCCACAAGCTGCCAGATGCCTGTCATTTGTCTGACATCTGACTTTCCATATCAGGATTAAAGTTATTGTTTCTAATCAATTAAGATGCTGACTTTATTTGCCCGTATGTTGAATTTTAGAATTAGCCCTGGAGTACTTTCTTCCATGCTCTCCTTTCTTCTTCACATTCCACCTTAAAACTTTTTTGCCCGCAAAAAAAATTAGCTTATGGTGAGGACTGGTGCACAGTAATTAATACGATGGTGCTGTTTCCTACAACCCCTTGACTGTCCATATGTGGTCCTCCATGCTGCCTTACAGCATGAGTTCCTTTGGGGGTGGCCCATCGTTTATTGTGATTATATAGTTCCCATTGTTCTTAGCTGCTACAGCAATATGAGTGAGAAATAACTGAATGGAGTAATGTCAGCAACAGAATCTGGCCTGTGTTGTTGCTTCTCTGTTTTCTCCAAGAAATTCATAAGGATGGCTCCAAGATAGTATCGAGTGGCACGTAGAGCTGGATCATGCCAACTGTAACTTTCTTGATTTCAGTAAAACCTGATTTCTGTAAAGTCTCTGACCATAGGTTCGTAGCCTTCAAAATACGTTAGCTGTTTTGGAATGTACTGTCCTGTGGAGTCTAAGGGAGAATACTATTAACTCTTCCTTAGGGTAAAGACTTACAATTCTGATGCTTTTTCCTCAAAGTTCTTACTATGTGTTTCTCTGATGCAAACTTAAACAAACTCATTTGTTAGTGGTAAAAAGTCCACTGACTTCCATTTACAGACATTCTTTGTATTTCTGATTTTATCAGGCCATTACTTTCTTTGTAATAAGCTGTTTTACAAATTGTGCCTTTATCTGTTGCCAGTAGGTGGAAGGTAATGTTGTGGAGGTCCAATTACACTGCACTGTGAGACTTAAATGCAGATGTACAGGACAATGGTAATATGAACCTACAACACCTATCACAACACATTAAGTGAACTAGTCAAGTGTTAAGCCTAATGTTGAAAAGATCTTATTTCAAGAAGCTGTTTGCTTTACTCATGACTGGGTACTAAAATGGCATGAATGTTAATTTAGGAAAAAAGCCTGTGAACCTTTTCCATGCTGGTACATTTGGAACAAAATATTTTATTAATGGAAAGGTATTAGGACTTCGGGATGGAGCGGAGAAGGATGGGGATGCAGGGAACGAATAGGTGAGGAAAGGCAGTAAGAGTAGAGTTAGGGAATTTTATGTGCTTAGGCAGGTGAACAGGATCCAAACAAAATTTTATTTGCTCAAACCCATATCAAACCTGAATAACATTACTAAATTGATTTAATTGTTCTTAATTACATTTTTACAAGATCTGAGGGTAAGTTGGATTGTGGGTATCATGTGGAAGTTAGCAAAAGTATACACAGTAGCAGAGAGTTCCCAACTCCAAGAGCTTTCTCTGCATGGGGAGGACAGGTGGTAAGAACTAAGAAAAGAAGTAGAACATACCGCCGTCTGACATTAATGTGATGTGAGCAAACACAGCGTGTCCAACAGGATCTTGGGGGAGAGTTGGTTATTGTTTGAAAGGGAAAAATACTGAGACATTAAAGGGAGTATGGGAGCCAAAGAAGTAATGTCTGACAAGCTCACGTGCAGTGAAGTTGAGGAGAAACTTAGATGGATGGCACTGCACATGGTTAATTGAAACAAAAGTATTAACGAGGATTCAACGTTCCCTTAGACAAATAGACCCATGAGGCTCATCAATGACCTGGCTGGAGGACATTGCTATGCCAAAAAGGTCAGACAGGTATTTGTCTGCCTGCTCCAGAAGTCCATGGTGTTTCTTTTCATAATTTCATCTCACAAATTAGAGCAGCCTAGAGGTGGTGGGTTAGTCCCACAAGCAAAGCCGATTCCATGTTTTAAATCCCTATTTGTGTAGGCCCTCCACATGTATCATTCCAGTATAGATCAGGTAAGGCTTTTTCTCTTCTTCATAGTAGGCTGCCATTCCCCCTTGGATTAATGAAGAACAGAAGAGGAGGATAGAACAGCATGACTGTAATGCAGTGACAGAAATGGGCTGAGAGATCCTGTCAAGGAAGGTGTAGGATCTTGGTCTCTGTGAAAGCAGGTAAGGCTCTGAAGTTTTATTTCTGCGAGAGGGGAAATGATGTTTGCATCTCCACCTAGAAGACCATTCCATTCTTGCCCTGTGGGGAGAAGCTGCACAGAGGTCAAGTCAAACCAAAAAACTCCTCTGCATGCCTGGAATGTCTTTCTTCAGATGCGTCTGCCCACTTTTAGCTTTGGTTCATCCACGGGTCCTGTGGTGAAGGAGGGGTATCTTAAGACATAGAAAACTTTGCCTTCAGTGATCAAATGCTTAATGATTCCCAACATTTTGAAAGTGAGTCTCTCTGCTGCCACCTTCACATCTTCTCCCCTGCCCTCTTGCCTGAGTTTTGTTAATATTGTCTTTTATTACAGAATGCAGTTACTGTTCTGCTAAATAAACAGGCAGAAACTGGCTTATACAGTTTAAATGAATCAGCCTATTTGACAGTTAAATTCCCTAGCTGACACTGAGCTGACACGAGTTAGTTGTCAAAAAAATTGATACACTTGAACTGTATCAATCACTTTTTATTTGCCTGTTCGGTGGATGTGAGCCTGCCTTTGTAGAACTGCTGTTACTGATAAGGAACGCTGCATTTCCAGTAGTTTTTAGTCCTGTTATGTGAGTAGCACTATAACAGCTGGGAGGAATCTGGGAGTGTGCCCCTTCATTTCTGTTTTCTTGGTTGTAAGAATCATCTTCTTTCACTACCAAAACTGAGTCACCTGTTGTTTGTGGTCAGTTTCTCTTTCCAAAACAGGGCTTGTGTTTGTGTGTTTATTTCAGGTCCTCTTTGTGATTTGATTTAAATGCCCTATTGAAGAAAAAGGAAAAGGAGGGAAAACTTGGCACTGATACGTCCACTTTGTTTCAGTAGAGCACAACATTGTTTAGAGCATAGTCTTAAAAATTGTTCTCCTTCCTTTCTGTAGCTATCCATAATTATTTTGTTCACATCATTCAAAAGACAGTGTATAAATACCATCTTTGAGTTTGTACAGTATAAAATAGCTCAGGCTCAAACATAGTTTGTATGTAATCCTAATGTATGAGTTTGTATGTGATGGTTTTGTGTGTGAGTATGTGTGTGTGTATATATATATATATTTGCGTATTAAAGTCTTTCTATGAAAAGACTATTGATAAACATTTTCTCATAGATCTTTACAAGTTTTTTAACTGATGGTATTCATTTTGACCTACAGATAAATATATATCCCAAGGTGTGTCTGGGAATGTTTCCCATCCCATGCTTGCATATAATGCCAAAGGCAGAACTTGACTTAAGGCATTATTGGGATAAGAAGAGAAAGTGGCAGTAGAAGTACTTTTTTCTTTTTTTTCTTTTTTTTTTTTCCTACCAAGACCAGTAAAATATCTGAGCATCCTGGACTGATGGCAAAGCTGGCCCTTCTGCTCAGCCCTGCAACTGTGAGAAGCTGGATTTTTGGGAGGGTCTGTTTACTTTATGTTGTTACTGAATTACCTGATTTGGTCTCAGGAGGATTTAGTATCTTGTTTATGTGTTATGGGTAGCTTTTAAAAGATGATCAATGATGCCTACAGCATTGAAAGGTGGCTTTTAAATCACGTTATCTGATAAGTAAAATCCAATTAAATTATGTAAGAAATATATACACACAAGTTACAGTCAAGAAAGTCTTTCATATTTTTTATGTATTTGAATAACTTTTATGATGCTAAGCTTATTTGCCCAAGTGTAAAGCTATGCATTTTTATTTTGTATAATGTGCTCATTTACAGCGTCTGGTGGACCATGAAAATAAATTGGAAGCAAAACATTTAATGTAAATGAAATGACCTTGGAAGGCATCTGCATATTTAAGTGTATAACAGGACTGTTCTCTTTTTTAACAAAGAAACATATAATAGTAAAAAGATAAGAGAATAGTATTTTTTATAGAGGGTCAGTTCTGTTGTGTACCTAATCTAGAAATGCCAATAAACTTCTACTTAAGAAAAAGGTTAAAAACAAGCTTCAAGATCTGTGATACACAGAGCCAGCTGCTCAGGACTACACATGTGAGGAACATTCCTTTCTAATCTTTGTAGGTGATCAGGTTATGTCCTGACATGGGACCCTGGAGTGCTCATATTACCTTAAGCTAGCTCAGCAAGTGACTGTTCTTGAGTTGCCGACTAATCATCCAGCCCCTTAAAAAATCTTGCATTCCATATGTGGTATATTCATGTTGTAGGGAATGTAATGTTACTAATATAAATCCCCCTTCAGTTAAATTTGATGTCCTTTAGTTTGAAAGGTAATTCATTACTTCTAATTCCACAAAACAGAAGCCTGTTTTCATTTGAACTTCATAATTTTCTGGAAATGTAACTTTTCCCCCAGACAGAGAGATTCTACTGTTCATTATTTTTTACTGTAAGAAAATGTTGGTATTACACTGGCTTTATTTTTGTTCTTTGCTCCCGTTGAGCATTTACTTATTTTAAACTGAAATGACTGAAAGAACTCTAAATGTTTTCAATAGGCTTGTATATTAATAGGTTTAATCCTTCTGGACAGAAACATCAGAGCTGGAAGGGAAGATTAGCTGTTTGGCACCAAAGGCAAAGGGGAACAACCTACTGCGTCTAACACAATTTGCATAAATCATTGTGTTATTTATTCATAGTTCCACACAGTACTGTTTTCTTGCTGCTTTAGATGTTCTGGCTAGGTTAATATTTTGTACTAACGACAGGACAAATACAAATTTTGTGCTTTGTTTCACGGTTAAGAGAGTCATCCTGGCTTAACAGGCAGGGAATTGTGAATTGAGAATGGCATTTAAGTTTGATGGGATGACCTCCAGATTTTCCTTTCAGCGAAAATTTTTCTGTCATTTTGAGGGAAGGGTAGGGAGTTCTGTCCAAGAAACCATGAAGCTTCTCTGAATAAACAAGAGCAACCCAACGGCAGCAGCCTAGTCTAGCATTCTTGTTCCGAGTCCTTCATCTAGAGGACAGAAGTTGTGGTCCATGGGGCTGGAGGATCTCTTTTGATCTGTAGGATCCTGTGGGCTTGGAGTGGTGTGGGGCCAGGGTCAACTAGTGGCAGTTACTGCAGCACAAAAGGCGCTCTTATTGTCAGGCTCAGGAAAACGAGTTATAGTTGCTCAAAGGTAATACTGAGCTGATTTGCAGGAAGGGTAGTCTGAAGTGTCGTTGTGCTGCAGTGCAGATAGTTAATGCTTTCTCTTACCCCGAACAGGCAGTACAAACCTGAGCACCACAAACTAGGCAGCAATGGCAGAGTTCATGTCACAGAAATTAATCATGTCACAGCACACTGGAGCAGAACGGTGTGATACATGTGTTGCTGGACTGAAACAGATGTGAAAAAAGAGCCAACTTGAGATAATGACTCAGTGGCCCCATGGGCGCAATTCTTTTGTGGCTAAATTGTAGCTCAGTAAACCTGATAGCATTAGGAATGCTTTTATGACCATACTTCTGTTTCACAGTAGATTTTGCTCCTTTTATTGAGAGTATGGCTCATAAATGTGCACGTGTAATATAAATATGATTGTGTGCCTTCTTTCCTCACTTCTCTTTTCCGTAAGTACTACTAGCTCTCAATTTTCCGGGAGCTGGATAAGGCAGAAATGTGGTGAATGTGATTAGTAGTCAAGCTAACCTAGTAACGGTAATGCAAGACATGATTGGAAAAGGAGAAATCTTCATTGGCTGTGGAATACAGAGATCCTCTAGCTGAGCCAAACTGGCAGGTGTGGCTAGTGAAGGTGTGACTGTGTTGCTTTTAGACTAAAGCTGGCCTGCTCACAACACTTCAGATGACTCTGCCTCCAACAACGTGGTCAACCCACAACCTAGATAAAGTCACCACAGACATTCTGAACGGCTGGCTGTCAAGCAAATGCACGGGTCCACGTTGTTGCGTGAAAAGGGGCAAAGTGATTTTGGCAGAAAATAAACCCCCTTGCGTTCTAACACTCCTCACCGAGGTGGGAGGCCAGGTGCGGCTAGGTTTAAATTCTGAGTGATGCCCAATTCAGCACTATCAGTCCAATCACGTTTAATATGTATTAAACTATTACGATTTGGATACACTAATAGCGGACTGCACCTTCAGTCTAGTCGTGCTCGTGAACTAGCACGGCCACTCTTGAGTCTTTGGTCGCGTTCAGTGAGAAAGCGAAACGACTAGCTACTTAAAAAAGTGCAGTTTATTTAAACAATAGATATATAGGTTCTTAGGATTGCGGGTGATAAATACACTGTCTGCAAAGCACATGCAAATGAAAGTATTGTTACATATACGAAACGCGCGACAAAGTTATAAAGATACAGCCTGGCTCTAAATGTAGAAAAGAGAGTCTCTAGAGAAATTTCTACATTTCCCGAGAAAGCACTCGGTATAATCTAAGTCTTACCCAAAGGCGTCCCTATGGGGGGGAAGAGAGGCTCAGCCCATCAACTGATCCCAGAAGTCAGTGATGTAATTCTTTGCGATGGTGTCTTCCCTGGGTATCCCCCCTCTCTCGAGCTATTTTTATACTATTTGTTATCTTCAAGGTGGAGTTTGAGTGACTTTAGTCATACATACTTTTATCATGATTGGTGTAAATTTTTCTCGCTTCACAATTAAACGTATAGTTTACGAGAAATTCAGGGCGCAGACTCATGAAGGAGTGGTCGCACCTTGGAGGTGGGTAGCCTTCGGGATGGAGGTGTGTTTTGGTATTATAATGACATTATAATGAGCAAAGTTCGCACAAAGGACAGCATTTCATCAAAATTTGACAAAATGTTGGCTCCGAGTATCGAGCGGGCAGCTAATTGGCAGCTTATCTGTTTCATGGTATCATCCCATTCCCATATCCGCTATACATCATAAGGTAAAGGCGCAGAATAATTGCATCCCGTCCCGTACTTCATGTAGCTTATCAGGGAACCACAGGTGTTGTATCCTTCATGCCAGCTGCAGCTATTTTCTACCTCAGAAGCCTCTTGATTTTATACTTTTCCTTAATGTGTGAACAATGCTGTACTTTTGTTTTTTTAGCCAATTTAGTATTTATTCCACACACACTCATAAAGATTCTCAGGATTTGTGAGTAAAGAAAAGGTGAACAGGGAGATGGTTTAGCTTCTCAAATCCAGAAGCACAATTCTGAGTTGAGACTCCCGTCTTTTTTCTTTTAGAAGAGAACGTCTAGCAGATTGCACCTCATCTTTATAGTTCTAGCACTTGTATCAGCGATATTTAAGTGCTGTATCTTTTGTTAACCCAAATATCTTGTTTGTATTTTTAATTGCTGTTGTGGACTAGGATAGATGAAGGAATTTCCAGGAAAAAATTTTATAATCTGTCCTACGTAGGGATTAGAGTACCATCATGATCACAGTTGTGATTGTGACTTTAGTCTGATAGTCTTTTTTGAGAGACTATTTCAAGTACGTATACTGTCCAAAAAAAGACCAAAAAAAAAAAAAAGACTACTGTTGTAGTCACATGTTTTGTAATAGTAAAAAGGTTTTAAATGGGGCTGTTGTATGCATAGGGATAAAAGGTCAGTTTCTTTTCTGAGGCATAACTATCTGTGTGATGCTTAGATTGGAGAGTCATTTTGCGCTTCCTCAGACCTTGGCTGAGATCAGAGTGCCGAGATGCAGCCTGACCTAGTAGGTTCATAAATACACAAATACAGTTCAGCATTTCACAGACTTAGCAGCTCAGTTTTGAAGGCGGCATGTGTGTAAATGAGCTTAGCAGAGTTCCTGAGCTAATGAGCTCTGACTCTTGCTACTGCACAATAACTGGGGCACAGAGCTGTACTAATGCAGTTCTGTTGCTCTGTGGCCTGCAGCTGGCTCATCGTTCTCAGGTTTCTGTGCAGCGTGCTGGCCCCACACCACGTTCAGCACAGTCAGAGCCCACTGAGGTCTGTCTGCACCCATCAGCGCAGAGTGATTTGGGAGCTTGTTTTCAGTGTCCTTTGAATGAGTCCCAGATGAGTCTGGTTGTTCTGTTCTTTAAAGCTCCTCTAGTAACTTTTTAGACAATAAATGGGGTGTTCTTCAGGCTTATGATTTACCAGTGTTTCGTAAGGAATAAAATTGCTTGGTTCTAGAGAAAGGTGAGTTGAAGACACCTTAATGGGTTCTGAAACAGTGACAAAAGCTGTTAGGGTTAGTCTGGCGGTTGGTTTGAGTTTTGGGTGTGTTTTTTTGGTCTTTCAACTCTATTATCACATGTGTGAATGTGCCAGTTTGGCAAGGTGTCATTTTCCAGTTCATTGCTTTGGAATGCCATGTGAGAAATGTGCATTCGCATTACAAACTGCTTTAATGGGTAATTGGATAAGTGCAATTTAATGAGAGAAATGAAATTTTTAAAATCAATGTTTATGTAATTCATCTGTCAAGAAATTACCCTTATGCTATAACATAACATTAAGGGAGACAAAATAAAATAGTGAGATGAATAAATTATCATGTACTGAACATTTGTGTTAGATATGATCTTTCTGCTTTCCAGTTGTGGCTGTTAGTAATGCTTTTGCAAGAAAAGAAATAGAGACTTCCATTTTGCTTCAGTCCAGATTTTGATGGTGGCTTCTTTGTTAGGACTGGACAAGTTGTCTCCTGTCTGGGTCTCAGAACACCAATGCTGAGATGCCCAAGTTGTGGTGTACGCAACTTGACCCACAGCAGAGAGTCCTGAGGACTTCTGTTGTTGCTAAAGATGTTATGCTGATATATTCAGGTTTCTGCTTAAGAATGAACTCTGTGACTGTCTTAAGAAACATGGAAAATATTCTTGGACTTCCTGGGGATTAGAAAAAGAAGGAGGCTTGGATTCATTTTGCCTGACTTTGGTGATCTGGGCTGCTTACATTCAAAGATCAGAAAAAGACTGGTCTTTTTCTGGCAGGTTTTGTCTGAGAGGATGATGAGTGGAGCTGCTTGCCTCCACGGACAATGGGGATGTTCCGGTAGAGGAAGGTATTTGTCAGTCTGCGTGATCACTTTTGGCTCTCAAAGTTAAAGGATGTCTAGCATTTCTGTTTGATCGTACAGACAACTTTCATACCTTACAAATGGAAACAGACTTGTATCTATTACAGGCTGAGAGCAGAGCGAGTTTTGCAACAGCCACTCTAGGGACTGATATCCTACCCCACTATATAGGAGACTGTTGACAGTGCCCAGGTTGCACCCTGTAACTCTGTCCTGGGGTGAAACTCTCCTTTTTGTGACTACTGGTTGCAGTTCCCAAAACTAATAACATGAGTTAGTTTGAGCTTAGATCTGATGTATGTAACGAAGAGCTTTAACAGACCATATGTGTTCTTCACGGGGCAGGCACTGAAATCCCTACGTTGTGTTTGCATTCACAGGTGCATTCTCTGTTGTTCTGTGATAAAAATCTGTGTGCAATCTAAAACAGTGTTTAATCTATCACTTTTTTTTCCCCTCCAAGGAATTTTAACATCTCATATATTCCCAAGCATCTCATTTGGACCTGAGTCACTACCCAGTGAATTAGTCTATCTTTTGACTCTGTAGCAACAAATAAAACCTATTTATTCTATCCGAGCGTGTGTTTACATTTTAGGACACCTACAGAGCACCACTTACATTTTTAATAACAGTAGGGTTGAAAAGTTATTTATTTTGGAAAAAGAAAAGTATCTTGAAAGATAAGAGCTTTTTTGATATATTAATATGAATGCCTTTAGGATTGGTTAACATAAATATTAACCTTTCCTGCTGACAAAATGTGAAGCTTTGGATAAATACATAAAAACATTATATTACTATTAAACAATCTCTAAAAATAGAAATGGAGTTAACTGACTTGTTTTTCAAGGTCTATTTAGAAAAATGTCAAAACACTGTACTGCAAGTTATATCTGTCTCTATACAGACCTGTTAGTTGTAGTAAGGGTAGAATTATTTTTTATTTTCAAAAATATGTTAGAAGTTATTTTCCTCTTTGTATCCTAATTATTAGATATGTTGCACATATCCAACACTTCTTTTGGAATAATTTTTCTGTTTATACTAGTTACTTGATTTTGAAGTTTTTGAAAGTAATTATAACCATGCTGGTTTTCTGCTGTGAATGTTTTTTGTCTCTAAGGAAGGGAAACAAATAATTCAAATTTTAAAACTTGCACACGTTTGCAATTATAATTCCATAAGCCTACTCATTTGTTTTCTACCTATAGTAGGGGTTAGAAAGCTACCTGAAGTTTCTCTGAAGAGATTTCTACCCAACGGTAATACTCAATTTGAGATTCAGGAAAGGTGCGATTCTCTATTTGCCAGTTTAAGCTCTTGCTGAATGCGGTGAGGTTGCAGACTTGCTAGCTCCCGAATCTGGCTCCAGAAGCATAACTGTGACTCAATTCCTGCTCAGGTTCAGTGGATGGGTAAGAGCCTCCCACCTCCTTGAGGAGGAAGCAAAGGCTGAGTGAAGTGCTGGTGATGCCTTGCTGTTGAAGCACAGAGACCGTAACACCGTGACCGTAACAGTAGTGTACTGCTGCAGACGTCTAGTGCAACACTGCAGCATTAATTGGAAAGCATTAATTTCAGTGATAGTTCTGACAAAAATCTCTACCCAGGTCTTTCTGCCTCTCCTGAACAGGCAGCACCAAGAGAAAAGAGTGCTCCTGGCTCCTTCTGGTTGATTCAGCTTTACTCAGTGTCTGTCCTCAGTGCTATGTAGGCAGAGAGCTCATTAGTGTGTGTCTTTTTGTAGTGTTGTTGGTCCTTTTCCCAGTAGTATAAGTAACGTGCTGCTGATTCCATGACTTTTACCAATTCTCAATCTATGCGTAAGTTTAAAACTGCCTGCAGCCTCCTCGATAGGGGAAAATTACTGTGCAGTGACATAGTGAAATTAAAACTCAATAGAACTTCTGGAATAATATCCTGGTAGGACTCCTTCCTCCTGAATACAATACATTCTCCAGTTCAGTGTTTGGTTACTTCAGAAATGGGCATGCAGAGCTGTTCTGCTCTGGCTGTTGCGAAATGGCTTTTAATGCAGCATCTGGTTTTGGTCGAGGTTGCTTTGTGTTGCTGGTCCAAAGGGACTGTGGCAGCAGCCCTCTGTGAGGGAGTGCAGCTTTACCCTCATTTCGCAATATTTTCATAGGAAGTTCATAGCACCCAACTGACCCTGTCATCCACTTGCGCCGGTATTCCCCTGCCCCTTCTTAAAAACAGCTTCTTGTTCTACTAATTATTAGCAGTCTGTTTTGGGAAATATTACGTTCTCCTTTGATGGCAGTTGAAACTGTTAAAACTTTCTCAGTTGTTTTTTGTTTGGTTGGTTGTTTTGTTTTTTTTTCTTTTTAAATCCCATTAATGTTGTTATTGTCACAGATGAAGACAGCAATTTAGGAAATACCTTGTAGCAATTTTTAGGTATACTGTATTCTTCCTGGCGATCGAATTGCTTAGTCTCTAGAAATAGAAATTTTGTATTAGACTGACTACAAAGGACTAGAGCTAGTGAAATTCTCCTGACACCCTGGATAAAAGGATGTGGGAGTCCTGGAGAAATGCCCACAATTAGACAACATTGTCAGTCACTGGGTATTTGGGGTTGTCTGGGACATGGAAACATTTCTGCTTTATTCTTACCCTTGAATGGAGGTTCTTTCAATATCGTATAAAGATAGTTGCACACTGCATAAATATGATAAACATAATAAACTGCTTGAAGAAGGACTGTAATTGTAAGAGCTGTTAACCTAGCTATTTTTACAGGACTGTCAAATTATACAGTAACAGCTATGTTATGAACTAGGATGAAGGATAAACGGCTAAAACATTAATACAATTGATATGCGTTTAAAACAAGTATTAAAACTGAAAATGTTAACCCTCTGAAGTCTATGTAATACTTTGAAAATGTAATACGGTTTTCAATGTCATGTGCTTGACACAGTATACAGTATTCCTCAGGAGCAAAATTCCTGACCAGTCAAGCACATACCAAGGGAGAGATGTGTGAGACTATTTCAATGGTGTGCTATTTTTGCAATGCGCTACAAAGCTGCTTCTCACAAACACTCAGGTTTCATTATATTCACATGAGGTTTGCAAACTTGATTCTTGGAGCACTCCGGACTTTGAGTGACGTGTCCTATGTTTGCAGATTTGGCTTTAATCTGATAGTATCTTTGAAATTTTACTAGTTCACAGTGGTTAAACAATACCATCTCCCAGTTGTATTATATGTGGAAAGCAGATTCTTTGGATGAAAAACACAGGAATGTAACCCAGGAAGTCTTGCAAGCATTCCTACTTACTCTGAAGGGATAAACCTGTATGAGGAAGAACTTGTGTTAATATCATGTTTATTCTCCCTAAAGGAGGAAGGAATTCAGGCAATATACTTACTGCTCATTAGAGGTCAGTAGTGAAGCACGATGGAAAGGAAGAGTTGAGCAGTTCTTTAAAGAACTCTGTTCTCTTCTGTTTGAAAGTTATTTTACTGTATTCCAGACAGAAAGAAAAAAATCTGGTTTCCAGATGTGGAATTTAAATATGTTCTCTTAAAAGAGATTTCAGGTTAAAATGCATGAGGAGATGGTTTCGGAGCATTGGATTCAACATAAAAGTCATTAATTCCTTGGTAATATTTATTTTACGGTATAGTAGAGTATCCATCACTTGAATGCAAGCTAGATGATTTTGCAGGCAAAGCCAACAGATTTAAATTAAAAATTAAAGGTGTAATAAATAGTATGTCTCCAAACAGAGATACATGCTACACGAGAGAAAGTCACATTGCTGCCTTAAGGACGGGGTATCTGGCTGTCATTTTCAGTTCTAATTAATCAGTGCTGTAGAGATATGGTGAGTACAATCTAAAAATTTTAGATTTTATGACCTCGGTTGTATGTTAATATGGATGCCACATGCCCAAACATAGCAATATGACACTTGCTTGGTCATCAGTGTCCCAAATGCACATCTGATCTTCCAGTTTCAATATACATCGTTAAGACCTGTCTCCTCTAAGGCCCAATATGGCCCCAGCCCAAACATCACCATCGTTAAGACTCCACTGCCTCCTACTGACTTTTTGTCAGGACCCTAAAATATTAGTCCCCAAGAGAATAACAGTTCATATCAGTGGAAACAGTGAAGCAGTTTAACAGTTTAAAAACAGTGCTTTTAACATTCTTGAATAATTTACATAGTCTGAAAACATGAATTCCTCTGCAGTCATCTAATTCCAGAGTGAAGAATTGCTGCAGTTTTCATTTCGGTCTTAAGGACAGAATTATTAACGTACTAAATCAAGTAAAATTAGATATCATGCAAAGCTGAGTTATTTTTCAGGATTTAATAATGCAAATTCAATAGAAGCATTTACTACGTTCTGGTGCTTTCTGAACATGGTCTGAGACAGTTTTTCAAAAAACAGCTTTTCAGCACTCGGGCTACTGTTCAACTGCTGCCAAGGCGGTTCCTTGTAAACACAAAATGCTCCCAGAGGCCTCTGCAGTTGAACATCTTCCTTTATGCCACCATTTTAGGTTTTGCCTAAGGATTTAACTGAACATTTCAGCCTTTACGTATAAGAATAAAAATCACAGTTGGTCAGCACAAACATGTGTCTATCATGAAATTTCGGGGCTTCGTTTTTTTTTTTGAAGTTTCTATGAGGTTTGAGTTAAGATAGAAAGGGTGCCCTTAAGAATCCAAAAATCTAACCCTTGTCTTCTCCTCTCCATTCTCTCAGCTTGGCAAGGAGCTGGACTTCTTCCTATTGAAATCAATCAAATTCTTCTTGACGGCTTTTTCTGGAAGGTAGAATTACCTCTAAAAAGGGAATATTCCTTCAATCAGTATCAGGGATATATATGCATCTCCATCCACTGTCCTTTGCAAGCTATCTGGCTGCAGTCATGTTAATCTCAAGAGTAAAGTTAATGGAATACCTTATGGTCATTTTTGGTTTAGAGAAAAGTATGGCTTTTGTTAAACATGGTACATAAAATACCTAAAGAAATCAGGCATTCAGAACTGAATCTTGCTCTGATGGGCAGGATGGAGTTAACTGTTTATATTGAAGTACCAGGAAATCCATTAGCATATTCTGTTTACCATTCTCATAGGAGGTAGTTTTGTTTACCAGTCCCAGGGACATCAACATTTGTAAAGCGAGGTGGTAAATGTCAATGAGGTAAGTCAGTATCAGCTACATTTTCGAAAGCATCTTGGGGAGTGTCTATGTATATTAGAATGCTGGAGTTGGTCCTGTTCAGTGGAAGACAGCTCAAGATGAAGGTTTAATTGTGGAAGCATCCTAGCAGGGACCTAGCTAAGTAAAACAGAGAAAAGTGTTTGAGACTTGACCCAATAGATAGACCTCAAAGGTGGGAAATAACTCTACATGTTCCTGGGGAAGCAGAGACTCCACTCCCCAGGAATAATAACTAGAATAAAATTCTTTAATATTCTACTGTATGTAATGCAATCATAGCATGTGTTCTGAGGCACTGAGAAAAGAAACCCTTTTAGTTATCATGCCATTCTGTCTTTACTCCTCTCTTCCTTTCAGGGGGGTAATGGCATAGTTGTGAGACTTTGCTTGACTTTGCCTAGCTGGCCATGCCTGAACTGCATGACATACATGAAGTGCACTTAGATACTGAAAGAGCTTAACCTGCGCTCTTCTAATCAGCCTCTCAGTACATTTGGGGACAATGTTGTATAGATATCTAAATACTTGATTGTCCCCAGCATGTCTCCAATTCTGTGGGCAGAGCCTGTATGCAGTGCATGGCGGGAATTATGGGGCATCACGTTCTGTTTCCAGGCTGCTTTGGCTATGCAGTCTAACTGTTTCTAGGTTAATTCAGCAAATACAAGGCTGAGTTTTCTGCCTCACTAGATTTGATCTGTGTAGCCGTCTAGATTTAAATTGGTTTGAAATGGCATTTGCTTCCCCTTGTCCAGGGCTGCTATGAGGAAGAGAAAGGAGAACAGCAGGTATAGCAGAAGTGTTTCATTCTGCTCATTGAATGAGTCTTTTTCTTCCTTCTTTTTTTTTTTTTTTTTTTTACTTCTCATTAGTACTTAGAAAAAGGAGTAGAAAGACACAAGGGTAGTTTAATATCGTTCCCAATCTTTGTCACGTCATGCTTGTATTGCACATGCAAGAGAAGTGACTACAGCGCAATGTAGTGGTTTCCAATATTTCTTTAATCTAGCTAACAAGGGCAGTCCCAGCACTTGGATGTGGCAGCCTGGAGCTGTATTCATTTAAATTGTGGAGGACATATATTCTGTACCTACGCTTATTTCCTAGTTTGAAGCATGAGGAAAAATTTTTCTATACTAGATTTCAACTTTCAGCGTATTACAGTATAATTTGATCTTTTATCCTTATCTCTCTTTCAGTGAAGCAGCAGGGAAAACATGCTGGTCTGCCAGAGAATTTTACCTTTCAGGTACCGCTGCAGGTTACACTAAAAAGTAGTCTGGCTTCGCAGGCAGTGTTTTTTTTGGCTCAGTGCTATTGTGCTGCTGTTCTCTCCAGAAAATGTTCCAGAGTGATGGTCTAACACAGCAAGCGTGTTGTGGACCTAACTTGTCCTTCCCTTGGATTTTGCTGGCACTTTCACCTATGTAAAATGATGTAAAACGTGTCAATGTGTTGAAAATCCTGATCTGAAAACCCTCTGCACCAATGACAGGTTAGTTTTTCCCAAGTGATTTCACAATGTTAGACCCAACCAAGAGGCAAAACAAACGTCATGCAGAATAGGAATGGAAGGAAACCAGAAAGTCTATTTAAGTATGTTCCTATTTGCATTATCATGTAACTGTCTATGGTGAGATAAGATGTTTGAATAAAAGACCATTGAACATTTTTTTTTCCATTCTACATTCTTGCATGAATATTTTTATATTTTTAGCACCTAACTTACAGGAAAACTGGAAACCTCAACACGTTAAGTTTTGTAACACACTATAGGTTTATCAACTATTGTTTCTGTCTCTAGTTGTATTACTAAAAACCTGTCCAGATCTGTCCTAATTCCATTTCCACTTTTTCATCTGTTTTCAGGAAGGAAGGGAGTCAGGATATAAAGCGAATGAATACTTCCGGATAGATGATAAAATGGTCATTACATGAACTCTTTCCTTTCAAAACCACTCTACTGAATATGAAGGTAGCGTTGTATATATAATCAGACTATACTCAGGCTTATGCTCAGTAAGATCATATTGGCGAATAAGATACTTTTGTTCCACTAATTATTTCAGCAATTTTTTGAAAATTTCAGTATTTTTATTTCAAAAGATACTGACTTCACACCATTACTTGTCAGTCCGTCTGTACTGTAGCCCTGAAAAGCTTTGTTTAAACATCTGCTATGTTATCTGTGAAGCAGAGTATTTATCTTGCTCATCCATACCATCAGCATCTTGCAGCATAGTGATTACTGAATGATCATACCTTAGACTTAGACCAAATGTCAGTTCCCTAAATCTCTGAAAAGAAGTTGTTCTGAAAAGAAGTAAAGGCTGGAGCCTTTACTTGGTGATCTGGGGACAAAAGGCTTTTTGAAAATTAAACTTTGTGTTGTTGAGAACCCACACACTGGCCAGAAGTATGGGGCAGTGAAAAGTAATAGGCAGTTTTGGTTCAAAATCCTTTGTTAGGAAATGATCAAGAGCAGGGTAGAAATATAACATAATGACACTGTAACTTAATAGCCTTCCAGGTTTTATTTGTAACATTTACATTGCTAATAACTGCAAAGAGCTTTGGGACATAGTTAGTTTTAGTTGACATGTTCATGATACAACTTGTACGTTACAGTGGCCTTTTGCTGAATGAGGATTGCTGTATCAGGCCTTTGTTTCAAGTGAATGCAATGTTAAATGTAAGTCTTGAGAAGCTGGTAAGTGATTATATGAATTCTAAACAGCCAAGGTGATTGTAAATGTACTTTAGTGCCTAACACAGGCATAGTAATAACCCCCCCTAGTTTCAGAACTGATCATAATTTTAATTTGTTATTTTATTCAACAGAGATTAATTGTAGAAAGACCAGAAAAGTGATTCTCAGCCATCTGACTGGTTTCTGCAAAGCCAAAGCAGCTGGAGCGCTATTACCACATAACTCATCCAGAGGACCCATTACCATTAGTCACACTAACGTCCGATCGCACCATTAGCTTAAGCGAACTCTAGATCAACATCCATTTAATTTTTCTTTCATTAATAATTGTTTCTGTGAAGGACAGGTGGCTGGCTCTAGCCTTGACACAAGTCTGAGAAGGATGCTCCTTCCCCATTTAAGCTTCTGGTATAGGATTAAAGATGTTGTGTGTAATCTGCTCTGTGGTAGAGACAAGTTGTACAAAAATGAGGCAAAATTAGTATATTAAATAATAGCTTGAAAATCCCAAGTAATCAATAGTAAGTTATTGTGGGCTATGCTGTCGATAGTTCTTTTGCAGATCCATAACATGTAGAGAGGCTCTCTTCAATGGCTGTTGCATGACCTTCTCTAAAAGCTCAAAAATTACTTATTCATCCTTGCCTCAAAGAAAGAAGCTGTCGAAAAGATGGAAGGGACAAAGAACTGTGAAGCATTCATCGGCAGACCACGCAGCAAAGGTTGGATGGCATTTTGGTGAGCAGAGCAAAGACTACTCTTCTGTAGAGTAAGGCAGAGGCATCGAGCACGCTATCCTGGGACTAAGACCAGAGCAGGACAGTTCTGACTGAATCCTTGCCCAGATCGAAAATTGGCATCTCCATCTAAGTGGATCTTTTTTTAAGTATCTTGTTCAAGGATGCACAACCAAAGTGTTAATGACCATGCCAGACGTGCAGTTTCTGATCCATCCTGGGGGAATGTAATTGTTGGGTGATTTCATAGTTTCAACAGTGCAAAAAGAAACAGCATTTGACTCATCAAGCAGGGATAGACTAGAATCATATTGCTACCAAACTCTGATGATGTCAGCCCAGATGTACTAGAACATCTAACAACAAGGACCCATATATGAAATGCAACAGTTGGAAGTCCTTTGAGGTTTTCATCTTGAACTATTGTTCAACTATGTGTGGGATAGTGGTAAGCAATATAACTCCATGTGTTTGAGAAAGCAAGAAATTAAAGAATGCTAATATATATTCTTGCTAGTTCCCATTTAAGCTGATCCTTCTAGTCTTAGGGCTTCACAGAGCTTCTAGAAAGGGATTTTGCTGGGATTGAGGAATAAGGAAGTGGTGCTAACAGAGGAATGTTTCAGAAATGCAAAATTCCACCCTTCAGAGGGAAAGTATGTTGGATGGTGGGTGGTGACAGTGTCTCAGGATCATAAGTAGGAAGTACAAACACATCATAGCTGCACTGAAGTAACTTAATACTATCAAATCAACAAGATCTTTTTATTAAGAAACATACCCATGACATCAGTCACCTTTATGCCAAGTTTCCTGCAGTGATCTAGACAAAGTTTTAGTTCTTACCTCTGTTATATAGGTTTATCATCCTGACAGTTGTACTTTAAACTTTTTGGAAAGAAACCTCTGTATTTTGAAAAGTCAAACCGGTGCCAGATTAGAATACCAGTAGAACCGGATAACTTCTTTCATTTAAAAGTAAATGAACTGAAAAATGCAGTTTGGGAAGGGACAAAATTGTCCATGATGAGTGTCGGGTTTGGGGGAGAGGAATATCTGTCAAGAATGATGAAAATATTTGAAAAAGTTGCAAAATTTAATTTTGAAAAGTACAGAAGTTTTAGACCATTTCTCAAAATGGTGGTTTTGCAGAAACACTATTCTTAAATTCCTGTGTGAAAAAGTAAAATATATATTCCATTATTCCTGACAATATTTATGTATGTCAGGAAGAATGCCAGGAATATTTATTTGTATTTCAGTCACTGAGCTGAAGCCCACACTGTGGGTTCTAAAGAACAGTTAGTGAGATTTAAACATACTCTTACAGCTAAGCATATGTTTTAGGGACCTGACACAGCATTTTTACTCAGAGCTTTGACATTGATTTTAATGAGTGAATCTAAAAAATTAAGAAAAGATTTCAGCCTGTGTTAGACTGAGCTCATGAATAAAGGCTTCGATGTGTGTCATTGTATGTACTGAGCGGTATGAGTGGTTACTCACTACCAGCGCATGTATGCTTTTTAAATAACTTCTTCCTCCACATCGCTGACACATGGTATTTCTGTGACTGAACCCTTTCTTTTGGGAATCTCCTTATTTTCCCCGAGAAGAAGCTCTCTTAAAAGGAATATTCTGTGTTAAAATACTCTCTATCAGTTATGAAGTAGATTTTGAAATGAAATTTGAGCTGTTTCTTTGTTTGGGCTCTCGGTTTGCATCCAAGTATTCAAAAACTGCATCAGCTGTGCTTTCTGTTAGAAGACATCTATGGAAATACTTGACAGAGAAAACTTTCCAGTCAGAATTCGTTTACCTTTCACAATCTTCATAACACACTTACAGAGAAAATACAAACCCTTTTGCAATCTTATTCTTCTGCTCTGTGATTTCATTACCAGCCATAGAAATCTTCCAAATTCATGAAGGTAACAGATGACTGATTACTCAATGATGCAGCAGAATAAATCTGTTGTAACCATAATTAAAGAGCAAATGTGTTCCACACTGCCCATGCAGTGGGCATTAAATGTGTTACACAGAGGAAGCAGACACCTTATTGATTACCAGCAGTTCCCTAATAAATTGAGATAATTAATTTCTGCTGAGCATCTCGCATACAGAAGGAAGTTTAAACCAAGCAAAAGTATTTTTAGAGTTCATCAGAAATCGCTAGCTTCTGTTGTTAACATTTTCAAAGTACTTTTTGACTATGGTCTTATTCTGTCTTTCCAAGTCACTTCCAATTAAAATAGCCTTGAAAAAAATCAATTTTCACAACTGAAAATGTGTATTTCTCTTACAGCTAAATAAAAGGTTTTGGCTGGAATCACAGACTCCTGAAGTAAGACCCATTGGGAGCAACCGGTAAAAAACAAATCTCTTTATGCCCCTGCTTTACAGGTTTCCTGACCTGTTTAACACTGAAGTGATGCCACTGAAGGAGGCAAAAGTTCTCATACTGACCCCTTGACATCGCCATGGAAAGTTCTGACAGTATTGGGGGATCGGCATTATTTGTGAGGATACCCAGCACCCCTCCCAGCACTTGGCGTTCTCTGCAGCCCTTGGAAATAAGACTCCTGGGACACACTACCAGCCAAACCCTGCAGAGGGAAAGCACAATTTCATGCTGAGGCATGCTGAAAAGCCATAGATTCTGGGGCTGTTTTATTATTTTGGTGGACTCCTCACAGGCTGGCAGCAGTAGATGGTGTGGGCTTTTTTTGTCCTGATTTTGGTTTGCTCTTCTTAGCTGCAGGAAACCAGATCCATGAGGAGGATCTGCGTGTTGTGTGGTAAAGGACCCTGTCGAGGAGGGCACCTGGCGAGAAGGGTACCGCATGTAGTATCTGTTAACGTTAATGCAAGATAGATGAGCTCCATGCAATTTCAGGACGTGAGATTTACTTTTGCTCTCATCATTTTTAATATTGTCACCATCAAACATTGGGCAGATGATAGATTTTTATGTCCACAGGGTCCTTTGAACAGGGACATTTTAATAACAGCCTTGACTTTCGTGTCTAGAACAGCTTCCTTGAACTTATTCCTCCAGGCCTTTTAAAATCATGATCCCTACAAGAACTTAGCCAGCTCATCAGGAAACAATGACTTGACAATGAGGCAGCTAAAACTAAAACATCCACTTTCTCATATATATATATATATAGTATGTATTTAATGTAAGTTACAAATTTGACAGTATATTTTGCTTCTTTCCCTTTATATAATGCTTGTAGCAATATTGTAGGGGGTTGCTGTTTTTACTGCATTGTAACTACATTTATTCATAAAATGATATGGTCAGATCAATATAATCACAGCAGTGAGCTTGCGTACAGGCACCATTATCAATAGAACTTTTATTAATGAGATAAAGTTTGCTGCCGTAAGAGCTTTCTATGCAGTTGTTCAGCAATTGAGATGAGACCTGCAAGTACACAGGGACTTGTCACTGCAGGTGTCTTTTGTGGGAAACTTTATTCTATAAAAATGAAACTATTTTGGAAGGAAGTTTTGGTTCTGTAAGAGAACTGACATCAGATCAGTGATTCCCCCGTGGTTTTAACACTTCGCTAAGTTATTAACAGTGCTCTGAATACCTCCAGTGTGAGTACCTCAGAGGCAGTTCCAGGAGATGGCAATGTATGTCACTGTGCCTGCAGAAAAAGTTAGAAGTTTGCTCCTTAAAATAAATGTTTGCAGTTTGATAAATCAAGAAATCCAGCTGTCAGTCAACTTCCAGAAGCCTGACTTACAGATTAGCCTTCAATTTGGAAAAATTTGGCACACGACTTATACTTTCCTTTGTATTTGGCCTGCATTTACCAAAAATTGGTCATAAGACACCACTTTCAGACAGTATTATCATCTGAGTTTAAACATCAGTAAAGCCATGGAACTTCATGACAAAGCACAGAGAGTAAGGTAAAACTGTAACCTGTCAGCATAATTATGGTAACAAATCATATTTATAGTATATCTGGGTCTAAAAGTGCCAGACCTTGATTAATAATCAGTTGTAAGTACCGTTTAGAATTAATGGCTTTCCTGAATTGCTGACTTGAAAAAAGATCCAGAGGCATTTTCCCACACCTTTCTTGAGGTGCAAGTAACTTGATTTTGAAGAGAATGTAACGTTTTGGACATCATCTCATAATCCTTGTATTATCTTTACTTCGCTTTTGAATTTACTTTATGAGAACCTAAAAATACACAATTGCAGCAATAGCTCAAGTGAGTGTGTTGACCTCTGAAGTCTGCTTCACTATAGTTCCTTTTGTGCCCTTTCAAGCCAACAGGAGTGGGTTTGCATCCCAGAATGACACCTGAAACACTCCATAAAACTGGACTGTCTTATGGTAGGAGCTATCTAAGCAGAGTCCAGAGAACTAGATACGCTGAGGTGACCAGAGAAATAATAAGGTCAGATTTGGGTTTGAGTAGAGAGAATGATCGGTGTGTGTTTTAAATCTACACCACCACCACCACCCCCCGATTTTCTGTATAGTTCATATTTAAAATGTTTCATTGTAATTTTTGTTACTTGAGTTTTCAGTATGGTTCACTTAGTTGTTTCCTTCGTCTGTTACAGTTGGTGGGTCTGTAAGGTATTTGTTGCTGACACTAGGTGTCACACTAAGAATGTTTCTGTTTCTGGAAAGAAACAAAAACCTTTGCCAGTAAACGAGACTGCTCTTCCTAGAACGTCCTCTCTGCCCGAATGCTTGAAGTCAGTAGGAGTTTTTGTATTGATTTTGGTGCATTTGAGTTTGTGCCCTTGATACTTATCTTGATTCACTCCTTGTAGAATTGCAAGGCACGGATGCAAACTGCCAATTTGGCAGCCACTTGGATTTTGTGTCCCCATCCAGTGTCCAAGGAGGTAACTAAAGGAAATGACATTTGCCTCCAAATGTTGCCCAGACTTTCCCAAGAGTTGGGTATGGAGTTCATTAAGTTTTCCAATACAGTATTCTAGCTCCATAAATAAAAGTACAAATGGGCAGTTTTCAAAACAACATTCAGCAGGACAGATTCTGTCCAGATTTACATGCTCCAAACCCCAAAGTCAATGAACTGGTTCCTGGACTTTGGCTGGAGAATACGTGTTATTGCATGCTTCGTACTGAGTCCTCAACCTCCTGCTGTGAACCTCCAGTCAATGCCTCTTTCCTTTGCAAGGAGTTTCATGGGGACACTTCTGTGGCACATACATGCATAGGAGGGCAGTGAGAGAGGCAGAAGTACGAGCCCAGTCATAGCAAAAAAGATTATTGTGCAATAATTGTGCAAAGTTCAGAGAGTCAAAGCTTCCAAATATTTTGCCGGGAGCTTCTCTGTATATAGCTATTTATACAAGGTTTAATCTAAAGCTTGTTTAAGTACAGAAGCCTGTGCACTATTAGGCACTTACTGCAGACGTGAAAAGACAGGTCTGTGTCTGAAGTGTTTGCAATTATGAACAGAGGATGTAGGTGGAAAGATGGATGCAACAGAGAACTTTAAAACTCTCTATTTATTTTTCATTTGAGCTTTTCTCATTTGAGTGAGCAATTTGTTCACCAGGTGTCTTATGCCACCTTGTTCTGATAAATGCAAGAACTTTGTTTTGGAAGGTTCTGAAAGCTTTTAGACATAAAGCCTTTATTCATTCCTCCAGCCTGATGTTCTGAGAAAAGGTTTTAAATCCTAAACACTTGCAGTTCTCCAGCAACATGCGATAGACTCAAGTTGAAAGCACTATAAAACTTGTTTACAAGGACTCAGAGAGTGAAAAATTGTTTCATTTAAAATGCTGCAGAGGAAGTAGGATCTGACAGTGCCAGAGCATGATTTTTTCCTGTCTCACAGCAGGGATAATGCACCAGCGTGGATATTCCTGTCACCTCAGAAACTCCTTACACCAGCTGTACATGTGTGGGCCAGATAACACAAGAGGGATATAAGACAATGGACAATACTCTTTCCATTCCATTCACCTGCTTCTTCCTGAGTTTTGTGGTTTTAAACATCACAAAGGAAGGTCTGTTCTAGTCTTTCTCCCATCACTGTCTGCCTTGGTGGTAAGAACAATGATGGGACAGACAGAGCTGTATCCCGTATTCCTCCTCCTAAGGTAAGACAGGTAGCAAAGAGAGGGAGACAGATTGCATAGGGCCGTTAATATTGTGGGGCTCTGATACCTATTTGCTTTGTCTTGTACCACTCTGATACATGGGAAAATTGAAAGAACTGTTGATAGTGAGAAATGTTCAATGTCAGGTTAAAGACGTCTGAAATTCTTGATGCTTGTCTTGCCCTACTGTCAGTTGGCATGAATTTGGTCTGTCAGTTGTGTTTGCACTAGCACAAATTAGATAAACAGACAGGTTCTATGGAGCAAAGCCTTCCCGGTAACAAGTACAACATGATGTCAGGTCTCGTGTTCTGGGATCGAGGCTCACTGTTACGCCCATTACACCAAACTTTGGTTGTATGTATAATAAAAAGATAATGTGCAGAAATGGTCAGGCTAGTGTTCTGGACCCTGGCTCTACCTGCTTGTATTAGTTATCCTGCTACTGTCAAGTTTTGTCCTTCTCCATGCAAGACACATAAGGAATGTATACAGCAGGCTTATTTGCATGCTTGCAGGTAATGCAGGTACGGTAAACTGTAGAATGTTCAACATATTCTGCTTCAGATCATGTAGGAGCTGCAAAAAACGTAACTGCAGCCTGAAGTGAGGAAGGAGAAGATGGTCCTAGTGATGTACCTTAGGGAGCCTGAGGGTAGCATTAGTGCTGGCACTGCTGCTTTTACCGATTGTTGGTGCCACCACATAGACTTCCCAGTGCCTTTGGGTTGGGGATGAGGGTTGCTTTTTTTTTTCCCCCCAGTACAGACCCATCAGCCATGAGATGAGAAACAGTAAAAATCATGTGTTTGTTTCTCCTCAGCAGGTCACATGACCTTTGATAGGTGAGGATAGTTGAGGATGGCAATTCTGCAGGCCATCTGAAATCATAGTTCAGCTGGATGAAGTTGTGACAGAGTTGCCAGGGCAGGATATGAGGTGGGATATCTGATGCCTGCTAGTTCTCATGCCTTATGCTATTTTCTAGTCTGAATGAAGAACAAAAAAAATAAGTGCATGCAATAGCATCTAAAACTGTTTCAGTTTTAGCTCTGCAGTTTCAATAACTGTGCAGACCATAATGTGCTTTAGGATATGTCAGATGTGTTCTCATCTCGACTATGCCTGTTGGGCCCTACTGGGACATTGCTGACCACTGAAATTATTCGTACCACCTCAAATTTTGAGACCTCTGAAATCCACTGGAGCCCTACTGTGAGAGGAGGATCTTTATTACACACCTACTCATACGCCTTTGGGAAAAAAAGAGCATCATTAAAGGAAACAATGTTTTGTGTATGTCCTTGCTCAGTCTGTTTCTTTCACATGTATGAGCTCTGTCTGCCCCTGGGCAGCTGCACAAAATTCATCACAGTCTAGTTTCTTGATTATTTAGTTTCCTTCTTGTAACCATCTAGGGGCAAATGCTTCTCAAACCACTGAGTCTGAATGAAACCCTTACAACATTTGGCACAATTTGGATTCAAAATGTTTGGCTTGGATCCATTTCTGTATTTCACTCTAGAGCCCTTCTTCATTAGTAGTGCATTAGCTGTAATGTTTAATTTGTGCCACTTCTGGTACCTACTCTCACCTGTACAAAAGCCCTAAGAACTTGCGTGATGCTCTGAGCATCATTACTGCAACCAGCGCAGAGTGGAAACCCACGCTGAGCTGGTCAGCTTCTTTCTGCTGATCCATCCTGACTGCTTCTAGACTGTTTTCTGAGGTGTTAAATTCTCCTTTTTTTAAAAATGTTATCTAAGGAGCAGCGCCTGGGAGCAGCTCTGAGTTCTGAAAACAATGCTTACCAACAATTAAAATAAGCACTGCAGCACGTAATGAAAGTTAAACATGGTAGGCTCTCTTGGCAGACCTGACTCTCAACTTGCTTTCCCTGTGCATTTCTTAATCTACCAGCACAGTTCCAGTGTCAGTTATGTTTTTGGTGGCTGATGCAGCAGGTCCTTACTACTTGTTTCACTTTGCTCATTTTGGAACTCGACGTTTGCATTATGAAACCATCGAAACTCATGAATTAAAGTGTCTCTGCAGAACGCTCAGGAGCAATGCAAGTCTGCTACATGGCTCTCATGTAAGAGGCTCAGTCAGTCAGGCTTCTGTCTTCTATCACACTTCCAGACTATTTCCGTTGTATGAAGAAAAGAGACTAATCTGATAATAAATGCGATTCTATAAAGTCTGTTTCCTTGGGTGGCTGCACAGGACAGGCCTATAAATATTACCTCATATAATGCTGTATTATTTTGCTACAGGCTGATCTGCACTGCTGAGTGCAGGACTGTTAGGTAAAGTTAGCACATCTGCATTGTTCCACCTGTTTCATATTCTCTAATATGTCTGTAAGGTCCTGAAGAGTCTGTGGTGGCTTTACACAGTGACACCCAGATTCCAGAAAGGGGAGGACTCCAAAAGGACATCTGTATGTACAGGACACTGAATACTGCTGTAGGACCATAACTTATAGCTTTATAATGGAAATGAAAGCCAGAGAAAGGAGAGGTAAGGGAGCCTTGTCAGAACATATTAAATTTTAATTCAGGGCTAACTATGAAACTGACTGTTGTCTCCCTAAGAAAACATTTTGGTGAGATTCCCCTCAGCGCAGAGCATAGCAAACAGTATGTGAGAGACAGACCAGGCACTGTATTCCAAATACATGAAAATTTGATAGTTATCAGGTTTGCAACTCTGGATTAAAATTAAATATTCAAATTAATTTGGGGCTCCATTTTCTAATTAGAATGCGAGGGCAAAAAGCAGGGCAAATCATCCTTATGTAAGCATCTTTTCCCAAAGATTACTTCATTCCATCTGCAGATACCTTGCAATGACTTGAGTTTAAAACAACAACAAAAATTATCTCTTGCAGATTGCTAGTTAATCCTCTTTAACTCCTTTCTTTTTTTTTTCTTTTTTAGCTGTATAGCTCTCTCTTACTATAACTCTTCTCTTTTAGCAGGTTTCCCTTTCTGCTGCTTATAATACCAGTAATTTCCTGACCTAGTATGTTCTCTGCTCTCTGCCCCCAGAGAACCCTTTTTGCTTCTCATTTAGCTGTAAATTCAATGCTTCAGTTTGATCAGCCAGTTTTGTGGTCCCTGACCTACTGCCTGTTATATTGTAAGCAGCATCTTAGAAATGCATTTCTGTTTTGATCACCTGAGAAACGTTCAGAACTACGTACGCTCAGTCTTTAGAAACACTTTGATGTGTGGGTACATGAATATTTTCCCTTCTGGCTTGAAACGTTTCCAGGCTCCCAATTTTTAAAGTACTCAACAATCCAGTTGGAAGAAACAGATGATCTTTTTTGCCATTAACTTTCCCCTGTGATTTGGCAGAGTTGCCATCAATGAAAAGGAAGCGTAGAAACAGGATGACAGATTACATCCATTTTGGAGTTCCAGGTTTGTGGCTTAAGAAGACATCAACTGCAATCTCCTTTACTTTTTTTACTACTTCTTCTCCCCTACTTAAGTGTGCCTAGAAGAGTGTTCCCATTTTTGGTGTCTTTCACAATCTTTTTTAATTAGGCACATAAGTGGCCATAAAAACCTTGTAAAAAACCCCAAGCACCACTTTTATGTAACCCTACTGCTGGATGGCAAGCTGCCACCTCCTGCCCCGACTCATCTCTTCTGACTGATCATTTTGGCACTGTCTTACTTTGACATGAGACTTATTTACTTAAAAGACAACAACACTTCCCTTTTTGGAGTTAAATTTTCTCTGATTATAATTTTTCCACAGATGCTTCTGTTAACTTTGCTTAGGATGTATGCTGATCATGTCTGTACCTGTGACTTATTGGTTGGCATAAAGTTGTTTCTTTGCTGGCACTGTATTTTGTGTGTAGGTCTGTTGCTTTGACCTTGAAGTCTGGCATTTCAGAGGCTTCCAGATGCCGCGTCTGCACGTACTCGATAGGACTCTGTGGATGCCGTACTACATTTTTGTGTCCAGTTCGACTGTGGCAAGACTTATGCAAACCAATCCTATTGCATAGGTAACAGGAACACAGGCATTTCAAAGAAAGACTTGGTATTATGCGTTGTAATCTTATACCAATTATATTTCTGAAAGAAAAGAGAAAGGATTTGAAGGTGGCAGCACTCTAGAATATTTCTTTCAAAGATAAGTCATGAATAACTGCACCTGCACTGCCCTGTAAGCATACCTACTTTGCTCTCTTGAGGCCACCTTTTCTGACCCTTCTACATATTGATTTATCTGGAATGCCAAAAGAAAAACAGAGGACAACCTGGTCTTCGCAGAACCCTCTGCTGTGCCCTTTCAGGCCCTCTGGATGACCCTCCTTTGGGAGTACCCAGAATCTCCCTGGAAGGAAGCACGGCAAAGCCAGCACCAGTGCACCTCTTCTTCCATGACATGAGTGAGAGTGCATAGCTTCCTTCAGTGTTAGGCTGACTGCACAGCCACGCAGAAACAGCGTGCCAAGCAGGAATTTTTCCGTGTCCCCACAGAACAATCCTACCTGAAACTCCTGCTAAAGAGCCTGTTTCACCTCCTTTGTAGGCCAGCACCGAACCAATGCTTCTCCAGACCCTTGTCTTTCTGAAGCAATATAACCTTCTTTCTCTACCCATTCCTCCATCTACATCTTTGTTGTCATCTACAGTTTAAAAGTCCTTCAGACATATTCCACTTCTGAGCTGGAGCATACACATGTGTGAGTTTAGTTATTGTCAGACATGAAAATTGAAATTCTGTGTTTATCCAGCTAATGGGTGGAACATAAACATATATTCTTATAGTGGTTGAAATGTTCTACAGCTGGAGGGACCATCTCTAGACTTGATAGGGTAGTTTACCCACAGTGTCTTTACAATTGCCTGCTAACAGATTGGCACAATGCAGTTTCCTTTTTTCGGCCGCTCAGTTAGGTATAGTTCTGTGTCTAGTGTAGGAGCAATGGATGTTGTCATAGGTGAAGCAAAACTGAACACACATCTAGCTCTTAGGCAGTTGTCTGAGTATGTATGCTTACATGCAATACACCAATCTCAGCCTTATTTGTTTTTACTTTGAATGATCCTGGATGCTTAAGTTTGCAATGAAAGCAGTTCTTTGCACTTACAGTGAAATTGTAGACCTGTTTTTTCTAGTGCAATTAGAGAATGACTGTGACTCTAATTCCAGTTTTCATACTTTTGAATACCTACATATTCTCCAGTGACTTTGGCTTCAATTAGTTGTATTGATTCAAGTTTACAGTTTTGCACTAACTCAAAACTAAGATTGCCTTATTGAAATTACATTAGTTTCAATGTGGATTTCAACAAGTAGATTCCTATCTATCAGTTTATATGCATGGGTGAAGACAATAAATTTATATATTGCTTGAGCTAATGGTAAATGAAGTTTTTATTTTCTCACACAGGGGTGTATCTTTGTCTTTCATGTAATTGTCTTCCACAAACTAGTCTAATCTTTTTGAAACAATGGAAACTTTTGGTATCCATCATGTCCTATAACAAGAACTTCAACTACACATAATGTCCAAAAGTCTCCCCCCTTGGTGGGGTGGGGGCTTTGCACCTTGTCTATACCTCTTATGATTTTATAGATCCCTGTCATAGTCCCCTTGATTATCTTCTTTCCAGTGTGAGGAATCCAGGTTGACTTAATTGTTCCTTGCCTGACAGCCATTGCCTAATTTTCTCTATCACTATTGCCAATGATGCCACTTTTCCCCTTCCTTTATGCTCTCTTTGGTACTGGGGTTACTGCCTACCGTATTAAAGCATCACTACATCTTTTTGTTTTCTTTCCTATTTCTTTCCAAACTGTTGGTCATTTTTGCTTGTTTTTGTTTTTACCACTGTGAGGCACTGAGTTGACATTTTTGTAGAACTATGTACTATAACTCTGAGACTGTGTTCCTGAGTGGTAATAGAATCATAGAATCATAGAATCTTCATGGTTGGAAAGGACCTTTAAGATCATCGAGTCCAACCAAACAACCTACAATCTCTGCCACTAGAGCATGCCCTGAAGCGCCACATCTAGACGTTTCTTAAATACCTCTAGGGATGGTGACTCAACCACCTCCCTGGGCAGGCTGCTCCAGTGCCTGACCACTCTTTCAGTAAAGTAATTCTTCCTAATACCTAATCTAAACCTCCCCTGCCGCAACTTCAGACCATTTCCTCTGGTCCTGTCATTATTCACCTGGGAGAAGAGGCCAACCCCCACCTCTCTCCAACCTCCTTTCAGGTAGTTGTAGAGGGCAATGAGGTCTCCCCTCAGCCTCCTCTTCTCCAAGCTAAACATGCCCAGCTCCCTCAGCCTCTCCTCATATGACCTGGTCTCCAGACCCCTCACCAGCCTGGTAGCTCTCCTCTGGACACGCTCCAGCACTTCAATGTCCCTCTTGTACAGAGGGGCCCAGAACTGAACACAGTACTCGAGGTGAGGCCTCACCAGTGCCGAGTACAGAGGCACGATCACTTCCCTGCTCCTGCTGGCCACGCTATTCCTGATACAAGCCAGAATGCTGTTGGCCTTCTTGGCCACCTGGGCACACTGCTGGCTCATGTTAAGCTGGCCGTCCACCAGCACCCCCAGGTCCTTTTCTGCTGGGCAGCTTTCCAGCCACTCTGCCCCAAGCCTGTAGCGCTGCTTGGGGTTGTTGTGACCGAAATGCAGGACCTGGCACTTGGCCTCATTAGACCTCATACAATTGGCCTTGGCCCGTCGATCCAGCCTGTCCAGGTCCCTCTGTAGAGCCTTCCTACCCTCAAGCAGATCAACACTCCCACCTAGTTTGGTGTCATCTGCAGACTTACTGAGGGTGCACTCAATCCCCTCATCCAGATCATTGATAAAGATATTAAACAAAACTGGCCCCAAATCTGAGCCTTGAGGGACACCACTGGTGACCGGCCGCCAAGAGGATTTCACCCCATTAATCACAAGTCTCT